>NC_074719.1:19294641-19645141 GCF_947242115.1 Biomphalaria glabrata
AATATATGTTACCTCTAAGGTAAAGGAAATGATAGTGCTATAAAATCGAAATTAGAAATATTAAATAGAATGTTGTTGTTTTTTTTATAATTTTTGAAATTTATCTAAGTAGTTCTAAAACTTTTTGTACAAGTAAATTAGCCCCCCCCCCCCCCAAAAAAAAAAATTTTCCAAAATAGAAACATTTCTATGAAGACATTACGATTATATCCTGACCGAATGGAGGCAGGTGACAGAGGACAACATCAGTTCTCAGAGATGGTCAGCGGATGTCCACTTCCATTTTTAGTTGTGTTTAAAGAATAAAGTGTAGACACTGTGAGGTGTGGTAAACTGGTCACATTGCTCTATAATCTTAAAGCATAGGTATTCAATATGACTTTAGACTAAGTTTAGACGATCACTACTATTGTATTCTGGTAATCTAAAATTTAACCCAACGCAATATAATACACATGGAAAAAAGTAACCTGCATTTCATTTCATTATAAATGGAAAAGAGTATTTTAATCGTTGAAATCCATTTTTTTTATTTTCACAAACTTTTATAAGTCCTAGATGACATTGATCCATTTTGTTTGGCTCAAAATTTAAAATAAAACTGATTATATTGTACATGTTCTTTGCTTGAATCTTACACACACATCTGTAGTAGCCTATTTATGATCTGTTTCTGCGTAAGGGAAATTATTGTGGTAGTCACAGTAGATGGTTAGGTAGAAGTTGTCTGTAGCAAATCCTGGACACTCTTTGTCATTCTTATAGTCAAATGCATTCATTACAGCTGTGGAAAAATAAACATTATCCACATTAATATAAATCTAAGATATATCTAAGATATCTTTATCTATCAATGTAATACAGAATGAGCCACAGTAGAGGTTTTCACTAAACTATGTTGTCGCCGTAGAGCCTGCATGTCAGTTGTCACTAATGTAACAATGTATACATCAAGTCACTCTCTAAGTTTATACGACGTCGCTAGATCTATAATGTTGCGTTATAAGTCCATCAACTTTGGTGCGTCGCTAAACTAAAGTGTATCATAGAATACAAAAGATGTCAGTATGGTGCTGTTTTTTTTTTCAAGTCACAAACTTCTAACGTTGCAACCTCTCGGCAGCAAGAAGTAATATCTGTCGTACCGGAAGCGTTTATTAATTTAAGTTGGAATGAAAAGATTTACCATCGTCAAAAGTGTAGGCAAACATCAAAGGTTTTTCCTCGCTGATAGCAATAGCCCCAGAGCACTGTGTGTATTTGCTGCTGGACGCATCTTTGCAGGCCAACTGACAAACACGTCCACAGGAATCATGGGCTCTGATTAAAGCTTGGGTTATACCTAGATAATGAAAGCTTGAGTTATACCTAGACAATCAAACAAAGATTGAGTTATACCTAGACAATGAAGAAGAAGCTTAGGTTATACCTAGACAATGAAGAAAAAGCTTGGGATTGGGATATACCTAGATAATGATGAAAAAGATTTGGTTATACCTAGACAATCAAACAAAGATTGAGTTATACCTAGACAATAAAGAAAAAGCTTAGTTTATACCTAGACAATGAAGAAAAAGCTTGGGATATACCTAGATAATAAAGAAAAAGATTTGGTTATATCTAGACAATCAAACAAAGCTTGGGTTATAGATACACAATCAAAGCCCCGGCTTATACCTAGACAATCAAACAGAATTTGTATTACTATTTGACAATCAAACTAAGCTTGGGTAAGTTGGGTGTCACCTAGACCATCAAACATCGCTTGGGATCACACTTACTTCATTTGCACCATTCGTGTACTTAAAAGATGACTAAGAACTAAATGTTTATTGGTAGTAAGTTCACATTTAAGGTCATCATTCTGATCGGCTCTTTGTTTACCCTTAAATTTCTAAGGTCCAGTTTACATTGTTTAAGCAAGTGTTTCCCAAACTATTTCCATAGCGCAACACTTCGCACATTCTGAGTAGTAACGTAACACTTCGCACATTCTGAGTAGTAACGTAACACTTTGCACATTCTGAGTAGTAACGTAACACTTTGCACATTCTGAGTAGTAACGTAACACTTTGCACATTCTGAGTAGTAAGCGTAATACTTTGCACATTGTGAGTAGTAAGCGTAACACTTTGCACATTATTTTAGAACTTAGATTAATTCACGTGGGGGTCTACAAGTTAACTATTCCAGTAAATGGAGGAACACGTAGCCAGGCCTCGCGGAACACTAGGGATCCGCCGAACACAGTTTGAGAAACACAGTTTAAGCCAAAACACAGCGAGAGAGAAAATAAATAAATGTTGGATAGATTTCATGGAAATTGTTGAATAAAGTAAGAAGAAATAAAGAGCAAAAAAAAATCAATATCTATGACGCTATATTGAAACTTCATGGACATCGAACACCAAGCTGATATGTTCTACTTCATTGACCTCCAGGAGATGGCTTCTTCACGGCCACATATCCAATAGAGATGGACACAGGGAGCCTCTGATCAACGATGGCTGACTCTTTGTAGTAGCCGACGTAGTTGATGCCTTGAGAGTACACAAACACCTGGGCTACTGGAGTGTCGAAGTTACATCGCTCGTAGGTTTTTGGCTTCCCTTGTAGGCTGGAAATGAATCTGTACAAATATGAAATAGATGACAATGGACTATCATAAAGACTGAAGATACAATGTAAAAAGGTTACTTTTGGATTTTTGTTTTATTTGTTACTTATGTTCCATTAGAATTGAAAAATTATTACATCCTTCAGCAGCACGGCAGGGGGGGGGGATTGCGGCGGATAGGATTCAAGCCCGAGACCATCAATACGAAGGCCCAAGGGCATACCACACAACCAGACAGTTCTCCATGACTTCATCCTGTGACCTAAATGATTAAATGACAGTCAGTCGTACATACACACATTTATGCCCCAAAACTAAATCCCATTGAACAGTGTTTCCCAAAGTTGGGGTAGGAGTACAGGAAGAGTTTGAAGGGGGTACGCGTTGCACAGGGTTAACTAGGCTGATTTTTTTACAAAATACCCATTTAGTTTATAAATTTGAATAATATATAATAAGTTTTAAAATCCTTTTTATTATTTAATTTTAGTTGTTACAAACTCAAATACGATGCTATTTTAAATTTTAAACTAATTTCTACAAAGATTAGAAAATGTTACAACTTCCGTCGCCACGCCACTTTTCAATGCAAAAACGAAGTTTCACTTTTTTTGCCAAGAAAACATCCGATGTGTCTCTGTAGCACACAAACAATAAACTCACGAATTAAATACTTAATTGTGGTAAAGTAAAAGTTATTTTGTGTATGTAGGCCTACAAAACAAAAAATATTTTTTTTGTTTGTTTTTGAAACAAATACCTTAGGGGTTGGGGGGAGGGGGGGGGGCGAGGGGTGCTTAGAGTTAAAAAATTTAGAAAGAGTACGCATAGGTCAAAGTTTGGGAAACACTGCCATAGAAGATGCCATGGAAGATGCAGATTAACGAGAACTGCTTTAAATATTTATAATCAATACATTAGCTTCTTATAGGTTAAGGTAACTGTAAAGAAAGAAAACATCTTACATTCTGGTTTTATTGTAAGCAGTTGGTGAATAAATATCTTGATGACTGTCCACCATTCCTCTCCTGACCGGATAGCTGCTGTACCGCTGTAAGTTCGGGGGTCTCATGTTTACAATCTTTACCGGAAGTATCGCCCATTCCTTAACGTCACAGATCTGATTGCAGCAGAAATCGTTCTGGATCGGAACCCCGAAGCTGGGCTGGCTCGCGCATTTGGTGTCCTCCAAGCTGCCTGCTTTGATAAATCGTTTGACTCTCACTTGTGTAGTGGTCGATGGAATGCAGCGCCCGCTGGCGAAGTGACATACTAGAAACCTTTTGCAGACGACAAGACAATAGATAATGATTTCTAGATGTGGTCAAGGTGTTAAGCATGAAGTAGACATAAACTTTAACAAGTAACACATTTTTTCTCTTTTTTTTTTTTACAATTCCTCATTTATAAAGTCCACAGTAGTCGCTTGTAGCGGTTACTTTTGCTCTAAATACCTACTGATTAATAGATTTAAACCGAAAAAAAAGAAAATTACCCCGACTTGAACTGTGTTTGAAGTGTTTGAAGTGTTAATGTAAGTCGTAAGTACACACATTGTGTTGTTTTCTTTTACCTATTTCCACACGCTGGAGATCTGGTCGTGCAAGATGGAACGCTTTCATACATCACTGTTGTGGCCAGTTCTTCAGAGTAGGCGTCTTCTTGGGTGTAGTTGGGAAATCCAGTGGGGGCGTCTGGTAAGTGCCTTTTAGTCGTTGCCTAAACAGATTATAGTAAAAAACGCAAGCTTAAAATATATGGCCATATTAGAAGATCTTCGGGGCTCGCAAAGACCTTCCTTCAAGGAACAGTATCAGGAAAAAGAAGAAGAGGCAGTCAGAGAAAGCGATGGGAGGCCAACATAAAAGAATGGCCGGGCCTGCCATTGAAAGAAGTTCTAACTAAGGCAAAAGACAAAAAGAAATGGAGAAAGACGGTCGACGAGTCTTGCATGGTGCCCCAACGGTCCAGCAGACCAAGGGATAGGTAATCTAAGGTAAGGTGAACAGATTGAAGATACTGTTTACAGATTAAGTTTTTTTCAAGTAGATAAAACGATACAAACATTCATTTACTCCTCAATACAACTTCACAAGTCAATTAGGAAATAGTCCAATACAACTTCTCAAGTCAACTAGGAAATAGTCCAATACAACTTCTCAAGTCAACTAGGAAATAGTCCAATACAACTTCTCAAGTCAACTAGGAAATAGTCCAATACAACTTCTCAAGTCAACTAGGAAATAGTCCAATACAACTTCACAAGTCAACTAAGAAATAGTCCAATACAACTTCTCAAGTCAACTAAGAAATAGTCCAATACAACTTCTCAAGTCAACTAGGAAATAGTCCAATACAACTTCTCAAGTCAACTAGGAAATAGTCCAATACAACTTCTCAAGTCAACTAGGAAATAGTCAATTACAAAGTCAGCATCCTAAAGACATTTCAATGAATAGCTTATTAGCCAAAATATACGTGCCAGCGCCAGGTCAATCAACTGTTACATTAGAACATTCGTCACAGATCAAGAAACACATTTAAAAAATATATTTTATAAAAACACTATACCTCCATTGTTAAACTTCAGATATAATAAAATAAGTGTCTCAAGTCAAATTTACATTTATTTATTTGTTACTTTGAAAAATTATAACTCAAACTAGAGTTTTCCCCGTGTGGCCAACGAGCTAGTCATTCTTGTCTCAGCGATATACATCAACTGTTAAATTTCTAGAAACGTTTTTGAGGTCAGCTGTCCAAGTTTCTGGATGGAGGTTTCGGCTGGATCCAGGTTCCATGAAGTTCTGACTTCAATAGAGAAATAGTTAAAAAAAAAAAAGAAAACTAAATAAAAATCTAAAAGTGTTCTAAAGAAGGTTTCTTACTTTTTTATGTTTCAAATGTTTTGTAATATGCAAAAAAATAACAACTTTAATAATAACAGGGTGTCAATAATCAAGTTTTCCATCAAACAACTGAGTCTCCGCATCAAAATCAACTTTGATAATCCAGTGTGACCTCTAGGCAGAACATCATCAGGTTAAGGTTCAAGGTCGATGACTCTGATGATAAGGAGACTCAAAGAGTAATACCACAAACGTCAACAGAGCCACAGTTTTAAGAACCTTGCTGCCATCGTCTACATATTTGAAATACAAGTGGTTTAATCAAACAGTTCAAAGTGCTGCAGATTTGGAACAAGTTAAATCCTTCAAAAAAATAAATTTAAAAAAATTAACTCTCACTTTTTTTTTCAGTTGTGAAAACTGGCAGCTCAAGGCGCAGGTGACGTCACGTTTATGGTTGTCTCATGGGAGACACGTGACCAGCTCAACGACCAATCATCTTGAATGTCCTCAACACATGTAGAGTCATCAGTTAGTATTGGAATGGAAATAATCATCCCGGTTCTCATCGAATGTCTTTAATAACTGAAACGATCCAGTGCTACGAGACTAGATTCTTTCAAAGACAAATGTACAGGGCACTACGTAAGACAAAAAAGAAAGCTAAACAGAAAGTGAGGAACGCAGCTACTCACAGCAGAGATCCATGACGGGCTCAATGTCCCAAGAGGGTTTGTCACTAAAAACAAAGAGATGTTCTCTACAACTGTCCAGCAAGTTGTTCCATTAGTAAAGAAGCAACACATAGAGAAAAAAAATAATCTTGCTTACAGTTGATGTATCATCACATGTTGAACTTAAATTTAAGAGAAACTGAGATAAACATATTAAGAATGGTAGAGAGAAGGAAGATGAATAAACAGATACATACAAAGGTAAAATAAGATAATTTTATTGATCCAATCAAATCAAAACTCAGTTTGAATACAATTGACCACCTCAACGTAACTACTGTACAATAACAAAATAGATGCAAATACGAATCACATTCACACATGAAACACATACACACACACAACCAGAGCTGAATAAATTAAGAGAGAGACAAAGAAAGCGAGAAAATAGTAGAGAATGGAAGAGAAAATAAAAGAGACACTATATGAGAGAGAGAATGGAGAGAAAGAGAGAGAGAGAGATAATTGGAGAGACACTATATGAGAGAGAGAATGGAGAGAGAGAAAGAAAATAGGAGAGAGAGAATTGGAGAGAGAGAGAATCGGAGATACACTATATGAGAGAGAGAATGGAGATTAAGAGAGACAATGATAGGCAGAGAGGGAGAGAGAGAGACAATGATAGGCAGAGAGGGAGAGACAATGGTACGCAGACAGGGAGCGAGAGAGACAATGATAGGCAGAGAGGGAGAGAGAGAATGATAGGCAGAGAGGGAGAGAGAGAGACAATGATAGGCAGAGAGGGAGAGAGAGAATGATAGGCAGAGAGGGAGAGAGAGAGAGACAATGATAGGCAGAGAGGGAGAGAAAGACACAATGATAGGCAGAGAGGGAGAGAAAGACACAATGATAGGCAGAGAGGGAGAGAGAGAGAGAGACAATGATAGGCAGAGAGGGAGAGAAAGACACAATGATAGGCAGAGAGGGAGAGAGAGAGACAATGATAGGCAGAGAGGGATAGAGAGAGACAATGATAGGCAGAGAGGGAGAGAGAGAGACAACAATAGGCAGAGAGGGAGAGAGATTTATAGGCAGAGAGGGAGACAGAGAGACAATGACAGGCAGAGAGGGAGAGAGAGAATGATAGGCAGAGACGTAGAGAGAGAGACAATGATAGGCAGAGAGGGGGTGAGAGAGACAATGATAGGCAGAGAATGGAAGAGAAAATAAAAGAGACACTATATGAGAGAGAGAATGGAGAGAAAGAGAGAGAGAGAGATAATTGGAGAGACACTATATGAGAGAGAGAATGGAGAGAGAGAAAGAAAATAGGAGAGAGAGAATTGGAGAGAGAGAGAATCGGAGATACACTATATGAGAGAGAGAATGGAGATTAAGAGAGACAATGATAGGCAGAGAGGGAGAGAGAGAGACAATGATAGGCAGAGAGGGAGAGACAATGGTACGCAGACAGGGAGCGAGAGAGACAATGATAGGCAGAGAGGGAGAGAGAGAATGATAGGCAGAGAGGGAGAGAGAGAGACAATGATAGGCAGAGAGGGAGAGAGAGAGACAATGATAGGCAGAGAGGGAGAGAGAGAATGATAGGCAGAGAGGGAGAGAGAGAGAGAGAGACAATGATAGGCAGAGAGGGAGAGAAAGACACAATGATAGGCAGAGAGGGAGAGAGAGAATGATAGGCAGAGAGGGAGAGAGAGAGAGACAATGATAGGCAGAGAGGGAGAGAAAGACACAATGATAGGCAGAGAGGGAGAGAAAGACACAATGATAGGCAGAGAGGGAGAGAGAGAGAGAGACAATAATAGGCAGAGAGGGAGAGAAAGACACAATGATAGGCAGAGAGGGAGAGAGAGAGACAATGATAGGCAGAGAGGGATAGAGAGAGACAATGATAGGCAGAGAGGGAGAGAGAGAGACAACAATAGGCAGAGAGGGAGAGAGATTTATAGGCAGAGAGGGAGACAGAGAGACAATGACAGGCAGAGAGGGAGAGAGAGAATGATAGGCAGAGACGTAGAGAGAGAGACAATGATAGGCAGAGAGGGAGTGAGAGAGACAATGATAGGCAGAGAGGGAGAGAGAGACAATGTTAGGCAGAGAGGGAGAGGTAGAGACAATGATAAGCAGAGAGGGAGAGACAATGATAAGCAGATAGGGAAAGAGAGAGAGAGAACGATAGGCAGAGAGAGGGAGACAATGATAGGCAGAGAGGGAGAGACAATGATACGCAGAGAGGGAGAGAGAGAGACAATGATAGGCAGAGAGGGAGAGAGAGACAATGATAGGCAGAGAGGGAGAGACAATGATAGGCAGAGAGGGAGAGACAATGATAGGCAGAGAGGGAGAGAGAAGCAATGTTAGGCAGAGAAGGAGAGACAATGATAGGCAGAGAGGGAGAGACAATTATAGGCAGAGAGGGAGAGACAATGATAGGCAGAGAGGGAGAGACAATGATAGACAGAGAGGGAAAGACAATGATAGGCAGAGAGGGAGAGAGAGACAATGATAGGCACTGAGAGAGAGACAATGATAGGCAGAGAGGGAGAGACAATGATAGGCAGAGAGGGAGAGAGAGACAATGTTACTCAGAGAGGGAGAGGGAGAGACAATGATAAGCAGAGAGGGATAGACAATGATAAGCAGATAGGGAAAAAGAGAGAGAGAGAACGATAGGCAGAGAGAGAGAGAGAGATATCTGAATTATTTATTGTGGAAAAGAGAAGCTGATTAGATGTACACACGTACAATGTCTGGATAGACTGAAGGATCAATCTCTAACCCTTTTAGTCTACTACGGAACTGCTCCCACAGGTAGTCCATGTAGCAGTGGTGCATGAAAAATATTGGATCCTGGGGCGCCGTGGTTAATCTGGACATAGAGCCGCCTATATAGATATGGACTGATCCATGATTCTGCTCAAAGTTATATCGTGGGACTCTGGTATTCATGATATCTCTATAACTAGACACAAAGATATCGTTATCAGTAATGCGATATACAATTTCATATTTGTGGCTTGATGTTAAGTTTATACATTTTCACAAGCTACGAAAATAAGAATTTTAAATGAAGGAGAAATGATTTACGCCTATCCAAATATCTCTAGATTGGAAAATTTAATTCCTAAACCTAAACCTAGTCTTCAACCCGAATAGTGGTATGTGATGTATGAGAGGAATGGAATAATAAAACTTGTGAAAGATGTCTCTTAGTTCTTCATTCGTTTTCATTTTAACTTGGAGTGTTCAGATCACACCAATATGTCGTGTCCAGATTAGGCAGCTCTTCATTATGGTGCTCTCTTGGAGCCTCGCGGGAGGTGATCAGCTTCTTTACGTTTCCCTTTCATTAGTTCAAATGTGTATCGTCTGGAACTTGCTGTTTGATTTGCTTTGGTTGTATCGGGTTAGTTTACAGTAAGCATCCTGTAGTCATTAGTATTTATAAGATCGTGATTATCTCGAGTTAGTGTTACTCTGAAGTCTCTTGGATTCTCTTCACATCTGCAAATTGTTGTTTTTACTGGTGGTTAGTTTTTACAATTTCTCAGTTTTTCAGCGCTATCATTGCCTTTGACTGGCATGTAAGTTGGATTCCTGTGTAGAACATTTTCCTTGCTAGTAGGCCTATTTGTTGAGATTCGTAAGTGCTTTCCTGAGTTGTTTCATGAGGCGATGACGTGTTTTGAAGGTTTGAAGGTCAGTTTAGAGGTCAGTTCGACGTGAATGATATGATAGAGTGGTAACTGCTCTGTAAATGTCTGAGAGACTGTGGCAATAAAAATTCTCTATAAAAATGTTTGCTACATTATTTTGTATTGGTGCTGGAGCATGTTCTACGTAATTGTACTAGGAGTTGATTCTAAGACTCTTGGAACTCTAGGCCTATGGAAACTTGCATCAATTACGCCCCCCTCCCCAATTTCTCTGTACTACATCAGCCCTGGAGGTGTCCGCCATAAAAACGGCACCTTGAGGAAAGGTGTGTGTATGGTGATATTTTTGTTGGGGCTATCTTCCGTGCCCCGTCGGTGCAATAGACTCGACCCTTAGGCACCCCATCGGGGTTGGGGCATGTTTTTGACTGTTTTACTGATATAAATGGATATTTGATTGTAAGGTTTGATGCTTCTACGAAAGAAATGTGTAATTGGTCTGATAGTGCCGGTCTTGTAAATCTTGGTTTTTAGTGGATGTGTTTCTAAGGTTTCTTAATGGCTTTTTTTTTTTTTGAAAGACCTTTACGTTTTATCTTTTGTCCATTGAGGTCTTTAACATTAATTGACTTCATCTTTTGTCCATTGAGGTCTTTAACATTTATTGACTTCATCTTTTGTCCATTGAGGTCTATATCCTTTAATGACTTCATCATTCCGATGTGTTTCTATTTCATAGCAAATGTCGTTAACCACAACCAATTAAATATTTAATATTTGCACTTTTGAAGAAATTGTCAATTTTGACTAGATCGATGAAGTAATATTCTGATTAGTAAGACTAAGACTAAGACTAAGACTGCTTTATTGATCCTTACGGAAATTTGTTGTGATTACAAGGACTCGTTTCTCATATAAAGACAACACAACAGAAACATACACATAAATACAACACAAATACAAATACAAATAAGGAAATATTATGAAATATATTTAATAATCTATATTCTACATTATGCTAAATACAAGAAATTTAAATTAATGAATTGTTGTCAAAAAAATAGACAACTGAATACAACTCTACGATATTCCATACCTGTTTCTGGATAAAATGTCTTGTACATTTCGAACACTTAAAAGGTTTCCATCTCCACCTGCATTCCTCATCAATTGTTGTCCGTTTCCAAATCTCCAATTGGCAAACGGTCCCCTGGTGACTACGCCTTGAGGTGTTCCCAGGAAGGAATCAGACCATATGGTGGATGACAAGGGATTCGTTAACTGGTTGTCACGGGTCGAATCCCAGTAGGGGATGCATACAGTTGGATCAACCTCTTGTAGTGCAGTCTCGTAACTTTAAAGACAGTAATATATGGTTTGATTTCACGTTTGTTAGTTATCTTCGAATGCATGTTTTACAATTATTCAAGCACTTTAAAGACAAATAAGTAAATATTTTTTAAAATTCAATTCCTAAATTTTGTTCAAACAAAAATGAATATTAGTGGCGTAGCTAAGGGTTTGGTGACCCGGAGGGTGCTTCACCTCTTTAGGGGTCCCTGCATTTTGACATTCGACATCATGAAATGAGATAATGGCGTTATATTTAATGTCAATCAAATTTCGAACACTCATTTTGGGGCCCGCTCCAGTGAGTGCCCGGGAGGATTTGGACACCCTCCCACCCCAAGCCTAGCTACGCCACAGCTGTATACGAGAAACTAAACATTCATATTGAATTTGTCACAGAACATAACGTAATAAACAAAGAGAAAGATTTGGAAGAAATCAAAAACAAAGCTTATATTAAGCGAAAACGTAAGAAAAGGTGTCATTTCAGACATTTCGATCTCTATGTTAAGCTCATCTGTTTCTTGGCCAACTGTGTGGATGTTATCGTGATCGCTTTATAAGTGAATTTTTTTTTTAAAGAAATGGAACTACCTGAATTCGAAATCGAGGGCTAAAGTCTCCTGAAGCCAATGCACTAACCATTGTGCCAGGGAAGTGCTTCTCGTTCTTTTCAAACGTTTCTCTCTACATAGTATAACTCAACTTATTACATCACTTCAGCCATGTACAATTTCTTTCCCTTTTTCGAGATACCAAACCAATAATTAATTTCCAATACTTAATTAACAAATTTTTTTTATTGATTCTTGTATTTTCAGGTATAAGAAGTACTTGTATTTTTTATTCATGTGGCAAATTGTTTTTGAATTGTACTTAACAAGCAGAAACGTCAACAGTTTATTGCACAAGAAACAAGGAATAGAAATATTCATACTCACAGGGGGGTAGTTAGGAATTTCACATCGTTTCGGGGCCCGGGAGGCTTGACCTCTTAGGGGGCCCCTACATTTTACATTATATTTAATTTTTAATGTAAAAAAACACTCATGTGGGCCCCCCTCAAGTGGGGGCCAGGGGGGATTTTCAAATCCTCCCCCCTCCTCCTCCCACCCTAGCTACGCCACTGCATACTCATCAGATTGAAAGTAAACACTCAGAAAACATCTATATATATAATTCTTTTCGTCGCTCAAGAGTTTGGACGAGAAGAAGAAGTAAAGGAAAGATCACTCTTTTATTTCTGCGTTAGAGTTATCCAACGAACTTTACGAGCCTGCGTGTAGCGAAGTCTTACAGTGTATCATGAAAATTTTATTTCTTCATAGATCATGATCAATAGCAAATATTTGCAAATGTTTCAATCTATCTACGAGAATTGTTGAACTAAAGTAATTCTTCATTAGTTTGAGGCTTGAGAAGCTTCTTTCACCAGATTACACAATTATGGCTAATGCATAATGTCGTTTTTATTTATTTCAAAAGATTTTTAATTATTTCCGGATATTTCCTGGACTTTTTCGTATATTTTGCAATTTCAGGAGATTTCGTGGAGCTCCTGGTAACTCGACAAGAGGCCGCGGAAAATGTGCTATAAATTATACAATGGTTTAATTTAATAATTTATACACCTAGAATTAGCGCGGGTCCTATGAAAGTGCGGGGCCCACTGCGGTCTCATAAGTGCAGAGCCCACTGCGCTAACCTAAGGCCGGTGTTGCAAAGTAGCGGCGTACGCTACACCGCCGAACGACTACTTGTAATTACTTCTTTAAATCTCAACACTTGTATGTCACTTCTATGAACTGTATTTATTGAGATTATAGAGAGAGATTAAGAAGGGCCGGTGGCTGAGCGGTAAAGCGCTTTGCTTTCGACACGTTTTCGAATTCTGGTAAAGACGGGATTTTTAATTTCGTGATTTTCGAGCTCTAATGAGTACCTGACACTATTCGTGGAAAACTAAAGTTGGTCATTGTGCTAGCCACGTGACACCGTGATCACAGAAACAGACGTTCTTTACTAATGTAGAGAGATTGAGGGGGGTGGTCGTAAGATGACCAGTTCAAACATGATCACTTACATTAAGAGATAGACTCTGTGCCAGCCAAGAAATCCTGGACCGCCGTGAGCTATCAGGTTTGTTGTTCCTGTATGAATGTTGGCAATCGCTTCGTACTTGTTAGGAGGGACGGACTAGAACAAGACGAAACAACAAGATGACAAATAGAGTTAATGTTATTCACAAACTCAGATACGGCCCACGAAAGGTCCACTCACGGGTAACCTGTTTAGTAATCAAAGCAATATCAAGCAGTATCGGCACAGAAGCTATGAACCACAAACTGTCCACAGCCACACTTCTCCCTTCAGACATACGAAACGTGTGAGGGACGAAAGTACTGTCAAAGTAGAGTAATTGTAGAGTTTGGCGTCCACTTAAATGAAGGCAGGGCAATTACAAAAGATAAAGAAAAAATGTGATTTAATTCTTTATCTCCGTAGTTATTTTTCCACGTTCTAACTGAATTGTTCATTATTCAAATGTGTACATTCTACCCTGTTATGATAAAACTTCAATAACATTTTTGTTTGTTATCAGAAAACGTTACTTAAGGTATAGAAGTATAGGAGCATGCATGCTCTTTAATTTAATGATGTCAAATTAACGATGGTATCATTAATTAGGAGAGAAACAGTTAAAAAGGCCCATACTGAAATGTCACTGAAGTGTTATAGGTCGATGGGTTTGTAATGGGAATTATCATCACAGCATTCATGTATTTGTAAAGCTGTCTTGTAACGAACAGGTTTTGGTAAAGTAAAAAATGTAGTGACGGGTGGATGCAGGGTAGATCAGTACAATTTTATGGCCATACCTCTAGGAGAAATTTAGTACTATCGCTTTTGTTGAACTGGATTCAAATATTAAGACTTTGACGTCTATACGAAAAGGTTTCAATTGAAAAGATACAAATGAGCGTCTCATAATTATAATTTATGTTAATGTTTCAAACATCGCTAGTAATGTCGTGTTCGCTTAATCAATATTCAAATATAAACTAAGCTACTTACAGTGTCTTGTTTCAGTATGTTTACAGCCCTGTGATATCTGAGCTACTTACAGTGTCTTGTTTCAGGATGTTTACAGCCCTGTGATATCTGAGCTACTTACAGTGTCTTGTTTCAGTATGTTTACAGCCCTGTGATATCTGAGCTACTTACAGTGTCTTGTTTCAGGATGTTTACAGCCCTGTGATATCTGAGCTACTTACAGTGTCTTGTTTCAGTATGTTTACAGCCCTGTGATATCTGAGCTACTTACAGTGTCTTGTTTCAGGATGTTTACAGCCCTGTGATATCTGAGCTACTTACAGTGTCTTGTTTCAGTATGTTTACAGCCCTGTGATATCTGAGCTACTTACAGTGTCTTGTTTCAGGATGTTTACAGCCCTGTGATATCTGAGCTACTTACAGTGTCTTGTTTCAGTATGTTTACAGCCCTGTGATATCTGAGCTACTTACAGTGTCTTGTTTCAAGATGTTTACAGCCCTGTGATATCTGAGCTACTTACAGTGTCTTGTTTCAGTATGTTTACAGCCCTGTGATATCTGAGCTACTTACAGTGTCTTGTTTCAGGATGTTTACAGCCCTGTGATATCTGAGCTACTTACAGTGTCTTGTTTCAGGATGTTTACAGCCCTGTGATATCTGAGCTACTTACAGTGTCTTGTTTCAGGATGTTTACAGCCCTGTGATATCTGAGCTACTTACAGTGTCTTGTTTCAGTATGTTTACAGCCCTGTGATATCTGAGCTACTTACAGTGTCTTGTTTCAGGATGTTTACAGCCCTGTGATATCTGAGCTACTTACAGTGTCTTGTTTCAGGATGTTTACAGCCCTGTGATATCTGAGCTACTTACAGTGTCTTGTTTCAGGATGTTTACAGCCCTGTGATATCTGAGCTACTTACAGTGTCTTGTTTCAGTATGTTTACAGCCCTGTGATATCTGAGCTACTTACAGTGTCTTGTTTCAGGATGTTTACAGCCCTGTGATATCTGAGCTACTTACAGTGTCTTGTTTCAGGATGTTTACAGCCCTGTGATATCTGAGCTACTTACAGTGTCTTGTTTCAGTATGTTTACAGCCCTGTGATATCTGAGCTACTTACAGTGTCTTGTTTCAGGATGTTTACAGCCCTGTGATATCTGAGCTACTTACAGTGTCTTGTTTCAGTATGTTTACAGCCCTGTGATATCTGAGCTACTAACAGTGTCTTGTTTCAGGATGTTTACAGCCCTGTGATATCTGAGCTACTTACAGTGTCTTGTTTCAGGATGTTTACAGCCCTGTGATATCTGAGCTACTTACAGTGTCTTGTTTCAGGATGTTTACAGCCCTGTGATATCTGAGCTACTTACAGTGTCTTGTTTCAGGATGTTTACAGCCCTGTGATATCTGAGCTACTTACAGTGTCTTGTTTCAGGATGTTTACAGCCCTGTGATATCTGAGCTACTTACAGTGTCTTGTTTCAGGATGTTTACAGCCCTGTGATATCTGAGCTACTTACAGTGTCTTGTTTCAGTATGTTTACAGCCCTGTGATATCTGAGCTACTTACAGTGTCTTGTTTCAGGATGTTTACAGCCCTGTGATATCTGAGCTACTTACAGTGTCTTGTTTCAGTATGTTTACAGCCCTGTGATATTTGAGCTACTTACAGTGTCTTGTTTCAGTATGTTTACAGCCCTGTGATATCTGAGCTACTTACAGTGTCTTGTTTCAGTATGTTTACAGCCCTGTGATATCTGAGCTACTTACAGTGTCTTGTTTCAGTATGTTTACAGCCCTGTGATATCTGAGCTACTTACAGTGTCTTGTTTCAGGATGTTTACAGCCCTGTGATATCTGAGCTACTTACAGTGTCTTGTTTCAGGATGTTTACAGCCCTGTGATATCTGAGCTACTTACAGTGTCTTGTTTCAGTATGTTTACAGCCCTGTGATATCTGAGCTACTTACAGTGTCTTGTTTCAGGATGTTTACAGCCCTGTGATATCTGAGCTACTTACAGTGTCTTGTTTCAGTATGTTTACAGCCCTGTGATATCTGAGCTACTTACAGTGTCTTGTTTCAGGATGTTTACAGCCCTGTGATATCTGAGCTACTTACAGTGTCTTGTTTCAGGATGTTTACAGCCCTGTGATATCTGAGCTACTTACAGTGTCTTGTTTCAGGATGTTTACAGCCCTGTGATATCTGAGCTACTTACAGTGTCTTGTTTCAGGATGTTTACAGCCCTGTGATATCTGAGCTACTTACATTGTCTTGTTTCAGGATGTTTACAGCCCTGTGATATCTGAGCTACTTACAGTGTCTTGTTTCAGGATGTTTACAGCCCTGTGATATCTGAGCTACTTACAGTGTCTTGTTTCAGTATGTTTACAGCCCTGTGATATCTGAGCTACTTACAGTGTCTTGTTTCAGTATGTTTACAGCCCTGTGATATCTGAGCTACTTACAGTGTCTTGTTTCAGGATGTTTACAGCCCTGTGATATCTGTTTCTTTCCTCCTCCGTTAACATGCGATACTCTTTGCGTACACACTGTGAGGCCTGGCGTTTTCTTCTATAGGGACTTTCCAGGGCCTTCTCACAGATTTCATTCAAATACCTTACATGAGAAATAAAAAAAAGTTATGAGTAGAGTTAATGAAAGAATAACAGAACATAAACAAAAATAATGTTACAAAGAAAGTTTATGTTGAGACACAAACTCAGAATCGGTCCGCACAGTGTTCCGCTCAAGCAGGTAAAGAGGCAGGTTTCAATATGTTTGGCATGAGTATCAGAAGATATGAACTACAAACTATCAACAACTACAACCCTATCAACAACTACAACCCTATCTCCGCAAAGACAAAAAGAAGAGATGTTTGCGTGTCGAAAGTGTTGCCAATAGTATTGTAGATTATTGTATTTCCGTATCTGTGGTATTAAACTATGTCGTCCTTTGCCAAAAACAACAATACAGTGACTTATTAACACTTTAGACACGCAAACGTCTCCTGCTTTTGTATTGGCGGAGATAGGGTTGTAGTTCTTGTTGTTATTATTCCATTGTTAATGTTTATATGTATTCTATGAACTGATTGTCGAGATATGGTTAAGTATGAGGCTGTCTTAACTGATGTTATTGATTGATCAACTAATTTTAGATTTTGTGTAAGGTCAATGTCTTATGGTAGGGCTCAAGATGGGGCCTTTTCCCATTTGGTATAAGTGCGTACACGATTGTATTCCGTTTGTTCTCTAATAATCTCCTGTAGTTTATAATGCTTGGCAAGAATTATTAAAGCCCATATTAAAATATATTTGAAGCATTTTTTTTCTTTTAAAACAAAAATAAAAACCTCCTTTTATTTGTTAGTAGCTTGTATAACAGAAACTCTTAATCTAGTAGTAGAAATATTCTGATATTGTGAAATAAAATGTTTGCGCAAATGCTGTAAAACTATACACAAAAAATCGCCTCTTTTATTATTATAACCTCCCCTGTCTGTTACTATTTATAGTGAATGACGTAGTTGTAAAAAACATGATATAATTTTATGGGGGACAAAATGTGCAAAGATAATTTTAAAAATTTAAAAGTGTCTGAAAACAAAAAGTCGCCGTTGTATCAGAACATAACAATATCTGAGATATCGTAAGAAAATATCGTGATATCGTATTTTTCAATATCTTTAAGTTATTTTTTTTTAGATCTAAATGGGACAGACAGACAGATTGACCACACTAAACTAGTATCGGTTTTTTCCCCTTTCGGTAGCAATTAAAACTGAGTGAAGCTTTTGGGGAAAAAAAAAGGGGGGGGGAATGGAGAAAGGGATATAACTCATTCTCTTATTTTGCTCATCTTTTTCCTTATTCTTTACCTTATTACTTGGCTTGCAATATTAAAAGAGAAATGCGTGTGTCCTTATGCAGCTCCAAACATGAAGTGACCACCTTGAGTTGACCATTAAACATAATCTAGGCATTAGTTTTATTAACAAAATCTCGTTTGAAGAGAAACAAAAAGCACCCCTTTCAGACCTTGAGATCTATAGGACAGATAGATGATTTAATAGTCATTTGTTTCTATGGACAATGGTTTACTAGGGTGTCATCTGGCCAGAACAACGACCAACCACTTTATTTTCCCCAATTAACAGGTACCTATTAGAGTTGTGTGGACTCAGGGGCTCCCTTAACGTCCCGAAATAAAAAAAATACTGTCTACCCTTCGGTTCGGAAGCCAAGCGCTTAACCACTCGACCACCAGGTGAATAAAAGGGAATGAAATCATTTTGCTTTGATTAGAAACACTGTCTCACATTGCTTATAACTCTTTCATGGCACAACCGAAGTAAGCTAACTATGTACTCACTCTGTAGTTTCCTCGTTGCTTGGTACTGCACTGGACAGGTTCATGACTGTATGTTCACAGTACCAACAGAAGACGCTGCCCACATACGTGCTGACGCTGGCGTTCTCCAGCTGGTTGTAGCAATCCTGAAGTGCTTCTGGAACTGGCATCTCCCAGATTCTAGAACTGCAGGCATCCAGGGTGGAGAATGTGATCAGTAGTGATAAATAAACCGATGTCCTCATGACTTCACCAAGTCTGAGAAAAAAGACTCACACACACTTACAAGTGACTAATGTTGTTTGAAATTCAGCCCACGTGTTAATATCCTCTGTAGTTTTAGAAAGAGCTACTTTGAAGGTGTTCAATGAGAACATTTTTGGGGAGGTTTTATTTACAATATAACTATTCATATACCAGCAGAAGAGCCACGTCTCTTTTATGTGTATACTTTAGATTGACAGGGCTCAGGTTTTTATAGTGTTTGAAGAGGTTCTCAAGTTTAATTGTAGATTTTTTTTTCTATACATTTTTTTTTACAATTTAATAGATTTCACCTAGATTCGTTGTCTTATTTCATGTCTGTCTGTCTTTGACTTGAATGGGATCTATTTCAATGACAGAGGCCCATCCTTTCTGTAATCGCTTTCTCTGTCTGCCTCTTCTTCTTTTTCTTGGTACTGTTCCTTGAAAGAAGGTTTTTTACGAGCCCTAAGGACTTGTGAGATGACCACAATGTTTAAGTTTGCGTTTTTTTACTGTGGTCAGCAGTTCCTCGTGGGAAGCCATTGTGATCCTGTTTCTGATCTCCTCCTTTGTGATGTGATACATAGGATTCTGATTACTTCCTAATAAATACATAAGCGCGTTAGAGATAAGATAAGTTAGTCCAATTAAATGGAAATTCAGTTTGACTACAGTTTGACCACATCAGCGTAACTACTGTAACAATAACAATGTAGATACAAACACCAGCAACATTTACACATGAAGCACATAAACACTTACAATCAGCGCTTTATGAATTAGACTTCTATGTACATCTCGATGACGACAGATGACCTAGTAACACTCTGACCGAAAGTGTGATAAAGTAGATGAGACGACCACTTCAATCAGATCTTATGTAACAGTGGTTTAATGGGTGTAGATTGTCTTTAAGAATCGTGTTTTGGAAAGGCATCTTTCATGAAAAAAATCTTTAATCGTTGGTAAATGTGTTCAAGTGATATACGATGCTTTTTAACGGCCCCCGAAAGGGGAAAAGACGCTATTAGTTTTGTGGTTTGTCTGTCCGTCTGTCCGTCCGTCCCGTTTAGATCTAAGAAACTAGAAGAGAAAATGAAAATCGGACATCATGATATTTTAGATCATTCAAAGTTCTGATGCAACGGCTACTTTTTTCTGTTCCAAAAGTGAACCATCTAATTCATAAAATTATATATGCAAGCAGATTTTTCAAAAAGTTACACCACTTTTAAATGAAAAACTTCAGGGGAATTAATCTTATTAAAAAGTTCACAAGCTTCTTCATTAATAATTAGAGCTTCATTCGTACATCGCGCATTGGTAGAAAACATAAGCATCTAATGTCACAATGGTAAAAGTGTTAATGGATCATTATAAAATATATTTTCCATTTATTAGCTAACTCATGGAATAGAATACTGATTCAAATGTTTTTAAAAAAAAAAGAATTTTGATACGAACTTCGTTTTAGTTATAAGTTAAAAAAAAAGAACTACTTTTATAGCGAGCAGTTTTGACATATCCTCATTATAGGGGCCTACATTTGACAGTGACAGTCTAAATAAGACTTAATTGAGCCCAGATCTACACAATTATAATACGAGTTCTAGTCTAGAAATAGTAGATTCTATATAAAGATTCTATATCTAGTTCTATATCTAGATTTAGACTGAGATATAGACTTAGATCTAGTTCTAGGCTTAGATCTATTTCTTGACCTAGACTTAGATCTTGAATCTAGATTTAGATCTAAAACTAGGTAAAGATCTAGCTAGATCTATGTCTAGTTTGTATGACAAATGACAATGGAGATATTAATTTTTATTTGCGAGGCGAAAGTCTTCTTGTCATTTGTACACAATTGTAGTTTAAAGTCGGTCAAGAATTTTTTTTCGTGTTGCCAATTTATCTAATTTTGTTAGAAGAATAAATCTTTTTTGATTTTTCTTTATTTCAATGTAACATGTTATTAATTTTGAATGTATAGATAAGAATAATTATTATTTAAAAAAAATATAAGTGTACGCTAAATGAATATATGGAGATGCTGTGGCTGAGGGGTAAAGCACTTGGAACTGGATGTCCCGTGTTCGAATTCTGGTGAAGACTCTAGGTGGACTACTTCGGGGGCCGATTTTGAGTTTGTGTTTCACACTAACTGTCTTTGTAACCTTGTTTAATTAGTCTATTTAGTCTATGTCAGTAAAGTATTACCATACCAGCAGGTGATGGCAAAGTTAATTAGACTGCTGGTGGTTTCTGTATAGAAAAATGTAACTTTTGTTTTGTCGATTTAAAATTATCTTAGCTTTTTTAAGATAGAAAAGACGTTGGTCAATTTTTTGTAAAGGTTTTGACAGTGTTCACTCTATTTCAGTTTGTTGTTGATGGTTGTACCTAGCTATTTATATTCTTGGACTTGCTCTACGGTTTGGTTGTTTATCTGAATTTCTGCAAGATGGCCTTTACGTTTCCTGAAAGCATTGTCTACGATTTCAAAACGTAAGGATGAGTACAATATTTCATGTGATCACACTAACCCCTTAGCGACATGCATATTTTATAATTCTGATGCAGACAAAGCCGTTCTCAGCCGGGTCTATTGTCTTTTCTTTTTATCTTCTGCACATGTCTTTGAAAGGGGCTTTTCTTTTGGGGCTTATATGGGTGTCCTGCAACCTTCATAAGATTTCTTCAGAAGTCTCTCTCAAGAGACAGCTGGAACTAAGAGGTCATCTGCTTTATGCCAGTGCGGTTAAAATGTTTTGTTACGCTGTCCTCCTTTAAGCTTTTCAAAAAAAAAAAAAAGGTCGCTTTTGGCATGCACGTTATAATAAAATACCAAAAGCGACACTTCAGCATGTGTCCACATTTAAATGTGTTTGTTCCAAAGAAAACATGAACGATACAGTATCACAAGGAGAAGAAGATGTGATCTATAGATTTCCTTTTCATTAAAGACATTTTTTTTAAAACGTTTCAGTGTAGGGTATAATAAGAGGCAGAGAATGTAATGGGAAGACATCAAGGAATAGATAAGCCTGTCATTGAAAGATATCCCAGTCATTGAAAAGTGCAGAGAGGAATTGACGGTCAACAGACTAAGGGACAGGAGAAATGGAAAGTGAATGGACGAGCTACAGACATGTGATACATTTGTGAGAGTGATGATAACAACTTCTTGAACTTAACATTGTGGTAACATCTATATTGTTGGAAAGGTTTAATGTAAGAAATCTAGCTCTAAGTTTTATCCCAAAATCTCTCAACATGGGTTGGTGTTAGGACGGCTATGACCGTTGTTTTGTTTTTAAATTTATTTCCTTTTTAACTTTCATAGTAGTACGCTTATTTAACCTTTTTTAAATATTCATTTCAACTTTGGCTTGACAAACACACTTTATCAACAAATGTGCTCAATTCAGAAAGTGAAAAAAATCAATCACTCGTTATTACGAGATGAAAGAAACCAATCGATTAGCTTGGGGATACAGTTTTCCAGTTCAAAGTGGACTTCAGACTTGACTACTTACTAAAACCAAGCTCTTTATATTTATAGTCATTTTTTTTGCCCAATACAATCAAATACTTAGAGTTTATTTTGAAGATGAGCAAAGAACGTCTTGTAGATCGATACAGAGATAGAGTCCTAATGTATGCTACTATTAACAAGTGCTGGTAAGTAATCAAGTATAATTGGTTTTGGCCTTTGATAATGTCGTTCAGTCGACACAATTTTATCCACTGGGCTGTGAAATGACTGACATTGATAATCGTTGCCCAAGGATCTAAATCCATTTTTTTTTGTTGTTGTTGTAGAGTGTAGACCATTCTATTTTTCTTTGAAATAAGAACTATTATCATAGCCTTGCCTCTAAGTTTCATATTTACATGTTTAACTTTGATATTTTTAGCGACTTTCGAAAGGGAAATAACCACTTTTAGTTTTGTGTGGTCTGTCCGTCTGTTCGTCCGTCCCGTTCAGATCTCGTAAACTAGAAAAGATATTGAAAATCCGACATCATAATATTTCAGACCTTTCTTTAATAGTAAAAAGCACGAGAGACTATTTAGTGAGGAGATGATTTTTGACAAAATTAAAAAAAAAAAAAAGTTTTACTAAATTAATACGTTTCTGAATTACTAACTACCTACATTTACAAAAAAAATGTTACCTTTTTTTAAAGATAAAAAATCTATTTTACTGAGTATTTAGTATGCATATAAGTGGAATGTAATTTAAAACAACAATTAATAAGTAGTGTTCCATTTATTCACTGACAGATCTGAGTAATAACCAGGAATACATCCTCATCGGTTTCTCGGTCTTCCTATTTATCTTCTTGCTGGTACTGTTCCCTGAAGGAAGGTCTCCGTGAGCCCTGAGGACCTCGTGATGTGGGCATAGAGTTTGAGTCTACGTTTTTTTCACAGTGGTTAGCAGGTCATTGTGGGGTCCTATAGCTGTATTAATCCTGTTTCTAATCACTTCATTCAGTGTTATTTGTGGCACCTAGGATTTAACTATACCTTTATAACTATCTGTTCATTTAATGTATATGATTATTAAGAATGTAATAATAATAATAACAATAATAAAGCCCAGTAGCCTGTGGTAGCCTGTGGTATCAAGTCGTTAGTCGAACTAACAATACAAGATTGGGTTGTAGTTGTTGATAGGGTTGTAGTTGTTGATAGGAGATAGGGTTGTAGTTGTTGATAGGAGATAGAGTTGTAGTTGTTGGTAGAAGACAGGGTTGTAGTTGTTGATAGGAGACAGGGTTTTAGTTGTTGGTAGAAGATAAGGTTGTAGTTGTTGATATGAGATAGGGTTGTAGTTGTTGGTAGAAGATAGGGTTGTAGTTGTTGGTAGAAGATAGGGTTGTAGTTGTTGATAGGAGATAGGGTTGTAGTTGTTGGTAGAAGATAGGGTTGTAGTTGTTGATAGGAGATGGGGTTGTAGTTGTTGATAGGAGATAGGGTTGTAGTTGTTGGTAGAAGATAGGGTTGTGGTTGTTGATAGGAGATAGGGTTGTAGTTGTTGATAGAAGATAGGGTTGTAGTTGTTGATAGGAGATAGAGTTGTAGTTGTTGGTAGAAGACAAGGTTGTAGTTGTTGATAGGAGACAGGGTTTTAGTTGTTGGTAGAAGATAGGGTTGTAGTTGTTGGTAGAAGATAGGGTTGTAGTTGTTGATAGGAAATAGGGTTGTAGTTGTTATTAGTTTGTAGTTCATAGTTTCTGATATTTTTTCTGAAAATATTGAAACCTGCCTAATAACCTGCTTGACCGGACCACTTGTGGGGCCAATTTTGAGTTTGTGTTTCTACACAAACTGTCTTTGTAACCTTGTTTTCTATTATGAAGTTAAAAAGTAATTCTCCAGTTCTATTAGTAATTGGGCGACATTGCAAATGACTGTTCATGTACTTCTATACAAGGTTCAGAGCAAACAAAAGGAATGATGGAAATGATTTTCTCGAGATTACGTAATAAACAAATGTATCGTTTATTAAACTCATATTTCTTAATACACATTTGACACTATGCAGCTAAGTTGTAATGTGAAATGTTTTGAATGGCATCATTGTTGTTGTTGTTGTTGTTGTTTTTTTTTGGATACTTTCTATTCTATTTTTGTTTTATAATTTTCTCTGATAAAATACGTGACAAATAGAAACACAACATTAAACTAGATCACACCAAAACTCCGGACTTTATTATGCCTGAATATTTCAACATTTAATGATGTTTCAACAATTACTCATTATGCTTTCGCAGACCTCAAGACAATACATTCACCAAACATCATTCCAGTGCCCGGACAGCTACATTTCTTGGGGGTCGGGATGAGCGAACGGAAATTTGTTTGGATAGTCACAATAAAAGGTGATATAAAAATTATCTGTCTGCACTTTGGGGCAATCTTTGTTGAAATCGTAGTCAAAGACACTCAAGACAGCTGAAACAAAGAGAACAGAACTGTAAGAGAAGAATAAATCTCATGGTATGTAAATACTAGTTTTCTTTAAATACAATATCATACTTTGAAAAGTTGTTGAAATACGATTCCTAAGCTAGGTTAAAACCAAGCTACATAGGCTATGTTAAATTTTGAAAACTGTGTTGTTGTTGTTGTTGTTGTTGTTTTGTTATATTAAAGCAGCACTCACCTTCATCAAAATCGTTTCCAAACAAGAGCGGATGCTCTTCGCTTACGGCCACTGCTCCCGAGCAGGCTTTGAACTCGTTGGTGTCTGGGTCTCTACAGGCCGCGTGACATACTCGACCACAGGAGTCGTGGGCTCTCAGTAAGGCCTTGCTGAGTTCTGAAAACAAACAACACGTAAGTACACCTAGTGCGTATATCTGGTACGTACATCTAGTGCGTACATCTAGTGCGTACATCTAGTGCGTACATCTGGTGCGTAC
This sequence comes from Biomphalaria glabrata, assembly GCF_947242115.1. Taxonomy (NCBI): domain Eukaryota; kingdom Metazoa; phylum Mollusca; class Gastropoda; family Planorbidae; genus Biomphalaria; species Biomphalaria glabrata. The sequence continues at coordinate 19,319,902 of NC_074719.1, forward strand.
ATCTAGTGCGTACATCTAGTGCGTACATCTAGTACGTACATCTCCTTCTAGTACATAAATCTAGTGCGTACATCTAGTGCGTACATCTAGTGCGTACATCTAGTGCGTACATCTAGTGCGAACATCTAGTGCGTACATCTATTTCTAGTGCGTACATCAAGTGCGTACATCTAGTTTGTGCATCTGGTACGTACATCTAGTGCGTACATCTAGTGTGTACATCTAGTGCGTACATCTAGTGCGTACATCTAGTGCGTACATCTAGTGCGAACATCTAGTGCGTACATCTATTTCTAGTGCGTACATCAAGTGCGTACATCTAGTTTGTGCATCTGGTACGTACATCTAGTGCGTACATCTAGTGTGTACATCTAGTGTGTACATCTAGTGCGTACATCTAGTGCGTACATCTAGTGCGTACATCTAGTGCGTACATCTGGTGCGTACATCTAACATCTAGTGTGTACATCTGGTACGTACATCTAGTGCGTACATCTAGTGCGTACATCTAGTGTGTACATCTAGTACGTACATCTATTTCTAGTGCATACATCTAGTGCGTGCATCTAGTGCGTACATCTAGTGCGTACATCAAGTGCGTACATCTAGTGCGTACATCTAGTGAGTACATCTATTTCCAGTGCATACATCTAGTGAGTGCATCTAGTACGTACATCTAGTGCTTATATCTAGTGTGTACATCTGGTACGTACATCTAGTGTGTACATCTAGTGCTTACATCTAGTGCGTACATCTAGTGCGTACATCTGGTGCGTACATCTAGTGTGTACATCTGGTACGTACATCTAGTGCGTACATCTAGTGCGTACATCTAGTGCGTACATCTAGTACGTACATCTAGTGCGTACATCTAGTGCGTACATCTAGTGCGTACATCTAGTGCGTACATCTAGTGTGTACATCTGGTACGTACATCTAGTGCGTACATCTAGTGCGTACATCTAGTGCGTACATCTAGTGCGTACATCTAGTGCGTACATCTAGTGTGTACATCTGGTACGTACATCTAGTGCGTACATCTAGTGCGTACATCTAGTACGTACATCTATTACGTACATCTAGTGCGTACATCTAGTGTGTACATCTGGTACGTACATCTATTACGTACATCTAGTGCGTACATCTAGTGCGTACATCTAGTGCGTACATCTAGTGCGTACATCTAGTGCGTACATCTAGTGCGTACATCTAGTGCGTACATCTAGTGTGTACATCTGGTACGTACATCTAGTGCGTACATCTAGTGCGTACATCTAGTGCGTACATCTAGTGCGTACATCTAGTGTGTACATCTGGTACGTACATCTAGTGCGTACATCTAGTGCGTACATCTAGTACGTACATCTATTACGTACATCTAGTGCGTACATCTAGTGTGTACATCTGGTACGTACATCTATTACGTACATCTAGTGCGTACATCTAGTGCGTACATCTAGTGCGTACATCTAGTGCGTACATCTAGTGTGTACATCTGGTACGTACATCTAGTGTGTACATCTAGTACGTACATCTAGTGTGTACATCTGGTACGTACATCTAGTGCGTACATCTAGTGCGTACATCTAGTGTGTACATCTGGTACGTACATCTTGCTTTAAGAAAGAAACAAAACAAACTTGGTCTATAATTGTGTGGAGGAGTGAGACAAGTGTTGGGAACCAACTATCAAGTATTAACGTTATCGTTTGTATGGTGGCGAAATTATCTACTCTCTAATGATTATATGGAAGTTAAAAATTTGTTACAATTTCACTATAGTTCTCTATTATTAAATCTACCAAAAATCCAAAAATGGTCAGTTATGTCCTTATCCAAAATTAGGACATGTATTTGTCAGCTCTAAGATGTTTCTGTTTTTTCGCATATATTTCTGACTTTTCAAATCAAAGGGAAAATAGTATTCATTTTAAGTTTATATCGGTTTTGTTTATCAAAAAAAATGTCAAAGATTTATATGTTATTAATTCCTTTTAGACACATTACATACTATATATACATATGTGTATACAAAACACTACACTTTTAAGTGGCCTTATATAACCTTCATAAGGGGAATTACTCCTGCCCTTGCATTTAGAAAAAAATAGTGAACTCTCCATTATATCACAGAAGTTATATGCCCTTGGCCTGTATGGGGATATACGCACATTGCTAAAAACTGTAATGTTTTGGTTACATTGTTTTGTGAAAGAATTTAACCCGTTCCCTCACATTAAGTTGGATGGCGACGATGATTATGATAATACCGTAGGTCTTTAGGGCGTTATGTTTGACAAGTCACATGTATATGCTCTTTACAACAATATCATGACCTACCTTCTCCAGGTGCCGGTCTTTTGACGCCTACATATCCTATAGTCACGGAAACTGGAAGTTTTTGATCAATAATAGTTGACTCCTTGTAAAATCCTGGATAGTTTAAACCGTGAGAGTAGAGATAAATCTGACCCACTGACATGTCTCGGTTACATCGGCTGTAAGTGAGTGGATTCCCTTGTCGATTGCTAATAAACCTGTTGGTAAATTAATACAGATCTTCTTATATATTACAGACGTTACTTCAAAAACATATGATAATTACGTCCTACGCATGCATGGTTATCAATGACTTAAACTCGTTTGTTTTCCTATCTGATTCAGGCAACCCATTGCATTCTCTAATGGCACTAAGGAAGAAGGAGCACTTGTACGAATTTGTTCTAGCGTATGAACTTAAAATTGTGCCTACAAGTGGTAGGTTATACTAGTCCCAGTTCTAAAGTAAATGTTTGTAATTGTTGATAGTAAATAATACTTCTTAGAAAGCAACAAGTAAACAAAGTTAAATCAAGTCAAAGGTAGATGTTTGGAAATAGAAATATGTAATATCATTCTTTAGAACTTTTCGTACTCGCGTTCAGTCGTAAAGTTGGAATAGGTAATGAAAGATAAGGACAGTGATTAAAGGACTTTAATATGTTGTGTACAGTTAATGTCACTGTATGTATGTATCATGCATGTATCATGTATGTATCATGTATGTATCATGTATGTATCATATATGTATCATGTAAGCATCATATATGTATCATGTATGTATCATGTATGTATCATGTATGTATCATATATGTATCATGTATGTATCATGTATGTATCATGTATGTATCATGTATGTATCATATATGTATCATGTATGTATCATGTATTTATCATGTATGTATCATGTATGTATCATGTATGTATCATATATGTATCATGTATGTATCATGTATGTATCATGTATGTATCATATATGTATCATGTATGTATCATGTATGTATCATGTATGTATCATTCAACCGAGTGAATGTGACGCTAGTAAATGTCTTGAAGAGATTGAATGTGAGTGAGCTATAGTTTACAGGTCGGAATTCTATAAAAACGCTTGAAAGAGTTTTAAAACATAGAATTGTACGTATACGGGAATGTATATTTAAACAATAATCGACTTTCATGATCAATAAACATAAAATCTCAGCAAATGTTTATCATTGAAACTATAGTACCGAGCATAAGTAACTTATGTATCAAGTGAAATGGTCCTTACATGTTTGGACTAAACCAGATCAATGTGCTAAACGATGTGAAGCAAACGGTTGAATTGCAAAAGGATAAAATACAAGGGACTAAAGAACAAGACGTTATGGTCAAGACGGGAAATAACACAGGACATTATGGTCAAGACGGGAAATAGCACAGGACATTATGGTCAAGACGGGAAATAGCACAGGACGTTTGGTCAAGACAGGAAATAGCACAAGACGTTATGGTCAAGACGGGAAATAGCACAAGACGTTATGGTCAAGACGGGAAATAGCACAAGACTTTATGGTCAAGACGGGAAATAGCACAAGACGTTATGGTCAAGACGGGAAATAGCACAGGACGTTATGGTCAAGACGGAAAATAGCACAGGACGTTATGGTCAAGACAGGAAATAGCACAGGACGTTATGGTCAAGACGGAAAATAGCACAGGACGTTAAAGTACAAGATTGATAGTTCAAGTCATTAAAGTACAAGACGCTAAAAAACATGATGTTAAAGTACAATGTGTTGAAATACAGCGCTTGAAAAAAACACATGATTGAAAAGAGGAGGGTTAAAGACATTCATGTGCAAGATGTTACTATACAAGCTGTTATTATACAAGATGTTACTATACAAGATGTTATTATACAAGATGTTATTATACAAGATGTTATTATACAAGATGTTACTATACAAGATGTTTTACAAAATGCTACTATACAAGATGTTACTATATAACATGCTACTATACAAGATGTTACTATATAAGATGTTATTATACAAGATGTTACTATACAAGAAGTTATTATACAAGACGTTACTATACAAGATGTTACTATACAAAATGTTACTATATAAGATGCTACTATACAATATTTTACTATACTAGATGTTATACAAGATGTTACTATATAAGATGCTACTATACAAGATGTTACTATATAACATGCTACTATACAATATGTTACTATACAAGATGTTATGCAAGATGTTACTATATAGGATGTTACTATACAAGATGTTACTATATAAGATGTTATTATACAAGATGTTACTATATAAGATGTTATTATACAAGATGTTACTAAACAAGATGTTATACAAGATGTTACTATACAAGATGTTACTATACAAGATGTTACTATACAAGTTGTTACTATACAAGATGTTACTATATAAGATGTTATTATACAAGATGTTACTAAACAAGATGTTATACAAGATGTTACTATATAATATGCTACTATACAAGATGTTACTATATATGATGCTACTATACAATATGTTACCATACAAGATGTTATACAAGATGTTACTATACAAGATGCTACTATACAAGATGTTACTATATAAGATGTTACTTTACAAGATGTTACTATATAAGATGCTACTATACAATATGTTACTATACAAGATGTTATACAAGATGGTATAAAACAAGATGCTACTATACAAAATGTTACTATACAAGACGTAATGTACACAATAACCTAAAAGTACATGACACTAAAGTCAAAGCGTTAAAGTCTAAAAGAAGAATTTAAAATTCAAAATGTGTGAGGTGCTATTACTATGCAAGATGTTGAAGCTATAAATCTAGTTACCGTCTTGTTTCATTGTAAGCTTTGGGAGAGTAAATATCTAGTCTCTGGTCCACTGTGTTTGAGATGACTGGGTAGCTGTTATAGGTTTTAAACTTGGGCGGCCTGACGTGAACAATCTTCACTGGGATGATGGCCCACTCGTCAAAGTCACACCACTCCCCGACGCAGAAGTCGTTCTGGTAAGGTAGATCGAAGTTTCGGGGCTTGCTGCAAGTGTCTTCACTGCTCTCGATATCGGCTGATCGTTTCCCTATAGTCGTACGAACTGGTGGAACACATCGGCCTGAACTTAACTGGCATACCAGGAACCTAAGTAAAAACAAATAATACCACAATATATGCCGACAATCAAACAATATACATTACATGTGTATAGTGTAAATTATTTATACATATTCTAAAAGGTAGACCACTGCAGTCAAAAAAGAAATAATTTAAAATACATTTCAGTTGATTTGACAATCTCAGTAACTTAACTTCTTAGCATGAGGATTAATTAAATATGAGTAAACAGTTGGCTGGTCACAAGGCAGGCGTTTTATTTTTATTGAGAAACTTTTTTTTAAAAAGAATAATGTATTACCTTTTTTAAAAAATCTAACTAGTTAGTAAGGATATGTGAGCTTGCGCTCCCAGAGCTAGTTTTATATATATTTTTGTTGTATAGGTTAGATCTATTTTTATATATTCTATTTTTATAGGTTAGTGTCAGATTTTATAGTTGTACTTCCGCATATTTATATAGGTTAGTGCGGGATAGTATAAAAGTGATGTACTACATGCTGTCTTAAAACAGTTCAGTGTACAGTAGACCAGTGGTCAGTATAGTATGTCTGTGTGACAGCCGAAGATCTTTGTGGTCTGTCGTGTAATTATTTTATATTTTTGTACCTGGGACTGCCTGTAAGTGTAGAAATATTTTTATATTTTTTTACTAGATCTATACTATGTGTAAGGTAGTTATTTTATTTTCTACTTGGACTATTTGTCATAATAGTTTGCAACATGCTGTATTGAAGATGGCGGCGTCCATCAGTCCTAATAGAATATAATATAGTTTTTCATTTATGTATTGCAGGCTATTGTTACTGCTTTTAACTGCTGCTTTTAGCTGCTGCAATTACACTGCTTTTAGCTGCTGCAATTACTCTGCTGAAATAGCTACTGCTTATAACTGCTGTTGTAGATCTATTCTAATTCTAGGGAATCTAGTGTTATTTTCTAATTTTGTTTCTGCTATAAACAGCTATCGATAGATCTAGTATTGTTATTGTTGCTGTAGATCTAGACTAGTGTTATTTTGTTTCTTTATTATCGCCTTAGTAAACTTAGTTATAGGCTTAGTGGCTTAGTTATAGTCTGTTTCTTGCTTTAGCTAGTTAGTAATTAGTTTAGTCTAGTTAGTAAGGTACTAAGACTAAGGTGTTCTTGTTTTGGTTATAGTTATGGGTTGGTTGTAGTAGTAGGATATTGTAGATCTAGACTAGTTTATTGTAGTTTGTTTGTCGATCTAGGTCCAGGGTAGTAGTTGTAGTGATTTAGTTAGATAGTTGGTTTGGTTAGTTTGTTAGTGTTTGTAGTGGTGTAGATTTAGAGGGTTTTATTTAGTTGATGGGTTCAGTAGTAGTGGTTAGTCAAGTTAGTGTATATATTATTTTTCATTATTGATTTATTTTTTATGTAAATAAAGTATCTTTTTGTTTTATTTAATTTGAAGTAAAGTTTCCTTATTGCTTTCATTTAGTTTAGATTAGTATGTCTGGTTACTTAGGCGACTCTAGCCCCTTGGTCGTAGACTGAGGTGTCACAGATTGAGCCCACCCAGTAGCGCTAACATCTGCCTACTGTTAGGTAAATTTTAATGTTGAGCAGAAGAGAATAGGTCCTCCCACTCGCGCCTGCCTGACCTGCTCACAGATAATACGTTTTGAAACAATTGAAGAGTTTCATGCATGACGGGAAACAAACTAGAAAAAAGCTAGTTTTTGGTGTATCCGGTGGTCAAAACAAAAGAAGGGAGGTAATAACCTTTATTTTTTAATTAAGGTATGTGATCATTTGTGTGCATTTGTTTGCACTGCAGAATAATTTTTTTTTTATTTTACTGTTTGCAGCACAAAATAATTTTGGTATGAATGAAACATTAAATTCTCACTCTACGACAATTCTTTTTAAATGGGGAAACTAATTGGAGGTAATATTGTAGATTTGAAATTATATCATTGATATTTATTTAAAATCAAGCTCAACACCTTTATCTGCACTACCTGAGCATTGGAAGAGTTTAATTAAAATTGAAATCGTAAGTCTCCCATTGTGGTGGTGTCTTAAAGAAAGATGATCGCAGCGTTTATAAGAGCTCCAGACAATGTATGATTATGCTCATCTCAGTGTACAATTATAAGAATGTGCTCATCTCAGTGTACAATTATAAGAGTGTGCTCATCTCAGTGTACAATTATAAGAGTGTGCTCATCTCAGTGTACAATTATAAGAGTGTGCTCATCTCAGTGTACAATTATAAGAGTGTGCTCATCTCAGTGTACAATTATAAGAGTGTGCTCATCTCAGTGTACAATTATAAAAGTGTGCTCATCTTCTTCTCGTAATAAGAGTATGGTCATCTTCGTGAACTATAAGATCGTACGATGTAATGCCTCTATCACTGAGTAGAACAACCAGCGGCCTTTATTGTGGCCCCTTGACTATAACAGAAACAATGGTTGTACCTGTTGCCACAAGCAGGGGACGTTACGGAACATGTTGGAACTGGTTCATAAACAGCTCGTCTAGCTAGGGTCTCAGAGTAGCCGTCCACTTGCCGGTAGCCAGTAAAACCTGTCGTTGCATTGGCTACATGTCGTGCGTTAGTTGGCTACAAAAACAAAATAGTTTGATATGTTCATTTTGTTGAAATGTCGTGTTTCATTTAAAAAAACAACATAAACATTGTGTACATGATAATGAACTATGTAAATAAAAAACAACATATTCTTGTTCAACTAGGGAATGATTAAAATAAACCGAGTGTTATTTTGATTGCACCCATTCGAAACAACCCTAGTATCTTACACATTCCACTTGGTTGACAAATGAACATTTATAGCTCTAAATAAATACGTGGTCATATTCAAAGCATTCATCGTTTCAGTTTTTACTTTTTTACTTTTTTTTGGGCAACTTTCGGTCATTCTTATGACGTCCTTGGCCCAAACCTCCAGCCCGACGAAAGGGGACGAGTGTGGGTGGGCTTGGTTCAAATTTGGGCCCATCGTGGCAACTGTCCGAAGCACATTCCACAAGACCAGGTAAGAGTTGATAATACAGTCAAAGGGTTACTTTCTTTATGTCATTGTATTGCTTATTTATATATTAATCTATGATCTTTATATAATCACCTACAAAAACCGCATCACAAACTTTAGGCCCTACGATGACTTGCAGAGCACTGTCAAACAACGCAAACTAAAACCTTATGGCCATATGACATTATCCTCAAAGCTCACAAAGATCATCTCTCTGGAAATACTACCAGGAAAGGAGAAGAGGTAGAAAGAGTAGAGGTAGAAAGAGAAGAGGTAGAAAGAGAAGAGGTAGAAAGACTAGAGGTAGAAAGAGAAGAGGTAGAAAGAGTAGAGGTAGAAAGAGTAGAGGTAGAAAGAGTAGAGGTAGAAAGAGAAGAGGTAGAAAGAGAAAGTGATGGAAAGACGGACCACTGAAAGAGATTTTATTCAAGGCAAAAGACAGAGAGGACTGGAGAAATACGGTCACAAATCCTGTGTGGTGCCCCAACAGTTCAAAAGACATAGAGATTGTTGAAATTGAAAAAAGATAATCTAGTATATTACAAAATACAATAATTTTACTCTATACTACTTAAAAGAATTTTTTTAAAAAGCTACTAGATAGGTAAATGAATATATACTAACCACATTAGGGTATATAGCTGGGTTAATGCCCCTGGCTCTCAGGTTATTCCTCATTCTCTCAAACCAAAAGTCTATGTAGGCGTGATGCAGAAAGAATGTCGGATCAAATGCAGCGGTGTTAAGCAAGCTCATGGTCCCGCCCACGTAGATGTGAACAGAACCGTGTTGGACCTCCAGATTGAATTGAGGGTCGAAAGGCGCATTAGAGACTACAATATCCTCGTACCTAGTGGAAAATAAATGGCGTCCATTTGAAATTCGTGGCAAACTCTTGAGAGGTCGAGTTCTTACAAATTTCGCTTTAACAAACAGTAAAACAAAAATAGCGGGTTACAATAGATTATTATATTATATTATATAATATTACAGTATAGTGTATTATATTATTAGATTATATTACATTATATTAGATTACAACAGATTATATTAACCAAAATAAAAAGAAATATGAATGGGATTAAAAGTTGTAATAATATTTTAAAATAATCCGCCAGACTGGATGATTTTAACTTGAATTCGAGTTTCGTGTCCTACAACAAATTGCTTCTTGAGACTGAAATAAGGAAGCACCAATGGATGTCCTTCTATTTTTATTATTCTGTCCTGTGGCATTTTACGTCTCTAGAGGAAATCTTTTCCCTTTGCAATTTCTTGTGTGACTAAAGAAGCCAATCCTTGATGCACAGCTGCGGTCGCAGGTTGGGCATATGTAATCACCAGGACCTGTTGCATTTGCACCCTTCTTTCTGCTTCTGTTGGGTATGGCATCTGCATTCCGAGACCTTTCCTTTATGCTCTCTCTCCATGTGGATCTATCCAGTGCCACTTTTTCCCAGCTGCTAGAGTCGATTTTTAAAAGCTTCATGTCGCGTTTGCATATATTCGTATACCGTAAAAGTGGGCGACCAGCGGCTCTCCTGCCTTCTATTAGATCGCCATACAGAATGTCTTGTGGAAGTCGACCTACTGGCATTCTACGAAAGCCAGCCACGCGTCTGCAGCTGATAACAGAGCGGTTGTCCTAGCACCCTGCTCTTCGTAGCACTTTCTCATTGGTTATTTTATCTTGCCACCTTATTTTAAAGATCCGCCTTAGGCATCGGAGGTGGAAGACATTCAGCTTTTTTTCCTGCCATGAGTAGGTTGACCATGTTTCACTTCCGTATAGCAAAATGCTCATCACACAGGTCCGGTAGACTAAGGCTTTAGTATTGTTAGTCAGCAATATGTTGTCCCTCACTCTTTTCTGCAACCGTGACATGGTGCCCATTGCTTTGGCTATCCTGTTGTTAATGTATTTATCCTGTAGAGTATTGTTGGATATGATTGAGCCAAGATAACAAAATTGAGCAACAATTTCTAGTGGTTGGCCATTAATGTTTACTTGATGTGCAGTATTTGTGTTCTGAACTGGTATCCTAGTCTTGCTTTGACTGATGTTTAAGCCGAACTTCTGGCAAGCAGCAGATAGTTTGTCAACAAGGGACTGAAGCTGAATATCAGAATCAGCCACAATTGCTGCATCGTTAGCATACAGGAGTTCCCTGATGAGTAGCTTCCTAACCTTGGTTTTTGCCAGCAGCCTTGATACATTAAATAGTTTTCCAGAGGATCGTGTATGGAGAAACACACCTTCGTTGATGTCGTTGTACGCATAATGCAATAGACAGGAGAAGAATATGCCAAACAGAGTAGGTGCGAGCACACATCCATCCATGCTTGACACCACTGCTAACCTCAAAAGGTGCTGATTGGGCTCCATTGAATTTGACAGTACATTTCGTTTCCTCGTGGAAGCACTCAATGAACTTCAGTAGTTTAGGAGGGCAACCTATTTTCCGATGTAGAGGGGTCTGTCTCACTCTGCATTTCTCCTGCAGTAGTCGTAGAGAGGATATCATGTCTATGGTGGATCTACCACTCTTGAATCCACACTGAAACTCTGGGTAGACTCTAGAAGCTATCACTTGCAGCCTGGATAGTGCCACTCTAGAAAAGATTTTGCCAACTGTGCTGAGGAGAGAGATACCCCTTAACTGGTCCACAAAAGTGACTGGACCATAGCACAGTGAGCATGCTATTACTCGAAAGTTTCATCCAAAATGAAGGTCTACCAAAATTAACAATTAGTGGACTAAATACTTACATTGAATTAACAAATTCTAATAGTTATCTCGGATCACACTCAAAAGTTCCCTGATTTAAAAAAACAACTATTTATGGACAATAAGCCTATATGGCAACACGTCTTTGCCAACTCCTTTCTGTTCGCCTTTCTAACGTTAAACAAGCAAAAGAAAAAAAAAGTTAAAAAAAACAAAACAAAACACCTTTCCTAAGACAAAGAACGCTAAATACTGCCATTTATCATAAAATCGCATGGTTAATCTCTTTATCTGCTATATAAAACAAAATTAAATAATTACTACTAAGTAATTAATTAATTGGTTTTTTTTTTATTGATTCGTGTATTGTAATAGATTATGAATACTTATGAAAAATTTCAACTTGATCCGAGAATGGGAAGTGGGAAAAAACGTGACAAAACGTAATGAGGTGGCTAAATTCGTATATACATCCACATCTCTCATCAAGTAGCATTTTTGTCCCTTTTATTTCGATATCAAACAAAATAATTACTTGTCAATAATTAAGTAAATTTTTTATTGAATCCTGTTTTGTTAGGTACAGTGAATAATTGTGCAGAGTTTCAACATGATACGATAATGGGAAGTGGGCAAACAACGTGTTCAAACTTTACCAGACAGAGTGAGTGGATATAAGCTTTGTAAACAGGTCAAATTTGTCCCAGCGCAACAAGGTCTTTCTCTTCATGACGAAGACGGTCTTACAGCACATCTATTACGGGCGTACGTGCGCTATATTCACCTCTAATGTCCCCATCCCTTTTTTTTTAAATAACTAGACTTTCATTTTTTTAGTTTTTGACTAAGATGAGTAGTAAGCTGTATACGCCAGTTGAATGAATTTCTGCAGCTCGGAAAGTAGGTAAAACATTTTGCGCCGGGTGTGTCCAAATAAAAGTTCGAGAAATAGTGGTCTAAACTATGGGCGCTATTCCTTGCATTGTATAAGTACGATTAGATTTATTAAGAATGCTTATTTTCTCATGTTATTTATCTCATGTTATTTATCGTGCACCATAACTGATTGAAGTTTCTGACAGTTGGCACATAGTCTCCTGTTAGTGTGTGTGTGTTCATTCGTAACTTTGTGTACGCTGATCCAAACGCAAAGAAACACACTACTATCTGAAACCGTGTACATCCTAATAAGTGTTCTTTATTTATTACTAGCCTGACATTACCCGCGGCCTGCGGGTCTAAGTTTGTGTTTACTAATCTAGTGGATTGGATTTAGATGTATGTTAAACTTACCTAATGATCCTTTCGATTTTTTCTCTTTCGCTACGAAAATAAAATTAGTTTTGCGAAAATGGGTTTACCCGAAGCCGATACATTCATATCTATTAAAAACGAAAGGAGCGATAGATGAATAGGATATAAAGTACAATTAAAACGGGTTTACCCGATTTGTTAAATGAATGGTATTATAAGTAAGTCAGGACGTCTAAATTCGCAGATATATGGAACGAATTTATGTAAAAATGCTTTTGAAACACAAATTTGAAGGTTAATTTTATTAAATAATGAAATCAATAGACTTTATTTTGTATTTTCATGTGTCAAAGTAAAAAACAATGTGTGCAAAGTGTAGTTCTTAAAATTAGATCTAGATCTAAATCCTTTCGATCTTTTCTAATGTCAACATTGTAAACAAAGCTTAGATCCATATAATACTATAGCTTTAATAGAGTCGGTCAACTTTTTTTTTGAGGATCTTAAGTTTGTTTTAGGGCTACAATACATACACTACGTCTAAGTTAGTATCCAAGGAACATTTCTGCGAAGTTTTATCAAGATTGGTCAAGAGGTTTTTATTTCTATTCCTAACACACATACATACGCCTTACTTTCTACTTTATAGTATAGAAGATGACCTACCTTGGTCTTGACAGAACATCATTGACCACTGTGGTGCTCAGCAGGTCACCGTCGGCCCCTACGTTCCTAATTAGCTGAGCACCGTTTGGCCGACGCCAGTTAGCAAACGGACCGGTTGTTACTGCGCCGTTAGAAGTTCCAAGAAATTCCGGAGACCAAATGGAGGAGGCCAGCGGATTGGTGAGCTGGTTGTCCAGGGTCGAGTCCCAGTATGGAATACACACTGTTGGGTCAACACGTCGGAGAGCATTTTCGTACCTGGAATGTAACAACAGCAATAAAAAAAACCCAGTAAAATAAAAGAAATAAACTTATATGCTTAGTGCTATTTGAAAAAAGGGATTCAGCTCAAACGCTTTAAAATGTTGAAAAAACAGATATAAAACTGAGCTAAGCAAGAACAGGAATGTCAACGAAAGGGTAAGTTTTAATGTCCTGATGTTCCTTTGTAGAGGCGTAAAAAAATAAATTTGAGAAAAACTTGAAATAATTTGCAACAAGTAACATTTCGTAAGAGTGATTTTTCTAGTAATTATTTTAGTTATATTTAATAACATATATATTAATAACATATATATATATATATATACATACAGAGAGAGAGAGAGAGAGAGAGAGAGAGAGAGAAAAATATATATATGACTTACATGAGAAGATATACTCTGTGCCAACCCAGGAATCCTGGTCCATTGTGAGCTATCAAATTCGTGGTTCCGGTGTGAATATTTGCAATGGCGTCGTATGCGTTTGGCCTTACACTCTAATAAATATATAATCTGACGTTGAGTTTTTATTATTATACTGTTTGTTAGACTATAGATATATATGCTAAATATTGCTGTGGCTACTTAAGTGCGTGTAATTTAATGTTTAAGAGACATATCGAGAATTGAATGGAAGGTACCGAATTCCTCGTTGACTATTTATAGACTTACGCGAATGTGATACCATTAGGGATCTTTGCTCATAAGTATATAAATAAAAGACTTTTTTGGATTTTTATCGATTTCGACGCCTTGTTTGGCAACAACAGATTACACCTAAACTATACATGTACTAACGCAAACAGAAAGAAAGAACATGACAAATAGGACGGATATGTCCCATAAAATATTCATGTAGGACAACTAGCAGTACACACCGGCTACCCTCGTTGATTAGTTCCTAGGATTTATATTGTTTTTATGGCCGGAACACCCCTTTCTTTTCTTTTTTTTTTTTTTAATAAATGGTCCTCACTTTCAAGATCAACCTAACAGAATATTTTTGCCCGTCAGTTAGTGTATCTGTTATAATAAAATGTCACGACCGCTTTCTTTTTCCTGAACATCCCTTTTCTTTCAATAGCTGTTAATTAAACGCTCAATTTAACATACTGTTTTAGACCGTAAACTAATGTAACTGTTACAACGAAATTTAACGGCTCGCTCTGTTTCCTTTTCTCTCTCTCTCTCTCTCTTTCTTTCTCTCTCTCTCTCTTTCTTTCTCTCTCTCTCTCTTTCGCTCTCTGGAACTTACATTTTTTACCTGCGCATCGTAATTTCTCCTTCATAGACTTTTGACTTGACCTACTTCATAATGCGCCCCCATCCCTTGAAAATACACGCTCTCATATTTTGGGCCCGATTATTTTAGTAGTACTTTTACTTATCTCTCTATCCACCCACCCCCCACCCGCCAACAACAAAAATTTAGTCATCCGTACACATGTCCGTTCCCATGTCTACATTACTTTGGTATTACTTTGATATTACTTTGGTATTTTGTTTTCTAAAAAAAAAAAAGAAATATCAATTCGGTTTTATTAATTGTAATCATTAATTAGAACCCATTTGAATTAAGAGAAATGACAACAGATCTAGATCTATCTTTTCAATGCTATTAGGAGACGGTGCTACAGTTTTAAAAAGTACCATTACTAGTTTTCTTTCTTTCTCTCTCTCTCTCTCTTTCTCTCTCTCTCTCAAAAAAAAAAAAGAAGACTAGATCTAAATGACTAATGCTATTAGGATTGTTTTTGTCTAAAAGGAAATGGAAATATTAAAAATAAGTAGACTTAAGGAAAAAGAAATATATTGCTTTAAAAATTCAGAATGCGTGATATAGAATTAAAAAAAAGGCTTTATATGTAGACTGCGGCCTTTTGGGGTAAATACAGAAAATAAAATACAAAGTTTTGATAGTGTTGTTTCGGCAACAGCGGTACTCATGTTGTGAATCTGTCAAAAACCGTTCTAAGTGAGCACCTAGGAGGTAAAAGGAACCTGTTAAGGAAATTTGATGTGGATGAGTACGATAGTTTAAACGATCTCGTGATCAATGAATGAGTCAGTAAGTGGTATTTTGCGCTTATATTATAATTATAAAATAAAAAAGAAGAGAAGAGTGTGTTTGATAACGTTTAATGACTTACAGTATCTCTCTTGAGTGTGTTGATGGCGTTATGGAATCTGTTTCTTTCAGCCAATGTTAACATGCGATACTCTTTCCTAGTACATGGAGGCTGGGTAGCTTGTCGTTTATCTCGGTATCTCTTGCCTTGGTTTCTGGAGCTTGATGGAAGAGCTGACTCCAAGAGTCCTTGAATATAACTGGAAGGTACGCAAAGATAGAGGTAGACATTTACCACTGCTAGAGGTAGATTATTAACAAAGCTAGAGGTAGACCTTTACCATAGCTAGAGGTAGATTATTAACAAAGATGGAGGTAGATATTTACCATAGCTAGAAGTAGATTATTAACAAAGATGGAGGTAGACCTTTACCATAGCTAGAAGTAGATTATTAACAAAGATGGAGGTAGACCTTTACCATAGCTAGAAGTAGATTATTAACAAAGATGGAGGTAGACCTTTACCATAGCTAGAAGTAGATTATTAACAAAGATGGAGGTAGACCTTTACCATAGCTAGAGGTAGATTATTAAAACAAAGATGGAGGTAGACCTTTACCATAGCTAGAGGTAGATTATTAACAAAGATGGAGGTAGACCTTTGTCATAGCTAGAGGTATATTATTAACAAAGATGGAGGTAGACCTTTGCCATAGCTAGAAGTAGATTATTAACAAAGATGGAGCTAGAGCTTTAAGCTAGCAAGAGAGTGGCCCTTCAAAAAGATCAAAGCTGTAAGATATAAGACTTTGTACATCCCATCCCCCCCCTAGAAAAAAAAGGTCCATAATCTGCTTAACATGTCAACTTAATACAGACCTGGCCGTCTCTGGATCGATAGGCTCCTCAGTTCTAGTTGAGTTAATTAAGGTATGCTCACAGAGCCAACTATACAAACTACCTACGTAGCGGTCCACACTGAAAGACTTCACACGTTCATAACATTCTTGCAATGGTTTTGGAACTGGAATGTCGCATAGTTTGGCTTTGGTTACTTCTGTTATGCTTAAAGTTACAAGTACTAAATAGATGAGGTTGGTCTTCATTGTTGGCGCTTAGTTCTTATGGCTGCAGACGAAATAAAATTAATTTCACAGGATTAAAATAAAGGGAAAAAAGGAAATGTCTATAATTATTTATAGAGGTGACGTAGTTGTATTCTCTCTAGATTCATTCTTTTTTTTTTTACTTGGTGACTTTCACGATACATTAAACAATGTCAAGGACGTTCAATGAAACTTCAAGGCTGCCAACTAAGTGAAAGAAAAAAATGAGCTATAAAGGAAAATGTTTGAAAAGTTTGATCCTTCAGTGCTAAGACAGAAACACAAAATCAAAAGTTTGATCCTGCTGTGCTAAGATAGAAGCTCAAAAATCAAAAGTTTGATCCTACAGTGTTAAGATAGAAGCACAAAAATCAAAAGTTTGATCCTACAGTGCTAAGACAGAAACACAAAAATCAAAAGTTTGATCCTACAGCGTTAAGATAGAAGCACAAAAATCAAAAGTTTGATCCTACAGTGCTAAGACAGAAACACAAAAATCAAAAGTTTGATCCTACAGTGTTAAGATAGAAGCACAAAAATCAAAAGTTTGTTCCTGCAGTGCTAAGACAGAAACACAAAAATCAAAAGTTTGATCCTACAGTGCTAAGATAGAAGCACAAAAATCAAAATTTTGATCCTACAGTGCTAAGACAGAAACACAAAAATCAAAAGTTTGATCCTACAGTGCTAAGATAGAAGCACAAAAAACAAAAGTTTGATCCTACAGTGCTAAGATAGAAGCACAAAAATCAAAAGTTTGATCCTACAGTGCTAAGATAGAAGCACAAAAATCAAAAGTTTGTTCCTACAGTGCTAAGATAGAAGCACAAAAATCAAAAGTTTGATCCTACAGTGCTAAGATAGAAGCACAAAAATCAAAAGTTTGATCCTACAGTGCTAAGATAGAAGCACAAAAATCAAAAGTTTGATCCTACAGTGCTAAGATAGAAGCACAAAAATCAAAAGTTTGATCCTACAGTGCTAAGACAGAAACAAAAAAATCAAAAGTTTGTTCCTACAGTGCTAAGATAGAAGCACAAAAATCAAAAGTTTGATCCTACAAGCTAAGATAGAAGCACAAAAATCAAAAGTTTGATCCTACAGTGCTAAGACAGAAACACAAAAATCAAAAGTTTGTTCCTACAGTGCTAAGATAGAAGCACAAAAATCAAAAGTTTGATCCTACAGTGCTAAGATAGAAGCACAAAAATCAAAAGTTTGTTCCTACAGTGCTAAGATAGAAGCACAAAAATCAAAAGTTTGATCCTACAAGCTAAGATAGAAGCACAAAAATCAAAAGTTTGATCCTACAGTGCTAAGACAGAAACACAAAAATCAAAAGTTTGATCCTGCAGTGCTAAGACAGAAACACAAAAATCAAAAGTTTGATCCTGCAGTGCTAAGATAGAAGCACAAAAATCAAAAGTTTGTTCCTACAGTGCTAAGATAGAAACACAAAAATCAAAAGTTTGATCCTGCAGTGCTAAGACAGAAACACAAAAATCAAAAGTTTGATCCTACAGTGCTAAGACAGAAACACAAAAATCAAAAGTTTGATCCTGCAGTGCTAAGACAGAAACACAAAAATCAAAAGTTTGATCCTGCAGTGCTAAGATAGAAACACAAAAATCAAAAGTTTGTTCCTACAGTGCTAAGATAGAAACACAAAAATCAAAAGTTTGATCCTGCAGTGCTAAGACAGAAACACAAAAATCAAAAGTTTGTTCCTACAGTGCTAAGACAGAAACACAAAAATCAAAAGTTTGTTCCTACAGTGCTAAGACAGAAACACAAAAATCAAAAGTTTGTTCCTACAGTGCTAAGACAGAAACACAAAAATCAAAAGTTTGTTCCTGCAGTGTTAAGACAGAAACACAAAAATCAAAAGTTTGTTCCTGCAGTGTTAAGACAGAAACACAAAAATCAAAAGTTTGTTCCTGCAGTGCTAAAACAGAAACACAAAGATCAACTAATTTAACAAAAAACACATCAACACTTTCTTCATTCTGTACACCGGAGACACCACAAAAGATTGCTATTTATAGTTTTTTATTTCTGCCATAGATCACTAATGCATCGCAAGGATGTTTCGGATTGTTTCTGAATGTTCCAAGCATAATGGAGCTATCATGAGCTAGCCAGGAAAACCAGTGACTTGGCAGAATTTAGGTCTTTGGTTAACATGCATGACTAGATGCATGACGTGTAGGACGTAATCATCTTTTTGAAGTAACATGTATCATATCATAAGATAATGACACATTAACTATTATATGACGAGTTTAATGCACTAAGATATGTACAGAGTGTTAGTTATCACTATCAATAAGAAATTGTCTAGCATTAATTAAGTCAATTACTGAAACTAACCCAACGTTTTTGTTTCCTTAACTCTACAGTCTCCAGTCCTTCATTTATAAACATCCGGAGAAATCAGCAGTTCAGATCAAGGAAACTGGATTACGTTTAGATGAAAATCATTTGTACCCCACGGGCTTAAAATAAATATTATTTACGTGTATAACCAAACGTAGATTTCATCCTTCACACACTGGGACTCGTCATGATGACATGAATATAGGATGGTCAGGAGACACGGTCCTCAATTAGGTCTCGATGTTTACTTGCTTGTGGATGTAGAAAGAAATGCATGGAAGTGGATGTGAGTGTGGTGTAAACATAAACGTTCAAATTTCAGACCTTCCGATCTATAAGGTCATCTGTTTCTGTGGCTCAAGATTAACGAGGATGTCATGTGGCCAGCACAACGACCTTTACTTTCCTGAACTAATGTCAAGTACTCAGTAGAGCCGGGTGGACTCAGAGGCACCCAAATATCCTGAAATAAAAAATCCCAGTCTTCGCCAGGATTCTAACCCGGTTCGGAAGCCAAGCGCTTTACCGCTCAACCACCGCACCTCCGAGTATGGTGTAGTATGTACGATATGTTGTTTAACTGTGAGAAGAGCATTTTATTTTTTTAATTAGATGTCGTAAAACAATTAAGGGGCTTGCATCACTTTTAAGTATATGTTTTCAATTGCATAGTCGGGTATATGTAACTTTAAAATAACAATGGCAAGTAGTTTCACATTTAGGGGCCTACTAAAATATGGCTACAAATAAATAATTACAAAACTTTCATTGATCCCTAAGAAGTTCGTTGCTTCAATTTGAAAAACAAAATGTGTACCCGGTCTGTTACACGCGATGCACGCATATTTTAATGAAAATTAAGTGCAAGTGATTTCCCCTACCAGTCGAATCGGAATAGGAAAGTCTGGAGGACATTTAAAATCAGACTAGACTAATTGTCAACAGCAGGCCATTCAGAATCTTCAAGAGGTAACGTTAGACTCACTGTACCTATGATAGATCATCGAGGAATCACACCTGTCAAATAAAGGGCTTGACTAGGATCATCCAATCAGTCGGAAAATCTTATTTATCACGGATAGCCAATCTATTGCTTTTCAATGTTGTGTTTGATGAGAATTTTGTTTTGTTTAAACAGGTAATCTTATTAAATAGAAGACTTCGCAGCAGGTAATATTATTAAATAGAAGACTTCGTTCAGACCTGATATGTCTTTAAGGTAAACAAACTCACTCTGTCTGTCTGTCTGTCAGTCTGTCAGGTAAAACGTTTGTGCACGTTATTTCTTCCACACCCAATCTCGGATCAAGCTGAAATTTTGCACAATTATTTTCTTACCTGACAACACAAGAATCAATTTTTAAACAAATGAAACAACTAATTAATTAACTGTTGGTAATTACATTTTTTGTTTGGTATCTCAAACAAGGGAAAGAAATTGTACTCAACTGAAGTGGTGGTATAAGCTAAATTAGTCCTTTTTCTAAGTCGTCGTCTGAGTCTTAGTGGACACAAGCATGAAATAGAAACAATAGATAGCTCTTACAGACACTTTATATTTCAGGGGGAGATAACAGAGAAACGTTAGTGTTTGGTCCATTGTGTCTCTTAGAGTCATAAACAAACCATGCAGTCATTCTCCAGATTCTCAAGAGTCAATTAAATGGACCGGTCATTAAGTGAACAATGTAACGGCAGTGGGGGTCTGGAGCAGGTCGTATCGACCTGAATATCCTACCAACAAACTTGCTTACCTTTGCAATAACTTGGGAAACGTCTAACTTACCTGTTCACATAGGTCAGTGCTAAGTATGGGCGTAGCCAGGAGAGGGGTTGGGGTTCAACCCTCCGCACACCCAAGAAAGGAAATTCCCGCTGTGGGAGGGGGGAATCGGAATTTAGTGACTAATTTTTTGCTTGATTCTAATTTTTTAGGTGAGATTTTAATACTTAACCATCACTTGCCCCAGCGAAGCCATGGGGGTTTTGAGTTTAAAACCCCCTACCAGGGGGTTTTGCAGTCAAATCCCCCTCTTCTATAAAACAAAACCGAAAAAAAAGAATGCGAACGACAATCCCCCATTTCCAAGTGCATAGCTAAGGAAAATTTTGATTTTAAAACCCCCTTCGAAATTTACGATAAAACCCTTCTTCAATATAAGACTATCCATACATCAGTCACCAGATTCTATGAGCGTATCCAAGAGGGGTTTCGTGTTTAAAACCCCCTCCAGCGGGGTTTATGGGCTAAAAACCACCTCTTCAATATAAACAAGCAAATTACATGCTCAAATTCTATGATCGTAGCCAAAGAGGTTTTGAGTTTAAATCCCTCTCCAGCGGGATTTGAAGCTAAAAAAATATCTCTTCAATATAAAAAAAAGCAAATTACACACTCAAAATTCTATGAGCGTAGCCAAGTGGCGTTTTGAGATACCCCCCCCCTTTTTTTTTTTTCAGCAGCGTTTGAAGCTAAAAAATACCTTATCAATATAAAAAAAAAACAATTACACAATCAAATTTCTATGAACGTCGCCAAGCCAAGGGGGATTTTGAGTTTAAACCCCCTCCTCCTGAGGGCTTTTTTTTTTAATTTTCAAACCCCTCCTGAAGGTTTTGAGTTTAAATACCCTCATACAGAGAGTTTTGAGGTTGAAAACCTCTCTCTTCAATTTTATTCTAAAGCAAACTACAGTCACCAAATTCTATGACCGAAGCAAATGGGGTTATGAATTAAATTGAATCTCCCGAGGATTTTTAGTTTAACCCCTTCCGCCCAAATGATTTTGACGATAAAACTTTCCTTTTTTTATATAAAATCTAAAGCAAGCTACAGTCAACTAACTCCAAGCGCGTAGCCATATTGGTTACACATTTCTACCAGTGACTGGGCCCCATTAATAACTCCTTGATAAATTGTAGTGAAGAGTCATCTGCCGAAATTGAAAAAGTCTAAATGTGGCTCAACAAAGATGGCTAAGACGGAGTCACTTATAGAGATCGGGTCTCAATCAAGGAAATCTTATGCCAAACTCGGAGTTGAACCCTTAGTAAGGTTGTGACGGAGCGTCGCATGAGGTTTGCGGGACATGTTCTCCGACAAAATGAATTGCGCATAATACGAGTTGCGATGACATGGAGGCAATTACGAGGGAAGCGCAAACAGGGACATCCTAGTACAACGTGGTGCTACACTTTCATGGAGATCCTCAGAGCAGGTGGGAAGAGGCTTCAGACATTGCCAGTGATAGGTTTTTTGTGCTGCCCAATGCGCCGAACGACGCGGGAGCAGCTAAGTAAAGAAGAATAGCACATTAAGTTTTTGAAATAAAGCTTCTTAATAGCAGGATAATGCACTGTAGATACCTCAGAATATGTATTATGTTGGCTTTTAATACCGATAGTGCTTGGCGGCGGAGCTCACAAACCCCCTTGCTGGCAATGGCGGGGAGTCTTTAATTTTTCCACTAGCTTCAGGAAGAACCTATTCTAGGGTACAATAAACGTCTTCCAAAAGAATGAAAGGATTAATTATGTACACACACACACACACACACAAATATGCTTTTTTTGCGGGGGGGGGGGAGAAATAAATCCCCTCAACTCCCCTCCTCCGAAAAAAAATCCTGGCTACGCCCATGATGCTAAGTATGTGTCATCATGCGTTCGTTTCTATGATTAAATCTAAGATCCTTTATTCATTGCAAAACGTTTCAGAATTTTGACTAAAACACTTTTAAAATGCAAAGTAGAGAAATAATTTTTTTAGTTTCAAAGAAACGTTCATACAATTTACCTCTTCAGATTGAATGAAACAGATATTTATTTTTATAGCCTGTTTAATGTCAAACTGACTAGATGTTGTTTTTTTTAATTTGTATATTATTTTTTTTTTATAAAAATTTAATTATTGCCTGATTCACAATCTGATGCAGACAATCTATCGCAATTTAGGTTTTGAGCAAGAGAAAGAACGACCCCCACATATGAGTACATTCACATGTACATAAATCTTATCTTATACATCGCAGACGTTTCGTCAAAAGAGAAAATGAGACACCAATAAGAACAAATACACACTTACACACAAACCCACACACAGATTGTCACTTGGTGTTAATACATAGTAGTTGAGACTGTATTGATTCATTACATTCTAAATAAACTGTTCCACTTTATTTTTAAAAAATCATTATTAAACATTATTGTTCAGATTATTTCAGTTTTTGGAGAATAATTTTAATATCTAACAAGACTTACAGAAATAATATGTCATATGTTTAACATATGTTTAACATATGTTTAACATATGACATGATCAGTTGTATGTGCAAGTTCAAATGACAGTTTGACTGGATGAACGCATCATAGGAATACAGTAAATACAAAGAAAGCATCACAAATGAAGAGATTACAAAAAGGATTAATAGATTAATTGGACCATCCGATGACCTGCTAACTACTGTCACAAAACGTTGAACTTAAACTCTATGGTCATATCCCAAGGGCTCGCAAAAACCTTCCTTCAGGAAATAGTACCTGAAAAAAGAAGAAGAGGCAGACAGATAAATCGATGGAAATAGGAAATAGTACCTGAAAAAAGAAGAAGAGGCAGACAGATAAATCGATGGGAGACAACCTAAGAGAATGGACAGGTCTGTCAATGAAAGAGTTTCAATCCAAGGCAAAAGACAAAGAAGAATGGAGAAAGACTGTCAACAGATTGTGTATGGTGCCCCAACAGACTAAGTGATAGGTGAAGTTGAAGGTGAAATAAATAAATACGTAATTTGTATTCTGTATGGTCTCAGTGTGTGAGTCTCAGTGTGTGACCTTCTGTATGGTCTCAGTGTGTGAGTCTCAGTGTGTGACCTTCTGTATGGTCTCAGTGTGTTCAACATTGAACTCTCTCAATCATGAATTAGAAATGAAGCAAATAACGCAATGAAGACAGAACTAAACGCGATGACTTTACAGGTAGCACGGAAGATAGCTCCTACTTTTTCCCTTTTTCTCAAATGGTATTTCTAAAACAATGGGCGATGCTATTTATGCCAAAATAAATGAAAAAGTTTATTACTACTAGGTCAGCAGGTGATTATGTGATATCATTTGTTCCCAGACCAGATAATTGTATCTATAGATTTTGAAAGAAATGTTACTGTTTACCTGATTGTTTTTCACTTATTGTAACTATCAAATTTAGCTTCAAGTTTCCTACACTGCAATAGTCATTGTATCACATCTCACAACACAGTCCACGTCTTAAAAACTAAATAATCACAAAGTCCACACCACGTGGAGTTCAATGGAATTAAAGAATGAAATAGATCAATGAAGTCTCGGTAGAAACTGTTCATCCTTGGGAATGTCTTTGTAAGAGACTTGGTGGTCACTTTGGTGGTCATCTAGAACAAGACGTAAATCAGACCATTCCATTCCGTGACACACGTTTTGGTTTCAATCCTAATGGAAATTAAATCTAAGTTCTAAATTTTCAATTATATTTTAAAAGGTCGACAATACAGATCTAGTTCCT
Organism: Biomphalaria glabrata; assembly: GCF_947242115.1. Taxonomy (NCBI): domain Eukaryota; kingdom Metazoa; phylum Mollusca; class Gastropoda; family Planorbidae; genus Biomphalaria; species Biomphalaria glabrata. The sequence continues at coordinate 19,344,384 of NC_074719.1, forward strand.
CAGCAGATAGTCTGCCACATAGACTTTATATTGAAGATAAAGAGACAAGGCCAACGTATCCAATAACGCAAAGTAATATCACGGTCCGAAACTTAGTTCAGATACTTGTCACGACCTATGAACTCTGAACTTCACTTTCTTGAGTAAAAGGTTAACAAGTCAACAAACAACTGAGCTTTACTTTTCTAAACAAATGTTAGGTCCATGCTGGAGAGGTGGGGGAGGCCACTCCTTGATGTTTGAAAGGTCAATGAAAACACAACGTAACCCCTAACGCGTTGGTCATAAGAGGCATGGCAGCTCACTACCTACAAGTAGACCTACAAGGAGACCACATTAAAAGTCTCTTTCAGTAAACATCAACTTGTGAATGTGGGAATTACTTTAAAGGTGTGTACGTTAAGCCCTCAGACTTAGCCAAGGCACGAGAAAATCACTTTTTCCAGACGAGTCAAGAACATTTTTGGAGTTCTTGTAAAATAACTGGACTCTACTTTCCTGCTTTCTAATGAACACAGTTTTTCTGTAGATATTTAAGGCCAGACAAAGTAATTTATATAGTTGTTATTGGTGTAAATTTGGAATCACATATTTACATATACAAGTTCAACTGTTCTAATGTCAATAATTATTATTTTTTGACTTGTAAGTTTTTTGGACATTTCTTCAGAAATGAAAACTATTGTGTCCTAGCCAAAACTTGGTGCAGTGAATGTTGAGGCACGGTATTGAAATCCAGGATCATTGTGACTAGAGACAGGAGTGCATAAGCAAGCAAACCGCCATTGAAAGAATTAAGTGCCAACTGTAATGCCTAGCAGTCCATCAGATCTTGCTAGCAAGCTTGCAAGAAAGATCGTGTCGAATGGACAACCTTTGAGCCCTTGATCTAACGTCCAGAAATGCAATTAGAAGATAAGCTTGGTCCTACTTGAAGCGACCAGTGATTCACCATGTGGTATCCATAATCTCTCGAGACAGAAGGAGCAATATATGGCGGCACAGAAGATAACGCATTTTTTTTTATAGAGACACAAGTGAATTTGTTTTTACATTAAGATCGAGCAAGAAGCTTTAAGCACATATCATTCGAAATAGTGTTTAAAGTCAGACCTTTATCTTCAACATTCACCAACTTATATAGATATGCACCATCAACACAGATTCTACATCTTTCTGACTCACTCTATCATTTAATTTCTGCTTCTTAGTTTCTCTCTCTCTCTCTCTCTTTATCTCTACATCTCTTTCCTTATCTCTTTCTCTCTCTTTTTTTTCTTTATTTCTTTTCTCCCTTTTACTGCCTTATTCAATAGAAAGAAAACTCTATGGAGAGCTCCCTGATTTGGAGACCACTGCGCAGTTCATCTCATATATCGGTCTAGTCATCTGAACACTCCAACATTTCAATGAGAACGAGAAAGAAGAAGAAGAAGAAGACTCACTTATCATTTCTATGTCTCTTTCTTTCTATTTCACACAAACTGTGAACATTAATCTACAACAGTGTGATACAGGCCTAGGACGAAGATTTATATGAGTACACTGTAACTCAAGATTTTGCATTTGCGGATAAACTATAATGATAGTTCAATCAAAATTCGTCAATTTTATCATTAAAGAACAACAAATTTATTTACATAAAATTCAAAGTCATTTCAACAAAAAGAAAATGTAAATTTAAAAAACTAAGTTTTACACCTCCCGTTGATCAAACTCAAAACTTTGTCTTTTCAAATGTTGCTCTTTATGTTTCAGAGTTTAGAAAAATGTCAACACCCAGAGTTTCATACATAGACTTATATATATATTATACTAGACTGGAAACCGGAAATAAATTCTTATTCGCGACTGTTCGATTCACAGACCTATCTATATATAATTGTTATGTACGTAAACTCTTTTTTCAGGCTCTAAGGGAAGTCGCCCCAATCAATGTTTTCTGTCTTAGAAATGTAATGATCTTTAGGTTTCAAAGTTTAGAAATAATGCAAAATCATTTCTCGGATATTCACGCAAATAAATGAAACAAAGCTATTTCCTGTTTGTTTCCATTGAGATAATGTTTCAAAAATCCTAGATGGAAATAATTTATGTTGATTTAAATCATCTTATGTATATTTAAATAGATTGATTACCTAGATCTTTCTAGATTATGTATCTAAAAGTTGCAAAATAATAATTATGAGACTCTTATTTTTTATGTTCAATTACTAGATCTAGATCTAAAAATTAAATTATATGCTAAATAGGTTAGGGTTGAAAAAAAAAACTTCACTTCTTTTAGCTACTTTACAAAACAACACCTTGATCCAACTTTCTTAAAAATTTTCAGGACATTTTTGTAGTGTTAACAAATCTCCATGTCCAGTCTAGTCTAATATATAAATCTATGGTTTCATATTAATAAGCATCTATAATGTAATATCATAGCACAAACATATCGTGTACATAGCACATTTGTACGTATACTTAGTACAATGATTTATTGAGCATTACAACGAAATCTACATTATTTTAGACATTATTTAAGAGATCGACATTAATTCTTGCACATGTCTATATCACTTGTGTGTATGTAAGCTGCTAGTTATAAGATCTCTGATGAGAATATGGGAATTTGTTATGATAATCACAGAAAAATGTTATATAGAAATCATCTGTGTTATATCTTGGGCAGTCTCCATCGGAAGCGTAGTCAAATAAGTCCATAACAGCTGATGAAGATAATATAAATAAGGAGATATAGATTTGTTTAGAACATACGACATTAACATTTGTAAACATACTAAATCTATTATTAGATTAGCGCGAACAGCAGATATAGTAACACAATAGTAACTCTAAACCTAGATCTAACTATAATAGCCTCGAATTGGGCGATGCATCCAACCTAAATCAGCTATTCGGCCAAAGGTCAGACTGGGCTGTATAGCTTTGGTCAGCAGCCAGTCTAGGAGACGGAAACTCTGATATAAAACCTCAGACTTATGTGTTACTGCGGACTGCATTTAGTTTAAAAGTGGTATTGGTCTGCGCGAGCCAATCATCACTTTAAAAATATTTTAACGCAGGCTGGAGGCAATGCAGTTATTTATATAATTAGCCCACAATATCACATTCAATGAACATATTGCACATAGCATTGGCTCAACGACATGTGCAAGCCATACCACTTACCATCGTCGTAGGAAGCCCCATACATATGTGGCTTCTGATCACTTAGGGCCACCGCCCCGGAGCATGCCTTGAATTGTTTACTAGCAGGGTCCTTGCACAAAACACGGCACACACGCCCACAGGAATCATGGGCTCGAAGAAGAGCTTTAGTCACGCCTGAATGATAAAATGGTTTCCTTCTCAGGGTAACTGAAAGCTCAACTCTTATGGTTAACTTATAAGTAAACGTATAAGGTAAATTTAAATCTAAACTAACACATTTTGGATTATATAAATACTTAAATCTAAACTTTAAAAGAAAACGTATATTTTCAAGGTAAGCTTAAATCTAAACTTGTAAAAAAAAATTTTTAAAAAGTAAACTTCAATCTAAAGACTGTAATTAACTTTTATCTAAACTGGACTGACCATCTCCTGGCGAAGGTTTCTTCATCCCCACAAATCCAATGGATACTGAAACCGCCTGTCTGTGGTCAGCAATGACGTATTCCTTATAGTAACCAGAATAATTGATTCCGTTTGAATAGACAAACACCTGGCCTGCGGGACTGTCCTTCGTACATCTCTTAAACGTCTTAGGATTGGCTAGTCGACCGCCAATATACCTAATGAGATTCACAATGTAATAGTCTAGTTCTAATGCCTAAGAAAAGCCCCCCAAGTAAAGACTAACATTCTTATTTCAGATGTACTATTCAAACAATGCTTAGTTCAACGGTTAGGACTATATGTGGGTTGAGTTGAGGATTAAATTAAAAAAAAAATATTACGTATTGATATTAGCAATATGCTAGTAAATAAAACAGTAGTGATGCAATATTCTTTCAAATAAAAATACATGTAAACCAGTATTTTTGTAAATATTACTCCGATGTAGCATTAGCGTTCTGAAGATAACATTTATGGCACAATGATAAAGATGATTATGTACAAATAGTGCTTTACCACTATCAAGATTTTAATAAGAAGTGATTTGTATTCCACTGCCACGCTATCTATTCAATTCATTTATAAGCTCCAGAATTATTTTATTTTAAAATTATTGTGAAATTTACATCTTTTGTTAAGCAAAAATACATTTTATTGTTAATATTGTTTTTATTGAAACGCAAAGCATGTGTTTAATTCTATTAAGTGAACCATGTATGATGTTTTAAGGGTATTATGAATTTTAATCTCTTGTGTATTTTAAAATTATAGTAAAGAGAAATTTCTATATATGGTTAGTGCAGATTTGAATAAAAGAAAGAGAGTGAAGACTGTCGATAAAAGATTTTCACTGGAGAAGTAAAGTTACAATTCATTTATTCTTCTGAAATTTACAAGCTTTCACGTTTGTGAAGACTATAAAAATTACTTACTGATAGGTTTGTGGAGTCTATAAAACTTACTTTTTGCTATGTTTGTGAAGACCATGTAACTTACTTGTGGATACGGCTGTTTGAATTGGGGAAGTAGATATCTCGTTCTCTGTTCAATTGGCCAGAAGTAACAGGGTAACTGCTGTAGTTCTGGAACTTGGGTGGCCTAACGCTGACCACTCTGACCGGGATCATCGCCCACTGGTTAGTGTCGCAGGTCTTGCTGCAGCAGTAGTCGTTCTGGATGGCCTGTCCGAATGTTGGGTTCTCGCAAGTGTCAAGTGTGCTGGGGTTGTCCACATTACGCCTGGCCCTTGTGGTTCTTGTTGTGGGAAGACAGCGGCCAGTGCTTGTCTGGCAGACTAGAAACCTATATAAAACAAAAAGCCATTGATACAGATTTCACCTGCTACTTATGACGTAATGTAGTGTTCCTCGTATTGTAGCGAAAGCATTTCAGTTAATAATTAAGTAAAAATAATTTCTAATGTTTCTAATGTTTCAATTATTAAAATACAGGCGAACAAGAGACCAACATGGCGTTATGTTAGAAGTAGGTTGTGTTTCGAATAGTAGTTGAATAGTAATTAGATATAGCGACGTTTTAGGAAGGCTGGACGGATTTCCCAGTGGTAAATAAAGTTTCATTTTATAGAACTGAATTTTGTTTTCAAGTATATTTAATTAATAATGTTCTGTGGCTAATGTTAAGTAATAAATGATAATTTATTAACGAGACGTCATTTCATCCTCTAGATCTGCTTAGAATATTTTAGAATATATAGCCCACTGTTCTAGGTTGTCTTAGTTTTGCGAGAGATGTCTACAACAAGATTGACTGTAACTATTTGGCTTACAAGACATTTTATACATTATTCTACTCGACTTTCCAGTCTCTTGTCGACTTTACCTGACAAAAAAACAGACCCCTGCTTCAAGATTTCTTACTTACCACGAAAGTGATGTTACGATGATCACATCCCTAAAGACTACTTACGCTCTAGGTACCTCTAAGGTTTCTGGCAATTGAGCTTAGCCCCATCTCCCCTCCCTGTTTATTTTAATTAACTGTCTGCGCCTTTATTTCACTATCACGAATGTTGTATGTAGACGCCAGAAGAATTCATTTCTCGGACCCCGTCACGGATTAAAGTTTGAGGAAAACTGTAGTCACACCTTATTCAAATTTCTACCGTTATAGTAGTCGTAGGAAATGAACAAACCTTTTGTTTGTTGATTTTGTACAAAGCTTATATCAACCTACTCTGTCTGTCTGTCTGTCGAGCCAAAAGTTTTAATATGTTATTTCTCCCTCACCCAATTTTGGATGAAGTTGAAATGTTGCACAATTATTTATTGTACCTATCAAAGCATTAATCAAATTAAAATTTAGTATCTAGTGGTAAATGTGGAGTTCTTCTCCTTAGAAGAGCTTTTTTTTTTTTAAATAAGTATTATCAATATTTTGCTAGATGGTAATATTCTGAATATATTTCTCTATTTTGAGTTTTAACATTTGGACGCCAAAGACTGTCTACGTAGTTCAATGTAAATGGATTCGAAATACTTCTATTAAACTTCAGCGCGTGTAGTGAAGGAACATTCATCTTAGTATAATACATTGTATTATTAAAATTTGAAGATTGTGTAACACATAGAGATGTACCTGTCACCACAAGAAGGCGCCGCTGCAGAGCATGTTGGCACTGGTTCATAAGTGACCCTATTGGCCAGGCTGGCTGCATAGCCGTCAATCTGTCTGGAGCCGCCAGGCAGGCCAGTGGTAGCAGTGGACGCATGTCTGGTGTTTGTAGGCTGATGAGACGAACAAATAGTCTTAAGTATTTTGTTTTGATTCATTGGAAGAAATGTTGCTGTATTCTAATGGCTCTTTTCATTTATTCATTTATTTATCCTTTCATTCATCCATCCATTCATTTATTCTTTCATTCATCCATCTATTCAATTATCCATCTAGTCATTTATCCATCTATTCATTATTCATCTATTCATTTATCCTACCATTCATACATGTATTCATTTATCCTTCCATTCATCCATTCATTTTTCCATTCATTTATCCATTCATTTATTCATTCATCCATCCATCCATTCACACACACCCACCAAATCAGAAACAATCTCTAGATTACCACTGTAGGATAGGCTGCAGGGTCACCGGTCATTTTTGCCCTGAACCTCTCAAAGATGTAGTCAATGAAGGAATGGTGCATGAAGAACACTGGGTCAAAGGCTGCAGTGTCCAGTCGATTCATGGCGCCGCTTATGTAAACGTGGACAGACCCGTGCTGTAACTCAATGTCGTACCGTGCGGGAACAGTTGGAGATGTTACAATTTCTTCATACCTGGACAAGCAGAGTTCAAGTTTAGTGACTTATATGTGTCTACTTCCAACAGCTGTGAATTAAAACTCCCTAGACTACAAAACCCAATGCTATGGCACCATGGTAACAATCTAATGGCAGGTTTTCTTTTCAGGGCTTTTGAAAAAGAGACCCTGACTCAAATGGGTTTTAATAATGAAGATGATGTTGAAGCAACTGGCTAAGCTGTATTATCTTAAATGTGTTTATATTGAATTTAAGCTGGATTGGTAAATTAGAATGCTATTTACAGGTCAAACAACTGAGATATAGGTCAGTGACATCTCGTCAACTCATGTACCTGCTTCTCGACAAAATATTCGTAACGTCGGCTGTGGTCACTGGTTCTCCGTCGATGCCCACATTTCTAATCAGCGGACTTCTGTTGGGCAGCACCCAGTTAGCGAAAGGGCCGGCCACTACGGCCCCTTGAGTTGTGCCGAGGAACTCGGGCGTCCAAATAGATGATAAGGATGGATTCGTCAGTTGGCTTTCAAGAGTCGAGTCCCAGTATGGTACACAGACTGTCGGGTCGACTTCCCGGAGAGCAGTCTCATAACTGAGGGAGACAACATTAAACCATTAGTGACACAAATAATTGTCAAAGTTCTAACAATGGAACGCGAACACACTGTCAAGGCTTATTTAGATAGGTCCATTTCTTTTTTTTTTTAATTGAATTAATCCGATAAGTTTGACTAAACAAATATAGTTTATGTCATTTCTATATTTTGATTGAGACCTTTAATAGTAATAGTCATATATCTGTATTACTTTTAGGAAATATGAATTACAATGTGTATTACATATGACTAAACATACGTATATAACAGCTCTCTACTATTGAAATGACTAGAAAGTACACTAATTTCTTATTATTTGTCTAGGTGTCCCTCGAGTTCAGCTGGACATATAAAAACACAATAACTTGGTCATCACACAACACTTTAATATTTCTTATAGCATATCGCACATTGGCCTGTGTCCTTGTTTAAAAACTAACATTATTACTTTAAGTAATTGTAATCTCAATGCTTTTTGTCGTTTATATATTACAGACTGTGTTTGGATGTCTAAGGATTAAGAGACCGCTAAACTTAGTTATTGCAACTAGAAATTATACAATCAAGCCAGCACATCGTAACAATAGTGCAGTGGTCTTCAACCTTTTTTGGCCTACCGCCCCTTTTTCGAATTTTTTCTTTAAAAAAATCGGCCAGCGCCCCCCTCTAAGAAAAACAGTTATGAAGAAGCGTGAGAAGGCAAATTTGAACAAAATATCATCTATCTAGTAATTTTTATGCTGTCAATAACACTTATCCCGCTTGGGTGATGACCGCATGCCAAAGGCGATTGTTGTGAACTCCTTGGCCTATGACTGACGAGCTTTGAAGAGGACTGAGTTACAGAGGTGCCCCCCCCTCCCCCGTGAGCGCTATAAAGATGATAAACATTTGATACTCAAAGAAAAGCCAGCATACAAAGGCTTTGTCTGCATAAAATTCGGGAAAATATGTAGGTCGCAGTTGGGTTTGCGTAGTTATGTGAAACACTGGACTCAGCCGTAATCTTCAGAATTATAGGCAAAAACAGCCAAAATTATCATTATGCAAAAAATATGTCAAATAATTTGCAGTGATTACACACAAAAATTTATTGTAAAGACTTTCTTTCAAATCCTAAGAATAGTCTCCGTTTAAATTTTTGAATATTAGGGCGTACTGTTTTTAGGTTTAATTGTAAATTTAGTTTTATTTTATTTTTTAATATAAATATTATTATTGTTGAATTCACTACAAAAAGAAATTAAGCTAATTTGTGCCTCCTGCAGTCTGACAATATTAGAAATTTCAAACTTTAAGTTAGCCAAGGCAAGGCGAAGGTGTCCTCTATTTGCTACATCCAGTCTATTTCTTTGCTTATTCATTAACTTTGTTACGCACTAAATCTAGGTTAACCATGTATGTTTACTGAAAAGCTAAAACATAATTCCAATTTTGACCACAGTTTTGGAATTTTAATGAAACATTTAAATGCAGCCACATCTCTGTTGTGCCTCAAGGGGCGTAGCTAGGAATTTCCATCGTTTGGGGGCCAAGGTGCTTGACATCTTTGGGGGCCGCTGCATTTTACGTAATATTTAATTTGATTAATTAAAAAAGCACTAATTTGCCCCCCCCCCTTAAATGGGGGCCTGGGTGATTTTCAAATTTCCTAGCTACGCCACTGTGTGCCTCCTATGTTTACATTCTTTTTACTGAAGACATAGTTTTGTAAATCTATTTTTTTTCATGCAATTCAATTTGAACGCCAGTAACAGATGTTTAATAATTGTCATTTATATATATATTTTAAAATTTTAGAAGCGAATATTAATTTCTTCATAAAGCATTGTTATGTGAATTGCATATATATCGGTGTCCTTGGGCAGTAATTCATTTGTCAACAAACAAGTTATGTGAGATTGTAAAACTCTTTAAAATAGATTTGATATCTCGATAAAAGAGAAAATGAGATTATCAATAAAAGTCAATCTCTTTCCTAGCAGTCGGAGGTTCGTTTCATTCATTTGTGTTAGATGCCTACCATGTAAAACAGTTTTTTTTAAACCTGCTTTAAGTCATCGCCAACCGTTGAAACTTCCCGTTTCTCAAAAAAAAAAATATTTAAGAGCTTGAAAAAAACGAGCCATAACAATTAACAAACCCCTTTCGAAGTCCAGCGAACTTCAGTTTACAACAAGAGTCTAACAGTCTAACACCTTTTTCATCATTTGTTTCATAAAACTGTTGAAAGATGCGCTTATTTTCGGCATGGGTTTGTATTTTATTTACAGTTTTATAATTAGATTCAAATAGAAATGAAGTTGCGGGCTAAACTTTTCTTGTGAATAGTAAATAGATTTGTTCTTTATTCTATATTACCTATAAAGTCATTGTAGCGTCCAACCACTGATGGTTTCCTATATGTCCTCAGAAGCTACATAACTAGATAATTTTGAAATAATATTTCATCTCTAACAGAAAAAAAGTCTTTGTGTGTTACATATGTTTTAAAATTAATCTAGTTTTAATCAATTTTTCAACAATATCAGAAGAATTTTTTAAAGTTATACATTTTTCTAAGAAGCCATTAAAACATATCATGCTTTGCCGTTTTTGTTTTTATAATTGTTTTAATAGTAGATTTTTATAATTGTTCATGAATATTCTTAAATTATTTTTGGATATCGCTATATGTTCGTGAAGCCGACTTGGTTTCATAACCTCATCTGAAAATGCCATCAAAGTAGAACTTACTTTTTTTTTTAGTGGCAATTCACTAAATCTCAAGGAAATATTACATGACATACCTGTGAGTTTTCGTAACAACATTTTATCAATGTTTTTTGTTTTTTTTAAAAAGTTAAATTATTCTTTTAAATGTTACCTTTAATGTTTTTTGCAATTAACATTTACATATCAATATATTGACATATGTAGATAAAATAAACTATAATCTAAAAGGCGTATTCCCTACTTTGTTTATCAAATCTTAAACGTTTATACGCGCGAGATCCAAGGACAAAAAATACTCTTAAATCATAGCTAAAGAGTAAGAATTTAAAAATAGAAAATGGGATTCCCGAACTCTATTTCTAACGCTGTTTCTGTTCTTAAATTAAATGCAAGTTAACTTTAATTTGTTTATATCTAGTTTCCCAGCTTTAATGTTGAAGAATTTTTTAATTTGTTTTGTTTCAGAGCACCTTTAGTTTCTTCTTTCCGCCTTTATGCTCAGCACCCCCTTACCGCCCCATTTTGTGCCCAGCGCCCCCCTACCGCCCCTTTGGCTCTCAGCGCCCCCCAAAATCTCGAAAACGCCCCCTAGGGGGCGATATCGCCCCCGTTGAAGACCACTGCAATAGTGTATACTTGTTTTTTATGCAACTAAAGGAGAACCAATATGTAGAGTAGCAAACGAGTTTGTTGGTGTAACACAAACTTCCTGCGTTTTTGTTTGTTGTTGAGATATTTTAAATACTTTATCAAAAGTCTCCATTTTTCGACACAACGGCAAAATATACAAAAGCGCAAAGACTATAGAGTCTGTCTCATGAACTCACATCATCAGATATATTCTGTGCCAGCCAAGAAAACCTGGACCACCATGAGCTCTTGCATTATTCACGCCTGTGTGGTAGGCAGCGATGACGTCATATTTGTTGGGCCTCACCGTCTGAAGATGGGAGTAAAGCACTTAGAAAGTTGAAGATAGTCATTTATTTTATTATTTATCATCATATAATAACAGTCATCGCGTGAAGATTGTGTCACACTTGTACAGTGTTTCATATCAATTAAGCATCTAGGCTACATAGAAGTCTATCGTTCTGGGATCCAGTGCTAAACCATGTCCCTCTTTATCCAATCTCTATTGAACGAGGTTCAAAATCAGCGGAAGAATTTCTCTGTCACCTGACTATTTAAGATAAGATAAGAAAAGATAAGATAAGATAACTTTATTGATCCAAACAAATGGAAATTCATTTTGACTACAATTGACAACCTCAACGTAACTACTGGACAATAACAATATAGATGTACGATATACATGCACATACGAACAACATTCACACACGATATAAACACATACACACTCATAACCAGCGCTTATAAGACTTTTATGTACTTCTCGATGACGACAGAATGTTAATTTTTAATGTTGGTCATCAAGGGTCTATTATTACTGAATTTTTTTAATTTTCTTCTTTGATATAATCATCTTTTCACAGAACTGGATGTACGAATTAACAGTTGTGTTAAGTTCATCTGTCTGGGCAGTTGTTTAAAAACATGTCCCAATCTGTTTGCTCCAAACAACTTTGTAGCTGTAAAACAGCGTCATCAGACCGTAACTGGATGGACTGTACTTCGGGTTTTGTTGTTTTTAAAACCGGTTTGTACGTGGGTGTAAGTGTGGTCCGACTCTCCAAGGGGAAATGACGACCGAGATGTGTAGGCCATTTTTATGTTCCTATAACACATGTCCAAGGTTTTATCGTGTCTTGTAGGACAATTAAGACTATAAGTTGGCAAGTGTTGAGCTAACGAAAGATGATTGCAATCTCCCATAACTAGTCGGACAGCATCAGAACTTGTTGGCTGCGCGGCGCAAAATTGTGTAAACTCTCTCGGCAGAAACAGATGACCTTAACATCATCTGCCCCATAGATCGCAAGGTCTGAAAGGGGAAACTTTACTCTCGGCAGGTAGTATAGCCTGAGATTGTTACATAGTAGTTCAATATCGGTCGTGCACACTTTAGTTTTGATTGAGATATTGTTGACACAGCAGTACTGTTTCTTGACATAAATGGCCAGTCCTCCTCCTCTTGTTTTGCCACTATAAGTTGTCCTGTCTGATCTGTACAAAAGAAACGCATCCAAGTCTACTGATGTGTCGGGAATAATTTCATTTAGCCATGTTTCAGTGAGACAGATTAGCGAGCTTTCACGGAATTGGTAGAAATGTCTGTAGCAACAATCCAGTTCGTCCATTTTGTTATTTAGTAATCTAACATTATGTTATGTATCGGCCATTTGTTACCAAGATGGCGGGTAAGTACATAGATTCATTGATGATCATATTATTTATGCTATGCACCGAAACACTGGTTTTTAACATACACACTAATAAATTAGTCCCAAAAAAACAAGAAACACTTTTATTCCCTGAAACACAATAACACAATATGAAAGGAATAATAGAAAACAAATGCTGATTATGTCACAGTGTAATCAGGTCTCCTGCCGAGCAGCGCCCCGGAAGTACACATTTATCCCCAGCTTCCACTTTTTGATTGGCTTAGAACATGACATAATTCAAAACTTAAGCTCTCTATCAATAGATGGGTCTATTACAGTGGTTCTCAACCTTTTTCGATCGTCGACCTTTTTTTACAATTCCTCACTTCGCCGCGACCCTTCCGCCCCCCCCCCCAACAGTAACTTATTTTTATTCATGAGTATAAGTAACTGTGCTTTCACTAATGTAGATGAGGTATCCTTTAATAAAGAAAAAAAAAGGACCTAATATTAACACTGACTCTTGACCTTACAGATGACAGTCCAGAGCTTTAAAAAACACGACCAGGCGTAACGTTATGCATTGATGTGCATTGAAGTGTTAAAAATATTTCTACTGCGACAATTAAAATGTTTGAAAAAACTGATTCAGTCTTCTGCAATATCTAATTATAGGAATAGGAAATTTCAATGAAAATCAAAACTTTGTATGTGTGTAGTTTTACATGTTAGAATTGACAAAAAAAAAATATCCATATTTTTGATGGCCTTGAATAACCTTTGACAAATTGTCAATCGACCCCCAAGAGGATGGCGATCCACAGGTTGAGAACCCCTTGTCTATTATAAAGGGGTATGGTATTGCGTTTTAATTTAAAGGTCGTCAGAGGGTGAAGATAGATACAATTCTCTTCAAGAATTAACGTTCTCTGGTACTAATTAAGTGAACGTTTGTTATTAACAGAGTGGTATTGGTTTAATATTAAGCTCGCGATCTCCTGTAAGTGTCAACCAAAGAGATGGTGTGTTTCAAATGTATGCAAGTGATTTGTTTTTCCAGAAAACAGCAACAATTAAATGAGTTGAACTAATGGGTCCCAAATGGACAGGAATCCTCAATCCAAAACTGCATTTGAAAAACCTCTCACCGTATCTCTCTTGAGTGTATTGATGGCGTTATGATATCTGGTCCTCTCCTCTAGAGTCAGCATGCGGTACTCTTTCCTAACACACCTGGGCAATGTGGACTGACGCTTTCTTCTTGCGGGGGCAGCTTCGATAGTTAAAGATTTCTCATATAATTGTTTAATGTACCTTGAAAAGAAAGATGAAGCAAACACACAAATTATTCTCACATGCACATTGTCATGGGGTGGGGGGGTGGGGGGGGTTTGTAAACTCGTTAAGAGTTATTTTCATTAGATACCTTTGGGTAGCGATAGTAACCACAAATCATTTAGTTTGTCATTCTTCCGAATTTAACTTACCTGAATATCGTGTAAATACATTTGTCTGTTTAATGGGGAAATAGTTCGACTTTTACAAACAACATGATTAATATGTGACTGATGGACATAATCTTGGAGACCTAACTCAGGGGCATGAGTTTGAATCCCTATGTCGCTAAAGAATTCTTTGAAGAATGTTTTTTCCTGAGCGCCTAAAGACGAAAAGGAAGTGTCTGCAGTTCCCTCCTTCTCTTTATAAAAGAGATTGGATCTAAACTCATAGAGCTTGCTACAGGTACCTAGAAGAAGCGTTATACTGTGTTTCTCAAACTGTGTTCCGCGGAACCCTAACGTACGGAAGGCCTGAATAGGTCTTCCACGACCTACTGGAATAATGAACTAGTAGACCACCAGGGGAATTAATCTCGCTACAAAACAAACAAAGTGTTCCGCTAGATGCTCTGAATGTGCCAAGAGCGAAACGTTTAGGAACCACTGCACTAAAGTCATAATCATAGTAATAATACATCTTCAAGATGCTTCTGATGAACGTATTCCTAGTGGTGGTTTATTAGCGAATCAATACCAAGTCAATGGGCCAACAAATAATAAATAAAGTTACCCTTTTCAGACCCTGCGATCTATGGGGCAGATGATGTTAAGGTCATCTGTTTCTTTGGCCAACGGTTAACGAGCAGGGTGTTATGTGGCCAAACTAAACTCAGGTACCCATTAGAGTTGGGTTGACTCAGGGGCGCCCTAAAAATCCAGAAATTCAAAATCCCAGTCTTCACCGGGATTCGAACCCAGGTTCGGAAGCCAAGCGCTTAACCATTCGACCACCGCGCCCTCAACAAATAATAAGCGACTTATTAAATATTTCTACAGATCATTAATTGATGAATCGCTGTCTAATCGAAGATCAAACCGGAATATTTTTTTTAACTAAGCTTCGTATTTTGACTTCTTGTTCGACTTACTCAGCGGCTTGAGGGTCACTGGTTTCTGTGTTTTCTGAGCTTAAGTTACCGGACATCATGTGTTCGCAGTGCCAGTTGTAGAGACTTCCAATATAAGAATCAACATTCTCGGTCTCTACTCTTTGGTAGCACTCCTGCAGTGGCTCAGGGGCTGGAATCTCTGAAATCCTGGCATTGCTGACGTGTAGAACAGCCAGCGTCAAAGTTAACAGTAACACATACATAGTTTTTTGGTGAATGGTTCAGATTCGGAACTTACTGTAAATTAAAGACAAAAAACTGATCAACATTTTATATTCAGGTCTTATGATGAGGGCATTATACATCGACAAAGTTTATCTAGACATCTAAAGAATTGTACGACATTGTTAACAGGCTCAGACTATTGCTTTAAATTATGTTTTTATTAAGTGAAACTTTTTACAACGCACTTTTAGTGTAAGATTAATGCACAACTATATCACAGAAAATCTTGTGTTCTTATCACTTGCTCTACTAAAAATGATATTAAGCTTCTTTGTATTTTCTACTGTTAAATATTTAAATAGTTAAAAGTTCATTATGTATCAAGCATACTTAAAGGATATAAAAGCATGCGGCAATAATAGTTGTTGTTAGAAGATATAAAATAAACAGTTGTTCACTTATTAATAGAAAAGTAAATAAAAACTCTTTGTTTTTCATTGATTTGTGGAAGAACTATTTCTTAAAATCTTCTCTGCATGGCTAATACGGATGCAGATAGATACATTCAGTTTCGTAACTTTATATAGAAACTTAAGAGGAAACGGATCAGTGGCTACTATAACATTATAAGTTATTTCACTCGACAGGATTGTTTCAGGAAGTTGACAGAATATTCTATAAATTAATTGCTGTTTGCGCTGGACGCAGTTCGTCTGTCAGATAAATCTGCTCCATACAACGGCCATTAGTTGTGAGTCTACAGTCAATTAGATAGGTGTCACTAGGAGGTCACGTAGACCACGGATGCAGACGCCTAAGTCTAAGCTTTTTTTTGAATGGGCAAATATGCTTAAGTAATGTGACCTTTCACCTCAGGTAAAATGTAACAGACATGTGGAGTCTTGACAATACAAAGAAATAGAGAAGTCCTGTATCCGTGTGTCAGTGAATTCAAAGAATGACCGTGTTTGGTATTATTTTCAAATGTCTTATTCTGTCTAACGGGTTTTACAAAAGACATTTTCTATTTACCATTTTGTACTATTTTTTATAAACGCAGTCAGACTTTGTGTTTTCATTGGAGACATCAAAAAACTCAAAATGTTGCCTTATTTTCAGACCTTTTATACGCACATTTGTAATCTCTTCACTATCAGTTTTCCCATCTACAAGCTGCTTTCTGTATTGTTGTAAATGTAACCTGCACAAGAACTCACGGTGCATCGCACTATTTATCACTGGACATGAACGGAATGTTCAGATGAGCCCTGGAGAGAAAATTGATTTCCGCCTAAGCAGCTAGAGTTCGGTTCGATCCACACAAAAAAATTACAAAGGGATCATTGACATTAGATGGGCCAGAAACATGGGCGCCCGCAAGATATTTTGCAGGGGGGTGCAAGTTGCTACCTATGCCTAAAAGTCGTAGCTTCAACTTTTTATTCTAGAGAATATTAAAGAAAAGAACTGGTGCCGCCTCGCCCCCCCCCTCCCCATGCGATATTAAATGCACTGTAAAGTAAATACTTGTTTCATGAAATAAAAAAAAACACTAACATATAAACAAACTATTTACTGTACACGTTGGTACGTTTATCCGTGCGGCCCGTGCATCCCAAAGGTCAATCAAAATAAAAATGCAAACGCTGCCGAAACTGTCAATAACTTTACTTCTGCATTGCTTCTCGTGGCGATGGACACGCCTGCAATGAACGTTTACCTGGCAGTTCTGATACTTTTCTGTACGTTAAAGCTTTTGCTTCGTTTTAGGACGTAGACAAAACAGGTTGAACTGAGCATTGTTATTGCTTGAGAAGCGAGACGTTAATGAAGAAACTAACAAATCAAGAGACGGAATGTAAAGCCGTGCTTTGTAAATGCAAACATGTGGTTTTTGCCCGGTGTGTCTGTCGACTGGAAATTCTCGACAGCACCAACTCAATACCAAGTTTTTCTGCCAGCAGTCTCGCCTTTGACAAGATGCCATCCCCGAAGATTTCCTCAGCAAGGTCAAGTTGGTTTTTGATTATGTCATACGACCACAGATGTGCTGTTAAGCGGCCACTTACTCTAAGATGGACAGACTGCAACATCACAGAAACTTGTTTAAAAACAGATGAATAACTGACGACAATTAAATCAGAAATACATAAGAAGCAGGAACAAATATTCAGTTTGTCTGGTTTCACTTACAACCGCTATTTTAAAATACGCCAAACATTCAAAGATCTTCTCAAAGTTGTGACTTAAAGTCCGAATGAATTCTTATTTCTCAGTCCATGGTGTCTCACACGAAAGAGGTAAATTTAGCACCAACGCTCTTGCTTGGGACTGTTACGGAAGAAATAGATAATATTCTTGATGACACCCACAGCATTACGTATATCTAAAACGTCATTCATGTGAATGATAACAAGTTTAAGTCTGTGGGACGCCCAACGGACAAAGGCTGCATTTGGATATTTTTCACGAATCCTTGCCTGAATACAGTTTTGAGTGCTACCCATCACTGGCAGCTATGGTAGCCTTGGCTTTGTAGTTTGTCCATGTGAAAAATGTACATAATGTATTCACTGACAATGACGTTAGACACAGGCAGTGCATCTTTCTTAACGACAGTGATAAAACCAATGAATTCTTCTTGAATACTATCACCATCAACAAATCCAACCTCAAAACACACTTGTTCAGTGCCTGAGATATCTGCATTTTCATTACCGAAATACCAAGAAAACGCATTTACTTCATGCTGCTGCTGCTGCTGCTCGTGTATAGTGGTTTCTTGCTGCTGCCAGTGCACCGTTAATACTAACAACGTTTTGACTCCGATGGCATGAGAAGAACTTTCTTAATCTTTTTTATCGTAAACTGATGGACGTGTTTCACCTGCTATTTAATCGAGAGCTAACATTGACTGCAACTCCGCAAGATGTAAATACATTGACCAAGATGACTGCACTCTTCACTCTTGTTCACAGAAACTTTCACATTTATCAAATCGAAAGACAGCTGGCAATTATTTTTCCTCCAAGACAAAAACAAACAAACAACAACAACAAAAAACTTGTATCATATTCTAGGCCTTTATCAAATATAATAATAAGTTTAATTATGTAAAAATGAAACCAAAATGTCACGACTAACGTGCTATAGAATATTGAATTGCAAGCCTATAATAAAGCGCACATGGTCAGACATGAACTATAGATTACCCTATTCTAGTTTATTACAATAATAGTTTATCCATATTAACTTTATTTCAGTGGAAGCACTACATGTTAAGTTGCCATCAATTCCTGATAAGCCTGAGGCTGTCTACATCAACTTTACTTCAGTCACCAGTACAAGCACTACTTGTTCAGTTGCTACTTAGATTTTAATTGATCTGATGGTGCAAAACAATGGCTAGAATTTGGCTACTCAGAAATGCACCCCTTTGCACCCCCTTGTGGGCGCCCATGGCCAGCAAAGTGAGAAGCAGTTAAGTTGTTAAGAAGCAGTGTAGGTTCTCAGTGTGGGTTATCTGGTTAGGAAAGTGTCTGAGAAACACTGTCGTTCCTGCAAATGGAAAATATTTCTGGTGGTTTGCGATGGCAGCCGTTTATTGGACAATCAAAAGACACTGTTCTGGCAGGATTAGGAATTTGGCGGGAAAGCTTACTTGTTTCTTAAAAATTGAAAAGTTTTGACTTAAAGACAATGACGCGGCGAATTAAAAAACCAGACGGGGTTTTAGGAAGAATAGCGAAATGAGAACATAGTACTTTTCGCAGCTTTATAGAGAAGCAGTTGTCATGAGGGCGCGGTGGCTGAGTGGATAAGCGCTTGACTTTCGAACCTTGTGTACGGGGCTCAAATCTCGGTGAAGACTGGGATTTTTAATTTGGGGATGTTTAGGGCGCCTCTGAGTCCATCCAACTCTAATGGGTACCTGACTTTAGTTGGGGAAAATAAAAAGGCTCTTTAACCGTTGGCCAAGGAAACAGATGACCTTAACATCATCTGCCCCATAGATAGTAAGGTCTGAAATGGGAAACTTTACTACTTTACTTTACTAGTTATCATGGACTTAGATAATTAGGTTGATGACATTCGATGGTTCCCTTCGTTATTATTTCACTTTCCATTCGACATTCACTATCAGCGTCGACTATCTTCTTTTGTTGGCCTTTCACATGTGTTATTGGATTTGTTTAATTGAGTGTTACCTCCGTTTGACTTATATGCATAAGACACAGTCGACGCTGATAGTGTTTGTCTAATAAGAAGTTGAAGATTACGATTTTTCTTCGAGTATCTAGAAAAAAAAGATTGTACATATTGCTGTGTAGATAGACTAGTGATGGGCAAAAGTTAACTAAAAAGCTAGAAACTTTAGTTTAACTAAAAAAAATAATTAAGGCCGTTATTTAACTAGAAAAAAAAAAGTTTAGTTAAAATCGTAATTCAATAATTTTTTTTTAGTTACTAAATAAAAAGTTTAATTAAAATTGTGTACATCTTTTCAACATGTAGTCAGGGTTGAAAGGCACTTCCCTGCTTTCTGGTCATGTGATATCAATAACTTTGATTATCAAAAAAAAAATGATGCACTTTACAACTATTTAGTCGGTCTGCATTTAAAGAGGGTAAAGTAAGATGCTGGTAGAAGATGTGGGAGTAAATATTTGCAACTGAAAGTAGCAGTATTATACAATTTTAAACATTTTTTGCTAAAAGCTTCTATGTTCCGAATTTTTTTGTGAGCCACGTGGAGGTTTTTAATTTCTGTTTATAGTGGGAATCTGATTAGTAAGTTAGGTCAATATTTAGTGGTTTTAATCAATTCATTTGCGGCAAACAATAATTTTTTAACTGCAGGAACATCAAGTACATCCTTTGTATAGTCTTACGACTTATTATTGAGATCTAAGTCTAAATCGACAGCAACTATATAGATGTAAAAGCATTAGGATAGTTAACTCTAGAAAATTTCAATACACATCCTCTCTGGTCACAAAGTGAATAGACTTGTGTCCAACTGATTTTAACAACTTGGTCAGCTAGACATACACATGTAGGTCTAGTGCAGGGGTTGGCAACCTTTTGAATCGGAAGAGCCAAAAATTAGAATTTACAAATTTTAAAGTTTTTAAAGAGCCACAACATTTTTTCTTGCCAACAATAAATAGTACTCACACACTCTTTTTAAACGTGTTATTCCTATATATATATATATATATATATATATATATATATATATATATATATATATATATATATATATATAGTGTTTTTCACTATAAATTAAATAATATATATGGCGTTATTAGATAATTATCTTTAATTCGGTAACAACCAAAGCTATTAAACATTTAGGCCTACTTACACTACTAACTTGTACTTCACTAACAAACAATTGAGCAAACAAAGTCAGTGGGAGCGATGCCTTTGCATAGTTTTAGAAAGTTTGGATACATTTGGCTCATAACTTATTTTTAGTTTCAAACACGACTCTCAATTTTCATTTGTAAGTTGGCTTCTTACTTTACTTTTCATTCTATTTATACAAGAGAACGTTTTTTTGCACGAATATGTCGATCCAAAGATGTAGCAATCTGGAAGACTATTCAATTCATCATCTCGCGGCATTTCTTTGAAATATTTTCACTTTTGTTGCGTTACGTACACACATTTCTGGACCTCCAACACTTCCAACTTGATTTCAACTCTGTAAATTTTCTACCCAACAAAACCTTACTTTTTAAATCGAGCAATTGCACTTCTAGAGATCAAGTATCATTTTCAAATGGATCAATGTGGATTTCGTGACTATTTGTGTTGAAATGGTGTACCAGGAATGCTAGAATAGTTTTGTTGGTTTTGAACTGCTTAAATTTATCAAGAAATTCATCTTAGATTTTTTGTATAACTGTGCTGAAGTAATTCGTGTCAAAAGTTGCTCTGATTTTATCGCGATACTGCTTTAGACATTGAAAATGAAGTTATTTGCCGCTCTGAATATCTTCTGCAAAAAAAAAATGTTTTCTTCAAAACAAAACAATTCGGCTGGGTTTTACTTTCCTTGCAGCTTTAGATTCAGCTCATTTAATTTCGATGTTATATCCACCATAAAGAAAAATGCTTGCAACCATTGTCGTCTCTAATTCAGGTTAATTAATGCCTTTATCATTTAGGAATGTATTTATTTCATTCAAGCACAAAAAAAAAACTTTCAACCTTTGGAAAGTCATCGCACTTTGTTGGCAATAAGGAGGTCGGAATACTGAGTCTCCATTTCCTTTAAGAAGTCTTTAAACTGACGACGGTAGAGTGCTTTTGACAACATGCTGTTAACAATCTTAATTACCAAATTTATGACCTCAACTATTTCGGCCGGAAATGTTTGGGCACAAAGTGCTTCTTGGTGTATTTTGCAGTAAAACGTAAGAATTTCGAGGTTTATTTTGTCGTTGTTGCCCTTTTATTTTTTCCTGTCATACATCTGGCTCCATCGGGTGTTATTTAAATGATTTTAATAAAAGCGATCTTAATGTCTTCAAGGTATTTTTGCACGGCATGCGCTATATCTTCTCTTCTTGTTTGTCACGACAGTGGTAGCAATCCTAGAGTTTCTTCTTTTGGACCTTTGGGAAGACATATAGCTGACAAAATGGAAATCTTGTGCCGTGTCTTTATGTTGCAAGACTCATCTATATCAAGTGATAAGACAGAAGAAAGTTGGATATCTTTGCCTACAAATATGTTACATTTGAAGACAATTAAGCTATATTATCTTGTTCTGTTTAAGCGAATAATGGCAAATCTTTGATTTTTTTTTTTTAATTTCTGGTTTGTTTTTGAAATCATGAATCAGTTCTTCAGATGCATGTATGAAGCAGTTTTTCTATAAATGGTTTGCCTTTTCCCGCAAATTTCTAGTGGTACTGCAAAGTGTGCCAGATTAGCATTACTTGTAGATTGCTTCTAACCTGGAGAAGATAATCGCTTCTAACTCATTGACTTGAAACAACAAACTATTCGAAACAGCCAAAGCACGTGGTGAAGATGCTAATTCGTCTTGCGTCGAAAGCGATTTAAAACCTACATAGAAACATCCGACGACGGCCGAGAGCTTCCAGCGACTGACAACAGTGACGAAGCATGTGATAGGGGAGGGGTGGGGTGAAAAAAGAGTACAAGTTGCTGAGAAATAGAATCGGTGGCTAATTCTCGTTAAAATATTCAGAACTATTTGAAAAAATGTTTCGATAAAATAAATAATATTTGCGTTTGGAACTAAAGAGCCGCAGCTTCACACCCAAAGAGCCGCATGTGGCTCGCGAGCCGCAGGTTCCCGACCCCGGGTCAAGTGTACTGTACGTGTGTAGTCGATGATACTGCAAGACTACCCAGCATTTTTTTCATTACGCGTTATGCAATAGTGTTTGCTTAATGTGGAGTGGTCAGACAAGAAAATAACACACTGGCGTGGCTAGTCAAGCATGTTCGTAGATATATCTTTACACTAAAATAGTTACACACCCTCCCTGTCCAAAAAGTAAATAGACGGTGTGTCCGACTGATTTTAACAACCTGGCCAGATAGACGTACACGTGTAGGCCTATATAGTGTACTGAGTGTGCAGTCCATGAGTTCATAATGACAACATCACCCTGTTTTTTTCCCTTGCGCGTTTAACGTTATGCAACAGTGTTAGTTGTATTTTTAGTGGTCAGACAAAAAAATAGCACATCGGCATGGTTAGTCAAGCATGTATTTTACACTACAAGTAGTTATACAGGTCAAATGTTTTAAAACTCCAACAATTTCGTTTCTATTTCTTTGGATACTAGATCTAAATTTGAAATTTGAAAGTTATGCTATTTAATGAGATTTTAAACTTTTTCTAATTAAGATTTTTCCGATATATAAGTTAACTAGACATATGTTACCCGCGACCCGCGGGTCTTTATTTGCGCATTACTGTCGATATAGTCACTGAGAGTGTTTTGTAAACAATTAAACGAAATAATAATGTAATAAGTAAAGCGAATTTGTCAATGTAAAAATAGTGTGAATGAAGCTATCAGATCAGAATAGCTAATAGGCTTAAATCCATTTTTTTAAATTAAAATTAAAACATTTGCTTGTAGGTCTACATATATTTGATTAAAATTTGAGATGAATAGACTTAATTTTGTATGTTCATGTGTTACAGTATAAAGTAGATCTTGATGTAGACATAGATCTAAATCTACACTAATCTAGAGTTAAAAATTGGCTTTTATAGAGTTCATTCTGTGTTGTGCAAGCGTGACCTTTTTTCATGAATGAATATAGGCCTATCTCAACACGGCTACGCAGCTTTATTTAGCGAACAGCGAACGAATGTATTAAAAATACTTTAGAAAAACAAATTTTTATGTTAATTTGATTAAAATATGAAATGAATGGACAATAATTAGTATGTTTATGTGTTAAAGCATAAAACTATCTTTGCGAAAAGAAGTTTTATCATCTTAGAGTTCAATAAGAGTTTTAGGCCTAGGCCTAGGAATAGACTAAGTAGAGAGATGTGTTAATCACTGTTAATGTGTAACTATTTGGTAATGTCTAATGAAAGGATGTTCGCCAGACATTACCCGCGGTCTGCGGGCCTAAGTTTGTGTTTACTAATCTAGTGGATTGGATTTAGATGTATATTAAACTTAACTAATGATCCTTTCACGTTATTTCTCTTTCGCTACGAAAATAAAATTAGTTTGGCGAAAATGGGTTTACCCGTAGCCGATACATTCATATCTATTTAAAACGAAAAGAGCGATAGCTTTGTTAAATGAATGGGATTATAAAGTGAACAATTAAACGAAATAATTTTTAGTACGTGATTCATGAATGAATATAGATCTAAGCCTATCTCAACTTCGCTTCGCAGCTCCGACGGTTCAATGTAGCTTTAGAAAACCAAATTTGAATGTTTATTTGATCAAAATATGAAATGAATGGACTTTAATTAATATGTTTATTTGTTGAAGTATAAAACTATCTGTGCGAAGAGAAGTTTTATCATCTTAAAGTTGAATTAGAGTTTTAGATCTAGGGATGGGATTATAAAGTAAACAATTAACCGAATTAATTTTTAGTACGCGATTCATTACGGTATTGTCTAATGAAAGAATGTTCGTCAGGAAATCTGTAATCACAGATATAAGGAACTAATTAATGTAAAAAATGCTTTTGAAACACAAAATTGAAGGTTAATTTTATTATATAATGAAATCAATGGATCTTCTTTTGTCTTTTCATGTGTCAAAGTAAAAATTTATATGCGCAAAGTGTATTTCTTAAAATTAGATCTAGGTCTAAATCCTTTCTATCTTTTCTCATGTCAACATTGTAGACATGGCCTAGATCCATAAAATACTATAGCTGTAATAGAGTCGGACAACTAATTTTTTTTTGAGGGTCTTAAGTTTGTTTTAGGGCTACAATACATACACTACGGTCTAAGTTGGTACCCAAGGAACATTCCTGCCTAGTTTTATCAAGATTGGTCAAGCGGTTTTGATGTCTATAAGTAACATACATACATACATACACCACACATTCTACTTTATAATATAGATATAATAAAAAAAAAGAGTACCATCCTTTTCTAATGGTTTTAATTCAAGGCAAAAATACAAGCACAAATATTTATTTAGACATATTTTTTTTTTATTTTATTGTGCATTAAAGTTTATGTAATAAACATATTCCTTAATACTGATTTTATTATGGATAAATATTTCTAAAATATTACAAGAATAAGATCGAACCGTAGGTGTACAATAGAAACTAATATAAGATAAGTTAAGATGATTACATCTATATAGGTCTAGTTCAACCCCGCCCTACCCTCCCAAAACACAAAGTCATGAAGTGTTTAATTAATTTTATTTAGTTTAGTTTAACTATATTTTGAAATTCATGATAAATATTTAGTTTAACTACTTTATTTTAGTTGAAAACTAGTTTTAGTTTAACTTTTAAAAGTTAGTTTAGTTCCCATCACTAAGATAGACAATAGGATTATGTTTCTCTCGTGCTTCGAGAGACAAACTTTAACAGAAGTACGATTTACTTTATTAGAGATAGAGTGGAAACATAGTCCAGGTTTTTCTTTAACTCCGTAATTCGACAAATTCTCTTGTGTGGGCATGGGCTGCTTGTTGCATGGGCTGCTTGTTGCATGGGCTGCTTGTTGCATGGGCTGCTTATTGCATGGGCTGCTTGTTGCATGGGCTGCTTTACCTTATTGCATGGGCTGCTTGATGCATGGGCTGCTTGTTGCATGGGCTGCTTGTTGCATGGGCTGCTTGTTGCATGGGCTGCTTATTGCATGGGCTGCTTGGTGCATGGGCTGCTTGTTGCATGGGCTGCTTGTTGCATGGGCTGCAAATAAATTAATATTTATAAACTTCTGAAAGCATGGGCAGTAAATGATTATTTCTAGACTGCTAAAAGCATGGCTTGCAAATTATAACTCATAGGCTGCTTATTGCATGGGCTGCTTATTGAGATAGTTTTAACATTGTAAACTAAATATGCATTTCAATCGAGCTGATCTGCTATTCAGAGATAAACTTTAGTAAAAATAAGCAATAATCATTGACTTTGCAGTACCATTATCGCTTAAGACTTAAATAATAATAAAAATAGTATTACGCTTTAATTAAATCGGATGAACTGGTTAATGTTCTATACATATCCATTTGAATAGAGAATACTGTATACAAAATTCTTTTTCTTGGCATAAGAAAGCTTTTTCAGCAGAGAATTCGGAGTGTACAATAATCTTTTTAATTGATTCTATTTTAGAGACGACACAATACCTCAATTACTCTGTATATATCTCGATATTGCCAGTACCAGGTGAATATACTTACAATGAATAATATTAATAGTGGATTAAAATTGAAATTCCAAACAAATAAAATAGACTTTCATAACAGTTAAAAAAGTAACATTTTAAAATGTAAAAAAAAAATGCGTTTATTTATTTTTATTTACAAATAGGCATAGATAGAATAATAGAATAATAAATAGACTAATAGATAGACTAATAGATAGACTAATAGATAGACTAATAGATAGACTAATAGATAGAATACTAGAATATTTCAGCACGTGCTACTATAAACATTTGAGTCTCATGTAGGACGTTACTTATTTGAAAGAAAACTTTATGTTACAAAATGATTCTGGACTCTAACAACTGTTATAGGATCATTGGTTAACAATTGTTAGAAAAGAAATCTTACACATTTTTGACTGTTTTATGATAGGAAATGTAAGGAAATAAATAGATCGAATAGGAATGTGCTGTGTATATACTGGTTATATTGTGAAGCGTACTGAGATACTAGAGTTATTTAGAGTATAGAAATCATTCTTCTTGTTTGAGGTGACCTACTACGTAAGTAGCTCTATACGGCTGTATATATATACATACATTGTTTGGTTGACTATTGAAATTTAAATATAGAAAGTAACATTAAGAAACTGCAGTTATCCTAGTATCCTGAATGTACACTGAACTCATGAATTTACACAGTG
Source organism: Biomphalaria glabrata (assembly GCF_947242115.1). NCBI lineage: Eukaryota > Metazoa > Mollusca > Gastropoda > Planorbidae > Biomphalaria > Biomphalaria glabrata. The sequence continues at coordinate 19,371,070 of NC_074719.1, forward strand.
TTTTGTTTGCATAAGTCTTCCTCAAATTCAATGTGCAAAATCTTGGCTGCTGTTAAATAATTTTTGATTAGATTATTTCATTCGTTCATTGTTTTCAACGAAGAATAAAGTTACAAGTTCTTTCTGTTCTTATTTCCTTCTTGCGGTGCTTACAAATTCGAACTATTAGTATCTCTGTTATTAAACTACAAATAGTATAATTATGCAAGATCAATTCTTATCTTGAAACTACAAGCTTTTGCCTATTATCAAAACTTTTCACAATTATTTTATTGATATAGAATGAGTGATGGACACTGTGAGTATCTCTAAAGTATGTGAAATATGTGGGTTATTTTTTAACATTTAAAAATGCACTTCATTAAGAAAAGACTTTGCATCTCTTGGTGACTCCATCCCAGCAACGTCTTCAGACTTTTTTGGACGAAATGGTGACGTTCTTAGCGAAAGGATAATTCTTTGGATAGTCACAGAAGAAGCTGATGAAGACATTTTCTGTCATGAATCTGGGGTATTCTCTGATGGACTTGTAGCCGAAGACATTTGTGGTAGCTGGGGATATAAACAACCCAATTCTCTTATCTTTTTAAAAAAAACTAACTTAGAAGATGAGATCCGAGTCTGTAAGTGTAATGACTCTATAGTTAGACTTGTAAAAGTTCGGACAAATCGGGGGATTTCCTTTAGTGACGTGACAGTATATTAAAAAAACCTTTGAACGGAAATAGCCTAGAGATAGAATAACGGTAGAGATTCACTTCAGCATTGCTTAGGACACGACGTGTTTTTAGGTCTTGTGACGTTGGACTGTGCCCTTCTATTTGAAATACTATGTTTGTAGTTTACATTACTCTATTCAAATCAGAACTCCATAGAACCTTCAAGAACCCGCTTAGAGCTTGCATTAATTTAATATTTGATGTATTTCGCTGAGAAAAGAATGACTAGCTCTTTGGCTACATGGGGAAAACAAACTCTAGTTTGACCGTAATATTTTTTGAGAGTAAAAAAATACAAGTAAATTTGGCTTGATTAGACCTTCATCTACATCAAACATCAGTTAGATCGCAAGGTCTAAAAGGGAAACTTTTACGTAACATAATGTTTGTTTTGGCATGTTACATTATCAGATAGTTAATCGAAAATACCAAGTACTTGATCTCACACTCAATTAACATCAAGTAACATAAGCCACTAGATCTACCAGAGTGTACAAAGTAATGTTCCCCATTTAGACCTTGAGACCTAATACATCGACAATTAGAAATAAAAAATATATTTCTAGAAAGTCAAATGCATTACGCAGTATAAAATATACATCGTCTTGCATAGACTGCATGTCAACAGATCAATCGGATCCAAAGCGTTGTCCGCCTTCATGTTGTATATTACAAAATAGAAACTTGTATTTCTTTCTAAAATCCTTACAGATTAAATTCTAGGACGACCTACTTTCACTTTGAAACATAATCATTTCGTTTTATTAAAACCGAATGTGAAACATTAGATGAGTGACAAGTTTATCAACATTTTCTGCTGCATTTAAAACATTTTATTTTAGAATGACAGACATTACCTTCATCATAATCATTTCCATACATCAAGGGCTTCTCATTGCTGATGCAGACAACTCCACTACAAGGTCTGAAAGCTCCAGTAGACCCATTTCTGCAGGTTACACGACAAACTCTACCGCAAGAGTCATGGGCTCTGATTAAAGCTTTCGTTAGGCCTTCTGCAATCAAAACATCGTTACACATAAATTAAGAATAAGAATCTAATGAACTATACGGGTTACAAAATCTAAACTGTCTATAGTGTTATAATAGTCGTGGCAGCGTGGGTAGGGGCAGCATTGTGTGTAATCAATCAACACAGATGACATGGGCCAGAGTATTGCGAGCAGTTCACCGTAACGATTGGCGACAGGCGAATTATCTAAAATGACTTATCTGAGCAGCCCACGTGCAAATCATTTGTGATATTATCACATATCACATCTAGAAAAAACCTGGCGACCTGTAGATGGCATTATTTCTATGGCATCGAGAAGGTTTTCTGTGCTCCTGTATACAGAATGAATATTCTCAGTCAAGACTATTCGGCCCTGTACACTAAGTCCAGTGTGAAGTCCGTCCGATACCATACATTTCAGCACGAGTCAGGACAAGCAAGGTGAGTAGAGTTTGTTACAGCAGTACGGTTATCCACGCAGTGCAGTCAGTGTTTGGTGTTGCTAATTGTACAGTATTGACTGTTAACTTATTAGACACTAAAGCATTAAGTTAATCTAAAGCCCGAGTTGTCAAGTAGAGCTGGTAGTGTTTTATTGTGCAGTGTTTGCAGAGAGTCTGATAGAGTCGTAACAATATTATAATTTCATTAATTGTTACGTTTGTACAAACTCGTATCGCATGCCCAGTGGTATGAGGACATTTCGGATAAGGTGAATCTGAAAGTTAGCATTCTACTTTTAAGCGCTCATCAAAAACAAGCTCAACTCAAATCTTAAATGAAAAAAATCCCCAGTTTAAATTGGGTTTGAAAATAATTTTTTTTTTTCATTTACAAATTATTCCTATCGTTACTTATATTTGAGCACGTCATATATTGTTAGTACATTTGAACATTGGCACAGCGTTTATCTCACATTCCAAGATCTCTTTATAATCTTAATGTTAGAGATTAAAATAATCACAAACTTAATCCTTCTGTTGGCTTCCTGACGCCGACAAATCCCACAGAGATGGACACAGATAGTCTCTGGTCAACTATTGCAGACTCTTTATAGCGCCCGATATAGTTGAGTCCTTGTGAGTAGAGGAAGACCTGTCCAGTCGGAGTATCCTTTTTACACCTGCTGTAAGTCTTAGGGTCTCCCATTCTATCAGTAATCATCCTGTTAATGTAAAAGTAGGAACACAGACATAAATAGCACATTAATAGATTTCATTTTGAAACACAGACCTATATATATGTATTATACCTAGACTGGATAACGGAAACAAATCCTTATCCGATAATGATCAGATCACAGACCTATATATATAGATTGTTATGTACGTAACTCTTTATCAAGCGTTAAGGGAAGTTGACCCGAATCTAGGGAAATCGATCTTTTCTGTCTAAGAAAAGTAATGATCTTTAGTTTTTAAAGCTTTGAAATAATCCAAGACCATTATGCGGATTTTAATAGAATGGGCTGTTAATGACAGAACTATATATTCACGCAAATATATGAACTAAAGCCTTTTCAAGTTAGTTTCCAATAAAATAATGTTTCGAAAATGCTAGACCGAGTAATTGACGTCTGTTGATTTTAATCATATTATGTACATTTAAATAAATTGATTACCTAGATCTTTCTAGATTATGTATCTAAAAATTGCAAAATAATAATTATGAGACAATAGTGATTGTCGATGTTCAATTCTAGATCTAGATCTAAACCATTATATAGATTAGGGTTGAAAACAACAACAATTTGTACTTCTTATAACGATCATAAAAAAAAGGCCTTGTTTCAGTTTTTTAAAGTGGTTCTCATTTTGTGTGTGTACTGTGTTTTGAAACTATTGCAATATAGGACATGGCTTCAAGCGAAACAAAGTATTTTAAAATAGGAATTAAATTTAAGCTGTTAAAACTTGGTTGATCTTTTTTTTTCTTCATCCAATAGAATGACAAAATAGTTTGAATATAGTGCATTGTGTATCTTCTCTAATGAAGCAATATTTTAAAAGACATTACAAGATAAGTACTCTAACTGTAGCCAGCGTCTTCAAAAGCAATATGTAAGTCTCATATTTACAATAGTCTAGTAACGGATTGATAAACTGAATGCCGGATAAGCTAAACCACTAAATAACGGATGGACTAAGTGATAAACTGACTGATGAAGAAACTAACAGACTAACTAATTGATTGCTTGATAGTAGATCCAAAGATTTATACAACATTCTGTTCTAGCTCTCATATCAAAGACCAGACAATGCTGAAACATTTGATGGAATTGTATCTGTGAAAATTTTAGTTTGGTATAATCAAAATTATGTTTTTACTTCAATGAAGACAAATATTTGACCAACTTATTAAGAGAATACGCTTGCTGAGATAATTCTTCATGACGTCACAACAACTACAACAACCCTGGTTTATATCTTTCTAGACCGCAGCCCCCTGGATGACAAAAGTGTAAGAGACACGAGGTTTAATACAGCTGCTCACTACAAGTCATCTTTTTATACATTTCAAACATTGACACATGGAACATTCTCTGAATCTCTGGTGGAGTTACTGAATTCGACCAAGACTTCTCTCATTCTACATGTAAGTTTGATTTCATTTATCTTTTGTTTCGTAAAGCAAATATTTCGCTAACTAATTACAGATTCATCTAGAACAAAATATAGTATTGTTACGAATCTCACTATCCAGGCTCTCTGCAAACTGCACCATACACCACCAACTTAAAGAACTTGACAACTCAGGGCTCCAAAGCAACGTAACACTTTAATAGTTGAATAAATAACAGCCAATACTGTACAATTGGCAACACGTACACTGTACAAATATCTCTCCGATAACACCGTTCCGCAGTATCAACTCTTGCACTGGCCTCATCGTCTTGTTCCGGGCTTGCACTGGGTTCAACAGTTCAGGACTGACTTCACACACTAGGCTCGTTGTGTCGGACTCGATCGCAGACCAAGATCAAGACGCCAGCCGTCTCAACTGTACTTGACAGTACTCCGCACTGAACCGTCGTAATGCTCCGTACAGAACCACACCTCTGAACTGTGCTGTAGTCGACCGGACTGTAGTGAACCGGGCTCTGAACCTCTGCCGTCAACCGTCTTGACTGCGACACCTACGCTCTTATATAGGGTCCCTACTGGCCTTCTCGAACCGGACAGAACGCCGCTCGACGTTTCCAGGTGGTCAGATAACTACAACTCTCGTGACGCTCATGAGCTCTGTTCACGACGTCGATCCTTCCCGGACCGCCGTCGATCCTTCCCGAACCGCCGTGTTGACACTCGTCTCCGCTGACCGTCGTAACTCGTCACGGTTGACCGCTCGTCTAGCGCTGGCCTGGGGCGATTTGCGTCGGCTGACTACACACGTACCACTACCCCCATCTGTGCCACCACCGGGTTTATAACAGTATTAACAAGAAATAAGTTATGTATGGAATTATGCAAAAAAACAAAAAAACTTTCTTTACAGGTTTAACAAAATCACAAAATCGTTGACGCCTATAGTTAGGTGTAATTAGCATTAGGAAATTTTTGCGAACAAAGGGGAGTAGCTCCACACAATAGAAAAATTAGCGATTTGATCTAGTGTATATTGTTAATTTCAATTTGCAGGTTTAACTACAGGCTGATTAAGACAGTCTTTTGTAATTTGTAAAGATGTAAATTATCTTGGGATAAATACATTAGAACAAATGTATATTGTAATGGGAAAAAAAAACAGAAATATTTTTTTTATCACATCCACACATTTTATCATATCTGCACCTTTTTTTTTTCAACACAAAAAATGTCTCGTAGCTACAACGCATCTTACAAACAGAGAACGATACATAATCTTGATTCAAGTAGGTGACTTGAACCTTAACAACAGGGAATTGTATCACTCACATCAATAAAAGTGCGAATTTAATCTTGACTAGGTAATCGATGACATAATTAAAAGAATTATTTTAATCTAGTCTCAGTTTTTTTTTGATAACTTACGCCTTTGTTTGATTGTTGGCTTTTGGTGAGTAAATGTCCAAACTCTTGTCTACTCTTCCTCTTCGGACCGGGTAGCTGTCGTACTCCACAAACTTCGGAGGCCTCTCTGTGAATATGTTGACCGGAATGTACACCCAGTTCTCTGCGTCACACGTTTTGTTGATGCAGTAATCATTCTGGACTGCAAGGTCGTCTCTGGAAGACTTGTCACACTCCAGCGCCTGGTCAAAGTCTTCCACAGCTCGCCTTAGTCTGATAGGAGCAGTTGTTGGTACACAGCGATTGTTTCTGCACACGAGAGATCTGAAAAGTGAAGCACAATTATTGGTGTGGTCATTTGTGTGTTGTTTTTGGTATGGTAATTGGTGTGGTTATTGATGAGGCTGTTATTGCGGTAGCTGGTATGGATATTAGCATTATTAAATGCTTCCAATGACATGCGGAATCACTAACAGGAGAAGGGGCGAAGGCTGGCAACTGGCGACTTAACCAGTAAGCTTCAGGCATGAGGGGCTCATTAGGCGTAGCCTGGCTACCCGTTTAGGAGAAGAAAAACTCTGAATTCAAACCGCTGCAGCCTTGCTGCTATATCAAAGCATGTGAAACACGGGAGTAGAAACTCCAGTGTGAGCACTCCGAGCAGAGCTAATGCCCATGCTTGCAATTCATCTCTATGAGATCATCTTTCTTTGCACATTGACAATGGATAGACAGATAGATATAGATAGGCATTGATGGTGTTTAGTGATGTATCTTTTTTACACCCTCTGATAGTTTAAAATGTCTTTCATTTCTACAACTATTTGATAAGGAAAAGGAGTTATAAGTACAGTGTCTATACTAACTTAAACATGATACTTTCAAAGTCTAAGGAATCAGAGACGCTTTAACCATTTAAAATTTTTTTGATCTATAAACTATTCTTCGTACATTAGCTATTTCTCTTGAGCTACCTATTGCCGCAGGAAGGAGAAGTGGCTGAGCACGATGGGACGGCTTCATAAATGGCTGTGTTCTCTAGACTGACAGAGTAGCCGTCAGCTTGTGTTGTATTGCCGAAACCTGTGGGTGCTCCGGCCTCGTGACGTGGCAGAGAGCGCTACAAAGATAAAGTTTTATAATGTCGTGAATTTTACAAATTCTACACAGCAAAAATAATTACTTCAATAATTACATCTTGTATATATATTACAGAAAGTATTATTATTATTATATTATATAGTCACAAATATACGTATCTAGCTTATGGCTATCACAACAGAACTATATCAGAATAATTTGACATCACACAGTTTACACTCTTTGATAAGCGGTGGTGGGTTAAAGACAACTCTTCTAATTTCGTTAAGGATTACGGAGTAAGGGCAATAACCACTTTTAAAACAAACATGAAAGTTTCCACTATTATGTAATGATTTGTCTTTCTTTAAATTTTTATAAGCACTGATGTAAATATGTAAATATTTTATGATGGATACATCATTGTATAGAACCTCACTCTATTCTATATAGTCTTAGCAACATTTAGAGGTATCAACATAGTGAGACATAAAACAGTTGTCGCACTGTAAATGTTTCACTCAGCAATGTCCAATTTAAATATGTAAGATACTCATGGATAGCAAGCTTTTAGACGTATCAATTGTAAACACTGTAGAAGTATTGATTCACAAACTATTCTTTTCATACAATATTTGTTGTACACTTTTGAGTAGGCCTACTGTAGAATCTAATTGCTTCTGATGTAGCGTTTTTCATTTCCTATGTTTTTTTTCACTAGTTTCCATAATAATGTCACCGCATTTCTCCATTTCGCTTTTTTCTATTTGGAACTGTGTGAATCTTATGTGTTAGAGGTGTTAGAAATCTAAGTGTAACCAAAAAGAAGTTTTCCTGTAGTAAGCTTTTAGTTTTAAAGTATTAAAGTTATAGTCTATCTTAACATAACTAAGTCGTCTTTGATACTCTACTTACTATAAGTCTCGGGTAAATTGTGGGGTCACGACCTCGGCTCCTCATAAAAGCCCTAACACGTTGAAACAAATAGTCCACAAAGCAGTGATGCATAAAGAACATGGGATCAAAGGCGGCTGTGTCGAGTCTGTTCATAGTGCCACCTATGTACACATGGACGGCGCCATGATGAAGTTCAAAGTCATATCTTTGTGTTCCGCCACTGGCTGGGAAGAGATCTTCATATCTGGAACATAGAGTACAGTTGTTTTTTTTCGTGTCTATTTGTGTAAATACCAATTAACTATTTGGTGAATTGAATGAGCAAATTTAAAGAGCAAGAAAGCTGTGAGCCAGGGGCATGCATTAATTTGGTTGGAAATGTTTTACATGTTTTTGATGCTCCTTCAGAGTTGAAGGTAATCTATTTCCTAGTCCAAACCTCTGGCAAGGACGACGTTGGCAGGGTTTGAACCCGGGATTATCGATAAATCTGAACGACAGTCCAGCGCGCAAACCGCAGACCAGGCAGCCATTTGTATTGTAACAGAACATTAACAAATCGTAACTAGGGCCCTCCTAAGACTTTTTTTCGCTTAACTTGTTTCTCAACTACTTGCAGCAAGCATGGAGGATCGCCCAAAGCAAGTCATCTGTGAAGGCCCGGGTTAGTGGAAAATGATTGTATCTATTTAGTCTACTAGAAATTTAGATTCTTAAACCATATTAACAACTAAGACTTTGGCTATTTAAATGTCATTGTAAAGTAATTAGCGATTTCCTAAACAAGAATTACGAAACTACAATGTAAGATAAAGCGACACTATTTAGCCATTAGGACCCTTTCCAAGTTGACACCTAACTAGATAAGACGTTGAATTAAAACAATATATGTCTATTGCTATTGTTAACACGTCAGAACCACTAGTGTCGTCCTCTATTATGAACTACGAACTGATTGTGCTATAGTCTCATGGTATACCTGCTTCTGGTCACGAGGTCATTGATGACTCCTGGTGTGTAGAGGTCACCGTCTAAGCCGGCATTCCTAATGAGCTGAGAGCCATCTGGTGTCCTCCATAAAGCAAACGGGCCATTCACTACAGGGCCCCGAGGCGTGCCCATGTACTCAGAAGTCCAGATCGAAGAAAGGACAGGATTCGAAAGCGAATAGTCCAGTGAGGAATCCCAAAACACCAGGCAGACCAAGGGATTCACTAGTCTCAGGGCCAATTCATACCTAGAATAATCATATTGAAATTCTTTTTTTTTTTTATATTTATTTTAAAACTCAAATCAATAAAGATATAATATAGGAAAAGATACAGATAATAAATAGAGCGGTAAAAGTTTGACAATGAAATACATTTAAAAGACTTCAAAGAAAAAATACATTTTCAGATTATTAAGCAAACCTTTAATGCTATAGGGATCAGATAGAGAGGGTATACATTACAGGCCCTTCAGCGCAACACATAAGTGCAACTATACCCTCGCTAATCTCAAATAAATAGTAGAAATAAAATGGATAAATGTTACAAGTTATTCTAATGCAAGTATACAACGTTTTCTCGTCGGGTCCGACTGTAACTGCTGCTATACTCTCAGAGACCACCGTCGCAGTTAGTTTTGTAGTTAAACTGTACACAATCTAATAGCGCCGCTTTCTTCAATAGGCGATGACGTCATTTGTGTCATTTTAATTTGTGCTCTAATTTTTGTTCCATTGTCGCCTCGTCGTACTAATGTATGTACAACTGTGTGTGTGCGTATATGGTCACATGGTGTGTCTGTTAGGCTCAACTTCGGGACTGATATAGTTAACAAGTAAATAGAAAATATAATTAATTTTTAACACACACACAGACACATTGCAATTAAAATTACATTTTAATACCTAGACAATTTGATATCAATTAATAAATAATTAAAGCCCTGACAATCACCAAAACAATGTCCTTTTCATTCTCTTCTTAGAAAATACAGACGTTACTTCAAAAGACAATAAGATAACTTCCTACGAGTGTCCCTAGATCATTCTAGTCGTGGCATGTTAACCAATGGCTTAAATTCTACCATTGGTTTTCCTGGCTGACTCAGGCAATCCATTTCATGCTCTAATGGCACAAGGGAAGAAGGAGCATTTGTGCAAATTTATCCTAGTTTATGTAACAAGGAATGTGCCTTTATATTTGTGTAGTATTTTATTAGGTTTTGTTTTTCTATTTGAAGATTATGGTTCAGTGTTTTATGTATAATCGCTACTTTACTTTTAAGTCTTCTATCCTGAAGGATTTCTAAATTTAGTGATTTTACTAAAGGTGTTAATCTAATCAAATGTGAATATTCGTTTGTTATGAATCTCACTCAGGGGCGTAACTAGGGATTTGGGGGCCCGGGGGGATTGACCTCTTTGGGGGCCCCTTGCATTTTGACATTCGACATATGACATGAGATAATGTACGCAAAAATATATAAGCCTCAAATCAAATTGGTTCAGTATATCAGTAAACTTAACAAAAAGTAATAATCAAGACTCTTTTAATGAATAATACCGTTGTTTATTAGTTAAATAATGCACAAGTGACAAATCTAAATTGATATCGCTTCACGTAGTGCATTCTGTGCAGCAAAGACATCTATAACATCAACTACATCGATACTTTCTAGTATTTGTGACTTCACTGACATTAAAGCCATGATAAGCCTTTCTTGCGTCATTGTGCTCCTGAGATACTTTTTGATGAGTTTGAGCTTTGAGAATGATCTCTCACATGACGTAATGGAAGTGGCCTGAGTTAGCGGTATTCGGAGGAGGTTGCAAAGTCTGAGCACACGTAATTCCCATATGAAGCCTGTTTCCTCAATATGTCTATTGGTGATTGTATTACTGTTTGTTGATGAAAAGTGCTCGTGCATCAATGACATCATTGAAAAAGCGATTTTCCATTTATTTCATCATACAAACAGGAAAAGTAGCACAGTTTGTCACAAGCGTGTCTTCCAACAGGTGTCTTGGTTCAAGAAGTAACCCAAAGGTATCCATTTTCTTTCCAGCCTTTGGAATCTGCCCTTCATCTCCATATGAAATCTGTCCAGCACTTCTGTCGCAACACGTTTGAATTGCAGTTGTATTGACAGTCCTACATTAGAACTCAACTTCCCATCAAGTCTTTTCTTTCATATGGTTGTTTTGATTACAGGGAATCCATAGTATTCACTACCTTCTTTTGCTTTTTCGATGGATTGGGTTTTTGTCAGTTTCTCATCATTTTGCAGAAAGCATGAAAGGGTACTAATTTCTTTAGCAGATTCCCGTATAAGCAGTCCAGACTTTTGTAGTTTCTTCCGAACTATATTAATTGGGCACAGGAGCTTTGACCAGAATTCAAGATAGGCAAAAAATTCGTAATTTTCCACTGCATGAAGAAGATTCTGTGCTAATATTATATGGTATTACGTCATTGTTGGTTGTTTATGTTTTGTGCGAAAGCAAAAGGATTCAGAGTATACAAAAGTGGGAAAGATACATATCTCGTTATGCTCGAGTATAGAAATACTCCGATAAGTGGACTGCCGTATTCACCATCACAACTGCTGACGAGTAGAAGACGCAGGGAATCATTCCAACTGATCAAAAACTATTGAAACCATTGGTAGCTGAAAATGCAGAGACATTACTCAACGAACGACAGATGAAAAGCTAAGTGAAATACGATGCAAAAGCAAGACTACCTAAAGATTATTCTGTCAGAGAGTTCATCTAGGTCAAACATGGCAGAAAACAGTTGTCATAAAAAAAAATCAGCACCCAGATCTTACATCATAAAGACAAACAATGGAATAACATACAGAAGAAATCAACGCTTTTTAAATTAGAGTTTCGATGATAACATCTCTGGGTACTATGATACCGATGAAGACAATGAACTGCAAACTGTTGCTACAAACGAAACAGACAGTTATAGACCAACGTCTAGAGAACTTGTTCAGTCAAGACAACCAGAAGTGGACGAATTGTTAAAGTTCCTAGTAGACAGTGCCGGTCGCAGTGGGCGCCGCGCTTTCATAGGCCCCGCGCTAATTCCAAGTGTACATTATTAAATTAAACGATTATAACGTATATAAAATAACAGGGTTTTCGCGACCTCCTGATTTTTCAGGGCCTCCAGGAAATCTCATGAAAAGGCAAAATATACGATAAAGTCCTGAACTTTTTTTGAATTTATTCAAATCTCCTGAAGAATAGACGAAATTGACGTTTTGGGGTGCCAATAAATAAAAAGTGGCATTGCGAGCTTTCATTTGATAAAAATTTATTGCAAAGACGAAAGTAGGCCTATTTTCTAATTCAAAAAAAATAATTTTGACATTATGCTTATCCCTACCCAGACTAGGCCCCGCGCGATCCGTTTCGCATAGGGCCCCGCAAATGCTAGGACCGGCCCTGCTAGTAGATATCACTATTAAGAACTTTAAAAGGAAGGGTGTGATAATGACTTCAATAGGAAGGATGTATTAATATTATATGATATTACGTCATTATTTTTTGTTTATGTTTTGTGCGAAAGCAAAAGGATTAGATCATTAGATGTAAATAAAAAGAGAGAGTTTCCATTGGATTGAGGAAAGATGAATAAAGGGGTAATAACTCGAGTGTGAAGTTTAATTCTGAAATTATAGACGCCAAACCCGAATAATGGACAATTTTAGCATTGTTAAGAATAACTTTTAGATCTGTTATACTCGATTCTGTAAATTTTGCTTCAAGGTTAATTAGTATAGCCATATAATACTCGCCATTTTGATCTATTATTAGTAAAGGTAACAAGATACCTGGAATTCGCTGTATATCATGCAGTTTTATTCGTGGCAACAAAGTTTAAAACGGATAACACTGTTTATCCTTCAAAACTGATCTGTGCGGCAAAAATATTTTTAAAATATCTAGGTTTAGTCTTTGTGATAAATTTAATCCATAAATGTTGATTAAAAAAAGACACCCGTTGACATTATTTGTCAATCAAATATATTAATTTATGTATTTACAAATAAATTTCGGACACCCATTTGGGGGACCCCCTAGGTGGGGGCCCGGGGGGATTTTAAAATTCTCCCCCCCATCCCCCCCCCCCTTAGTTACGCCACTGATCTCACTGCTCTATTTTGTGTCTTTTCCAGTGTATTAATGTTTCCTTTAGTTGTGGGCTCCCAAACAGAGTATGCATATTCTTTATTGGCCTAACCAAGGTTAAATAAATTTTTATTCGATTTGTAGAAATGTCTATTCTACTCTTAGCTTTTGTTGTCACCAAACTGTCACACACTAGGAAAAAACTCTCCAATTTATTACCGTACAAAAGTAGACAATGAAATCTGGATTCTACATTCACACAGACATACACAAGACGACACATTTACAATGAAAAGTCATGTATTACTTACATTCTAATAAAATATCTGTGCCATCCCATGAAGCCGGGACCGCCGTGGGCTATCAAATTGGTCACCCCTCGATGTATTAGAGCGATGGCGTCATATTTGTTGGGACTCACAGACTGTAAGATAAGTAAAAGTCTTTATGGCTATGTATGATTATGAAGAAGTACTTCTTGTCAAAACGGTGTCCTGTTTCTATATTTTTATTTCTATCTTGTTATCTGTGTACTATTTAACTTCTATGGTCAGCTAGAGGTTGGGGTTGACAGTATAGAAAATGTGTACAATTAGACGTCCATGTTCTGCTAGGGGCATAGGCGCCCGCAGGATTTTTAGCAGGGGGGAATGCAAGTTGCCCCTTACGGCTCAAAGTCGTTGCTTCAGCTTTTTTGTTATTACAAAGAATATTGAAGAAAAGAACTGGTACCTCCTCCCCCCCCCCATACCTATGCGATATTAAGTTCACAGTAAATACTTGTTTCATCAAAGTTAAAAAAACAACTAACAAAATATTGACTGTATACATAAGTTTATCCGTGCGTCCCGTGCATTCCAACGGTTGATCAAACAAAAAATGCCAACGCTGCCAAAACTGTCAATAACTTTACTACTGAATCGCTTCTCGTGGCGATGGACTAGGCGTCGATAAGTGCTTCTCTGGCAGTTCTGATACTCTTTGCTATGTTGTAGCTCTGGCATCGTTTTAGGATGTAGACAAAACAGGTTGAACTGAGCATTGTTATTGTTAATTAAGTATTGAAGAATCAAGGAAACTAATGTTGATGTTTGTCCGTATACTTTTATTCATTCAGCACTGGACGCCATCTTGGGCAGAACTACTTGTTCACAACAAAAGACACATAACTCACAATAACTAAGGGCTATAACTCCCATTTATCAAGTATAAACAATTATTGCTTCTGTAATAAGCCCAAAATCCAAACATGTGGATTTTGCTCGGTGTGTCTGTCGGCTGCGAATTCTAGGCATCACCAACTCAATACCAAGTTAATTAGCCAGCAGTGTCGCCTTCCTCAAGATGCCATCCCTGAAGTATTCCTCGGCAAGGTCAAGTTGGCTTTTGGCTATATAATTAATGTGACTGCTGATGTGTTGTTGAGCGGCCACTTATGCTAATAGGGACAGACTGCAACATCACGGAAACTGGTTCAAGAACAGATGAATAATAGACGACAATTCAAAGAGAAATCAGAAACACATGCCTGCACTGATTACACATAGTCAGTTTGTCTGGTTTCACTTACAGCCGTTATTTCAAAATACACCAAACAGTCAAAGATCTTCTCAAAATTGTAACTTAAAGCGTGAATGAATTCTTATGTCTCAGTCAATCGTGTCTCACACAAAAGATGCATATTTAGCACCAACGCTCTCCCTTGGGACTGTCACGGAAGAAATAGTCTTCTTAATAACACTTACAGCATTAAGTATATCTGAAACGTCATTCAGGTCAATGATAACACGTTTACGTCTGTGAAACGCGCAACAAACAAGGTCTGCTTTTGGATATATTCACAAATCCTTGTTTAAAAACAGTTCTGAATGCTACCCATGACGGAGCAACCATCGTAGCCTTGGCCGAGTAGTTAGTCGATGTCATTGCTTGAAGTATCTGCATTTGTTATTACTGAAATCCCAAGATAAGGCAGTTAAGTCAGGCTACTACTGCTCGTATATTTAGTTTTCTTGCTGCCGCCAGTGCTCCGTCGATACAAATCAACGTTTTGACTCAGATGAAGGCATGGGAAGAACTTTCTTTAGAACTTTCTTTTATCTCTTCTATTGTCAACTGGTGGACGAGTTACATGTGTATCTTGCTATTTTTATCGAGCGCTAACATTGACCGCTGCTCCGCAAAATGTAAATACATTTACCAAGAGGACTGAACTCTTCAATCTTGTTCAAAAGAAACGTTCATACATATTAAACCAAATGATGGAGTTTTTCCATATTCTATGCCCTTACTAAATATAATGATAAGTATTAATTATGTGCAAATGAAAACAATTCGTCACGACTAACGTGCTATAGAATATTTAATTGCAAGCCTATAAAAAAGCGCACATGGTCGGATATGAACTACAGATTAGCCTATTCTAATTTATCATAATAATAAGCTTATCCTTATTAATTTTATTTCCGTGAAATCACTACATGTTACGTTGCTTCCTAGCAGAAGTTAATTGATTTGAATGTGTAAAAAAAAACTAGCTAAAATTTGGCTACTCAGAATTCAGAGAGGGTGCACAACCAAGGCCAGCAATAAATTCATGATAAGCCTGAGGCTAGTCTACTACAACTGTACGTTAGTCACTACTAGTTCAGTTGCTAATTAGATTTTAATTGATCTGATGGTGCCAAATATGATGGCTAGAATTTAGCTACTCAGAATCCAGGGGTGGGGTGCCCCCTGCGGGCGCCCAAGGCTAGAGGTTGGTGTTGACAGTATAGAAGGCTTACTTAGCATTCATCAACTGCACTGGGTAGAACTGAAATTTGAACTGACATAAAAGTGATTCTCAAGTTCTTACTGTATCATTCTTCAGCGTGTTGATGGCATCATGATACCTTCTTCTTTCTTCCAATGTCAGCATGCGGTACTCCTTCCTGACACAGGGACCTGAGCTAGACTGACGCTTCTCTCTGGTACTCCCTGTGTCTGCTGCTTGTCTTGACAAGTCCATCAAATACCTGCAGGGTGCATAGCAAAGTAAATGTGTTTTTTTTTTATAACAATCATTTCAACAAGGATGGGTTCACTTAAACAGCAATACAACGTAATGATTTTTTTAGAGCCACTTAGTCGAGGCAACTGCAACGAGCATCTCCCAAATCAGAAAATTCGATATAATCTTTATGGCTGCCTGGTGTAGAAATATGTATTTGAGACTGTCGTCCGATAGGCCTATATTCAAATCCTGCCTTCCGTTTCAGAAATATTCTAAACCCTGGCCACAGAACGAGATGCTATAGTAGGATCCTAGGTTTCACCTACCAAGACCGAAACAAAGAAATGAGGAAATTCGAAAAGGATCACAATAGCAATTGGGTCGCACGATGACCTGCTGACCACTGTCAAATACCGCAAATTAAAACTATATGACTATCTCACGTAGTCCTCAGAGCTCCCAGAAACCTTCCTGCAGTGAAAAGGAAAAGAAGAAGAGGCAGACTGAGAAATGGATTGGAAGACATCAAAAAATGAACGGGCCTTTTATTGAAATGATTCTCCTCAAGACAAAAGACAGAGAGGAATGAAGAGAGACAGTAGACAGATCACAAGTTATGCCCCAAAGAACCAACAGACTAAGGGATAGGTGAAAGTAAAGGGTGAAGCCTAAGCCCCGAAGCTACACTCTAGCTATCGCAACTTTCTAACTAACCTCAAATAGAAAAAGCTACCTTTTATTTTCAAAATGCTTGATAATAAATGTTTCAGATATTTAACTATAGATGACCACTTACTGGACTGCCCTTGAGTCTATATCTGGTTTTCTATCGGGATCATCTTGCATAGTATGCTGCTCGCACAGCCAGTTGTAAAGACTTCCGACGAAATCACGGACGTCTGTCTTTCCTGCGCGGTTGTAACATTCTTGAAGCTCTACTGGCATGGAGCACTCCCACATTTTGGAACTAATGTATTCTATGTTGATCATAATCACAAGCACAGATATTAAAAGATGTCCACACATTGTCTCAGCGTTGGTTGGGGGAACTGTAGAACAACACACATCTTCATCATGTTAAAACAAAGCAAATGTAATAACTGTAATAAAATAACCTCATTAGAAATATGTAGTTTAGCTTTTTAATTTACATTTTCTGATCGACACATAAAAACTGTTCAAATTCTTTCTACATATGACTTAATTAAAGATATTTACCATCTACCTTTTCATATAGAAGAAAATCTTAAACACACGCGAAATAGTCAACAAATGGTATTTAAAAAAAAAACAACAACTAACAATCTAAATCACATTTTGTTTTCTTGGTCTGACAATCACGCGGATAAAGAAAGAAAACTCAAAGATTTTTGCTAAGCCAAGTTGCGATGACATATAACCGAATTGACTAAAGTCTCATATTGTGAGCTTCAGGACTTAGTCAACACACAAACTATTCTTAACACAACAGAGTAATTCAAAAGGTTGAACAGTTATGATTTAATTCAAAATATTATAAAAAGTAAATAGTTAGGGGCCATATTTAGTTCACGGCGCAGTGCTATCTTTCCTTTGTAAACTTCCGGTCACAGCGCCAATTGAAGCTCCCGGGGCATGAGTCCATCTAACAATTTTTTTCACTGTGGTCCTCGACATACGAGTGGACATTTCATTAGTAAGAAAACAAAAGGCTAAATGGTATTATGCTCTCGTTTGTCAAGCATGAGAATAATAGAACTTAAAGATATTTTATTTACCACTAAAGAAAACAAATTGGACTACCACAAGTAAAGGAAAACTGAGTTTGATTCTCTGACAATGAGCAAAGTGTTGATTTTTTCGGTGTCTAAACTTTATATAGACTTTGTTTCTCCTCCTGTCATCCATGTAGGTCACAAAGTTCAAGTCAACAAGCATGTTTATAATTTCTAGGTGTTACTAGGTTTCTGCCTGGAAAAGATTTGACCTTACATTTGAGGTCCAAGGTCAATAAACATGTCTTTTGACCTGACCTAGTAGCACTAGAGTGCATGTTATATTTAAAGAATGGAGAAGCAATGGCTCGCTCTAAAGAGGACACAAACCTCGGAGACAGGTACCAAGCTAACATCTGACGTCACAATTTAGTCCTAAACAAAATTCTACAATACAAATAAATGTATTTGGCACTAACTACATTCACCGCCTGTTGATGGGCCGCCTCACCCACCTATAGCCTTCCAACTTTGATTTCCACTATTCCACACTCGCTTTGACAAATAATACCAGAGACAACATTAGAGCCCGGGGCTTCCTTCACAAGTGTACAAAGACTGATGCAAAAATGCAAGAAAAAAATTCTTGTTAACAGTACAACGAGACGACATAAACACATTTTACCCATAAATAGTCTTAGAAGTGGTTGCAGTTAGACTATTCAAACATAAGTACAGATTGAAGTTTTACCGCCGACATAAAGAGTAAATAAAATGGCATGTTACATATAATCGTAGCACTAAAGTGCAGTTGTTATTGAAACAAGAAGGTGAGGTTGTTATGTCTAAACCTAGCTAGAACAACTCTCTAACCTTTAACACCGCCTAGCAGCGCCAATTGTACCGAGCCAAAATCTAAAATGATCACCCAAGAACCAAGTAAAATACAGAACAAGAAAATAAAAAAAACTTTTTAAAAAACAAAGCTTAATATTAAGTGTAGTAAGATCAATTAGTTTGGATCATTCATGTAAATATATTTGTAATAGATCTAGATTCTAGACTAACAATAATAAATCTGTGCGATTAGAAATATTTTTATCAAATGTTTTTGTTTAGCGCCATTTATTGCTTTTAACTTTCTCACTACGCTATGATCTTATCATTTGTCTGGACCAGTTGGTAACATGAAAAAGGAAGGGGGGGGGGGAAGAAAGAAAATGATACCTGGGTTTTTAAACGCATTTACACAAAAAAAAAAACACCTGAATTCGAACTTGTGGCTCTCGCCTCCTTAGGCCGACGTGCAAACCACTCTGCTAGTAAGGTACTTATGAAAATAGAAGATGGTATACCTATATATTGTTTCTTTCAATTTAGAGCGGCGACCTACAAAGGGAACTAATTCAGCTTATACTACCGCTTCAATCAAGTAATATTTCTTTCCCTTGTTTGAACTATCAAACAAAATAATTAATTGTCAATAGTTAATTATCTAATTGGTTAATATTATTTATTGATTATTGTTTTGTCAGGTAGGTAAAAGGAATAATTGTTCAAAATGTTAGCTGGATCCGAGATTGGGTGTTGAAGATATTGTATCAATTAAATTAATATCAGTGAGGAGCACTAATAACTGTTCTAGACCACCCATTTCCAAACATGTACAATAAGCTTCGCATCATTGTGTCCTCCATTATGTTCTTGTATCTATAGAAGTAACATATTTGAATAGTAAACTCTGTGAACTCAAGACATTATTGAATCTGTGACCCCATATTAAAATTGGACCTGTGACACCTTTATGTTATTGTAATATTTGACCTCAATATGTTATTGTTATGTTTGTGACCCCATTAGGTTGTAATGTTTGTGACCTCATTATGTTGTTGTAATGTCTGACCTCATTATGTTGTTGTTATGTCTGTGACCCCATTAGGTTGTCGTAATGTCTGTGACCTCATTATGTTGTCGTAATGTCTGAACTCATTATGTTGTTGTTATATCTGTGACTCCATTACGTGGTTGTAATGTGTGACCTCATTATGTTATTGTACTCTCTCTGAATCCATATTGTTGTTGTATTCTAATTGGCATGTCAAAGAAGTAAAGATAATTCCGTGTGATAATATATATATAACAAGAAATGGAATGTGTGTGCACAGCACAAAATAAACCTCAAGCTGTGTACAAAGTGACAATCATTCTAAAGTCATCGCGATGATAATACCAACATTGTGCCACATATTAACTAACCTGAACGTTTAAAATAACCAACATGTATCCGGGATGTTCACATCATGCCCTCAGGCTACATCCTAAAAGGATTTTATAAGCTCTGTTGAGGATCAAACAGAATGTAGGAAGGCCCTCCCTGTACGTGTCATCAAAGTCACCTCCTTCAAAAGCTCACATGGATTGCAATGATTTTCAGATTGACTTTCTCACCCAAGGTGAACATGTTTACATACTCTCAGGCAGTTGTCATTTCTCAAGGTTAGCTAGATGGTTGTTGTGGTCAGGTTTTGAAGCGAAACCCTTCAGATGTACATGTAGCCAATTGTAGTAGTTTCACAATTTTTATTATATATACTTTGGATTCATTGTAACAATTGTAGTGAAATTAAATTTACATCTATTTATTCATTTAAGAAGAACCAAGTTTTGGTTATTACAATGCCTTGTTTTCAAAGAAAATGTCGTAGTGTTTCAATGTGCAAATCACACTATTGAATGTTGGATCGCCACCATGACGCAATTAAGTAACAATCAGACATTCCACATAAATAGTACATTTTTTTTTATATCCCTTTGTTACAATCCCTTCATATTCGCCTTCAAACTTCATGGGCTCAAAAGGTACACTGTAAATGGACTGCCTTTTAGATAACTAGATAATTGGTCACACAAAGAATAACTCGTTTCACAGTTATAATTTGTCGAATCACATTAAAATAACATTTGGCTTACATCTTTTTATTTTGAACATGCTTTCTAAGGGAATTCCCGCATTCGCTTTAAGTCTTCCTTGGTATTCAGTAGAGTTCAATCAGGAAACAAGAAATAACTACACGTACACTAACATCTGTAGAACTGATGAGCTGGGCTGGTATTAGAAAAACTGGATGGTGTAGAGCCCACTGGGGAGAATCCTTGCAGTCACGAAGTAGTACAAGACATAAATTGAAAAGGAAATTATGGACCACCAAAAAGGAGAAATGGATTTTTAAAAAAAAATCCACTTTTCTTCTACTTGTCCCATACACTACTGCAAAATATCAGAGTATCCTGTGCTAAGAATACAATGTCTTAGATTTATTTGTAGCATTAATACAAATCTAGGTCTCGAATAATAGTTAAATCTCCTTTTTAAAAAAATTAAAAACTCCAGCAAAATTTCACTATTCTAGCGACCAAGAAACACTCAGCTATTTTATTATATTTTATTTGATGTATTCATAGACATTTTAATGCATTTCGGAACATATATTTTGAACGTTTTGTACTGCCGCATCTGGACAACATTATAACAAAAGGAGGACACAAGAAAAACATTTTTAAAGAATACCATTTAAAAAAAACAAAGCTTATATTACGTGTAATTGTATGAATTAGTTTGGATTAGTCATGTCATTAAATTTGGAATACATCTAGACTAACTATAATAAATCTGTCCGATTAAAATTATAATAATAATATAATAATAATGATATAGGCTTTGTAAAAAGATCGAAATTATACGTGTAGAGCGAAGGCCTCGGCGAATTTGCCATTAACTAGGACGCCATTGTAAGGACACTTCAGCGAACCATTGAATTGTAGCACAATTATAATCTCTCTTCCGTTTCATTGTTTCTTCCTTGTGTCTATGTGTCAATATCAAGTTTACTTCCTTGTGTCTATGTGTCAATATCAAGTTTACTTCCTTGTGTCTATGTGTCAATATCAAGTTTACTTCCTTGTGTCTATGTATCAATATCAAGTTTACTTTCTTGTGTCTATGTGTCAATATCAAGTTTACTTCCTTGTGTCTATGTGTCAATATCAAGTTTACTTCCTTGTGTCTATGTGTCAATATCAAATTTGCTTCCTTGTGTCTATGTGTCAATATCAAGTTTACTTCCTTGTGTCTATGTATCAATATCAAGTTTACTTTCTTGTGTCTATGTGTCAATATCAAGTTTACTTCCTTGTGTCTATGTGTCAATATCAAGTTTACTTCCTTGTGTCTATGTATCAATATCAAGTTTACTTTCTTGTGTCTATGTGTCAATATCAAGTTTACTTCCTTGTGTCTATGTGTCAATATCAAGTTTACTTTCTTGTGTCTATGTGTCAATATCAAGTTTACTTCCTTGTGTCTATGTGTCAATATCAAGTTTACTTCCTTGTGTCTATGTATCAATATCAAGTTTACTTTCTTGTGTCTATGTGTCAATATCAAGTTTACTTCCTTGTGTCTATGTGTCAATATCAAGTTTACTTCCTTGTGTCTATGTATCAATATCAAGTTTACTTCCTTGTGTCTATGTATCAATATCAAGTTTACTTCCTTGTGTCTATGTGTCAATATCAAGTTTACTTCCTTGTGTCTATGTGTCAATATCAAGTTTACTTCCTTGTGTCTATGTGTCAATATCAAGTTTACTTCCTTGTGTCTATGTGTCAATATCAAGTTTACTTCCTTGTGTCTATGTATCAATATCAAGTTTACTTTCTTGTGTCTATGTGTCAATATCAAGTTTACTTCCTTGTGTCTATGTGTCAATATCAAGTTTACTTCCTTGTGTCTATGTGTCAATATCAAGTTTACTTCCTTGTGTCTATGTATCAATATCAAGTTTACTTCCTTGTGTCTATGTATCAATATCAAGTTTACTTCCTTGTGTCTATGTGTCAATATCAAGTTTACTTCCTTGTGTCTATGTGTCAATATCAAGTTTACTTCCTTGTGTCTATGTGTCAATATCAAGTTTACTTCCTTGTGTCTATGTGTCAATATCAAGTTTACTTCCTTGTGTCTATGTGTCAATATCAAGTTTACTTCTTTGTGTCTATGTGTCAATATCAAGTTTACTTCCTTGTGTCTATGTGTCAATATCAAGTTAACTTCCTTGTGTCTATGTGTCAATATCAAGTTTACTTCCTTGTGTCTATGTGTCAATATCAAGTTTACTTCCTTGTGTCTATGTGTCAATATCAAGTTTACTTCCTTGTGTCTATGTGTCAATATCAAGTTTACTTCCTTGTGTCTATGTGTCAATATCAAGTTTACTTCCTTGTGTCTATGTATCAATATCAAGTTTACTTTCTTGTGTCTATGTATCAATATCAAGTTTACTTTCTTGTGTCTATGTATCAATATCAAGTTTACTTCCTTGTGTCTATGTGTCAATATCAAGTTTACTTTCTTGTGTCTATGTATCAATATCAAGTTTACTTCCTTGTGTCTATGTGTCAATATCAAGTTTACTTCCTTGTGTCTATGTGTCAATATCAAGTTTACTTCCTTGTGTCTATGTGTCAATATCAAGTTTACTTTCTTGTGTCTATGTGTCAATATCAAGTTTACTTCCTTGTGTCTATGTATCAATATCAAGTTTACTTCCTTGTGTCTATGTATCAATATCAAGTTTACTTCCTTGTGTCTATGTGTCAATATCAAGTTTACTTCCTTGTGTCTATGTGTCAATATCAAGTTTACTTCCTTGTGTCTATGTGTCAATATCAAGTTTACTTCCTTGTGTCTATGTGTCAATATCAAGTTTACTTCCTTGTGTCTATGTGTCAATATCAAGTTTACTTCTTTGTGTCTATGTGTCAATATCAAGTTTACTTCCTTGTGTCTATGTGTCAATATCAAGTTAACTTCCTTGTGTCTATGTGTCAATATCAAGTTTACTTCCTTGTGTCTATGTGTCAATATCAAGTTTACTTCCTTGTGTCTATGTGTCAATATCAAGTTTACTTCCTTGTGTCTATGTGTCAATATCAAGTTTACTTCCTTGTGTCTATGTGTCAATATCAAGTTTACTTCCTTGTGTCTATGTATCAATATCAAGTTTACTTTCTTGTGTCTATGTATCAATATCAAGTTTACTTTCTTGTGTCTATGTATCAATATCAAGTTTACTTCCTTGTGTCTATGTGTCAATATCAAGTTTACTTTCTTGTGTCTATGTGTCAATATCAAGTTTACTTCCTTGTGTCTATGTGTCAATATCAAGTTTACTTCCTTGTGTCTATGTGTCAATATCAAGTTTACTTTCTTGTGTCTATGTGTCAATATCAAGTTTACTTCCTTGTGTCTATGTATCAATATCAAGTTTACTTCCTTGTGTCTATGTATCAATATCAAGTTTACTTCCTTGTGTCTATGTGTCAATATCAAGTTTACTTCCTTATGTCTATGTGTCAATATCAAGTTTAATTCCTTGTGTCTATGTATCAATATCAAATTTACTATTCTATGTCTATGTGTCAAAAGTCATTTTTTCTTTCGTTATGGTTATATGTCAATATCAAATTGACATCTTTATGTCTGTGTCAATATGAACTTTTTATTTCTTTATGATAACATTGAAATTAAAGGTTTTGGACTGGGAAAATGTTGCTACAGTGTTGTTTATGTATTAAATGTTGGGAAAAAATGCACTTATTGTTTACTTTAAGTAATGTCGATCAGTGACATCCATTTCCCGCCCCTTCTTTACTTAAACACTTCATTAAACTACAATATTTAAAAATAGCCTTGTAATTATCTCAAATGTCAGCTGTTTCCAAAAAAAATATTTTTTGTCGAAATGTTAACACTTTTCTTAGAAAAATGTAGAGTCACAAATAAGTCTACCAGTCTACCATTTTACGCTCCATTTATAGTGTCACAGATTTAATGACTTGAATAGAAACAGTGTTCTTTTTTTTTAATACACTTTTTATACTATCTGCCAATTCTGTGAATATCTTGTCCACTCTAATTGGAGTAAGGGAATTGCTTCGGGTAGTCACAATACAATGTGAAAAAGAAATTATCTGACAGCAGCTTGGGATAGCGATTGTTGAGTCTGTAGCCGAAAATACTCATTAAAGCTGAAAATAGAAAAGTCAAAACGACATCTTAACATTACGAGGTCATGAACTATAGTTTACTATTATAAATAGAAGGCTAACACTTGGTAATCATAAAGGAGTTGGACAATTTGTTGACAAGATTTACGTATTAATTATATTATTATTACCGAGCTAATATTAAGTCGCTCTGTACAAATCTTGTACACGTTATTTCTCCCACTTTACACTCTTAGATCAAATTGAACATTTGCACACTTATTCAATTTCGATGACAACGCATGAATAAAAATAAAATAAAATAGCCAATCAGGTAATCAAGTTAGTCTTAAATAAAATAAAATAGCACATAAGGTAATCAAGTTAGTCTTAAATAAAATAAAATAGCCAATAAGGTAATCAAGTTAGTCTTTAAATAATTTTGTTTATATAGAAAATGTAGTACATCAACGGCGGGCAACCCTTGACAATAATCACGCACTGCCTCACGCACTGCCTCACGCACTGCCTCACGCACTGCCGCGTCTCAAAATGCTGAAATGGTTTGAATAAAATGGGTGAAAATATTCAGTTCTCTAGCAACAGAGTTAAAGACATTGATTCATATCCTCAAAGCTCCAAAAACTGGTCGGCACAAAACAGTCTATACAAAAGGAAAATGAACTTGTTGTTGAAACTTTTGCTCATAATCCAAACTCCACCGGAAGAGCTTACATGGCTGGAAAGTTCACGAGCTTTTACCATTCAAATCCTAAAATATGTTAGGTTGAAAGCTTCTTGTCCACTGATAATTCATGGCTTATTAAAGGTGAGCTAAAAGGTAGTCGACGTAACAGAGGCGCCCCACGGAAACGCTTCAAAGAGAAGCTTAGGCGTCAACTTTCCTTGGCTGACATAGAAGAGAGCACCTGGTTGCATGCGGCCTCAGAACGAGACAGCTGGAGGTCTCTCACGAAAGCCGCGGGAGACACATTTGAGACCAAAAGAAAATCTGCTGACGAGGACAAACGCAGACGGCGAAAAGAAAATCTAAATCGACCACCTGCGGACAATGGTTATGCTTGCTCTGGATGTGGCTGAATGTGGCAAAACATGTAGGTCACAGCTGGGACTGCGCAACCACGGGAAATACTGCATTCCTCACTAATCTTCGGACTCGAAGACTAGCCTTATTATTATTATGCATTAATTTACCGCCCACCTATTTAACACTTGTATTATTATTTTAAAATCAAGAACCTGATTTTATTCTCTCTCTTCTATAATATTTGAACTGCAATGAGCTGATAGAACTTATAATATTTGAACTGCAATGAGCTGATAGAACTTATAATATTTGAACTGCAATGAGCTGATAGAACTTATAATATTTGAACTGCAATGAGCTGATAGAACTTATAATATTTGAACTGCAATGAGCTGATAGAACTTATAATATTTGAACTGCAATGAGCTGATAGAACTTATAATATTTGAACTGCAATGAGCTGATAGAACTTATAATATTTGAACTGCAATGAGCTGATAGAACTTATAATATTTGAACTGCAATGAGCTGATAGAACTGGGACATAGTGTACAAAAAAAACGCAGTGCTCAACTTTGCAAATTTAGTCACGTGACCCAAAGTCAAAATATTTTGTATGGTTGGATCGCTGCTAATGGACGAGGACCATGACCTGCAAAAGTAAAGGCTTGTATAAAATTAACGACCATCTAATTTTGGAGAGCATGATGTCTGTCCCACACACGTAGGACACATGCAAGCATAAGGACAAAGTTTAGACTATATTGGTAGATTACAAAGTATCATTCAGCTTTGAGAAAAGAAAAGTTTGTTTCATCATTCTGACATCGCATCTAGTAACAGATTGTCTGCCGTATATTTCCGCGACATCTCCTGAGAAGAATGAGACTATTTTTTCAAAGCAAGTTAGAGCTGGTGTGTTTTAATTTACATTAAAAAAACTCAATCTCCTTTGTTAGAAACAAACAATTGATAAGATTATTTTGTCTGCCCAACTCACAATCATCGTAGTTATAGCCATACATGAATGGCTTTCTGCTACTGAGAGCGATGGCGCCAGAACATCTCTTGAGATCTCCTGAAGCAAGATCTTGACATGCGATACGACACACCTGACCACAAACAGTGTGAGCCCCGACTGTAGCCATGACAGTTTCACCTGGACAATAGGAAACATAATGGATTATCATAATGGATAATTTAGATAGCACGTCATAGAGCCTATATATCATTCATTGCGTTATTATAAAACATAATGTGTTATCATATAAATGTATCCATGCAGTGTGTTTGTTTATTTCACATATTTCGGATGTTCCTTCAGAGTAAATGATAATCTATTTACTACAGAGTTAATGATAATCTATTGACTACAGAGTTAATGATAATCTATTGACTAGCCCTAACCTCCCGCAGCAGGCCGAACATGAACCCGGGACTGTCACGACGACTGAACGACAGTTCAGAGAGCTTACCGAACTACCAGACAGCCAGTGTGGAACTAAAATTGTTTTTGATATGATTAATATGTTTTGTATCCATAATAGTTGATCAACATGTGTTAAGTAAGTGTCTTTTGACAAAACGTATATCCACTCACTCTGTCTGTCTGTCTGTCTGTCTGGTGCAACCTTTAAACACGTTTTTCTCCCACTTCCCCATTTCGGATCAAGTTGAAACTTTACACGATCATTTATTGTTCTAACAAAACATGAATTAACCAAGGAATTAATTTAATAATGGTTATTAATTAATTTTGTTCGATATCGAAAAAGGGAAATAAATGTTACACAATTGAGATATATGGCTCTAAATTTGGGCTCTTCCTCTTAGATAAACTTTGTTATTTTTTTTTATAGTTTCTTATTCGCCTTGTTTATCTGCGTTTTTTAATTAATTTCATGGCGTAATCAGGTAACCCAAAGCAGCTTTCGTATCTTAAAATGTAATTACCTTTTTTTTTTAAAAGGTTTTTACTGGTGATGCCTAATAACTTTTAAAGTAATTCTATTGCAAGGATTCTTCAACTAAATTCTTCAAGTCCATTATTCACAGGCTTACATAAATTCTGGCAAGTTGAGCTTTCTATATAGGTAATTGCATTTAATTCAAAGGCTTGCTTCGCTCTATTATTAGCGCGTCAGACTCTCCTCACATGGTCCCGAGATCAAACCCTGAGAGCCGTCCTTCAGTTCTGACTAGGACGTAACAATCTTCATTTCTGTAGGATGACCATGAAATCACTGTCCTAATCTTAACAAGAATTTTTTTTTTATCTATGAGGAAAAACTCCACATTTACAGCTATATATCTCAATTATGTAGAAGTTCCCTTTTTGATATCATACAAAATACTTTTTTTAAAATTAATTAACTTTTTTTTTTTACTTTTTTAATTGAGTCATATTTTTTAGATACAATAAATAATTGTTTAAACTTTCAGCTTGATCCGATAATGGAGGTGAGAAAAATAACTTTTTACCTGACAGACAGACAGACATAGTGTGTCGATATAAGGTTTGCAATGATCTTCGGATAAATGAGCGCCAATATCTTCGGAGCAATCTTAAAAGGCAAAATATGTTTGTTTGTTTTTTCATACAGTTGCTGTTTAAAATACCTTGAACTCTTGTGGCATTGAAATAGGCTAAATATCTCTCAATGACAATGTACCTTCATTTGGTCTTTTGACGAAGACAACGCCCACTGTTACAGCCACGGCTTGTCTTGGGTCGATGACTGCAGACTCTTTGTAATGTCCTTCATAATTAATACCACGGGAGTATACGTAAATCTGATTCGCGGCGGATCCATTTTGACATCTGCTGTAAGCCATTGGATTGCCTTCTTCGTCAGCAATAAATCTAAAAGAAAGTTGTGAGTAGCAGTTATTATGGACGTTTTTAACATAATTAGTTTTTATCGAATTGTTTTTACCAAGCTTCTATCAACTCACTATGTCTGTCTGTCTGTCTGGTAAAAAGTGTGTACACGTTATTTCTCCCACAACCCTTTGTCGGATCAAGTTGAAACTTGGCACAATTTTGTTATGACATAGACAAGACATGAATCAATACAAAAACAGTAACGAATTAGACAACTAATTATTGGTAACTAACTATTTCATTTAATAGCAACAATGGAAACTAATACTTAAGTTATCACAGATATAGTTAATTTTTTTTTTTGGGGGGGGGGGCGGAGGGGTTAAGTCCCCTTGCATCATTGTGAAGGCTATTTCTCCCTCACTTATTCATTGATCGAGACTTGAAACTATTAGTTAGTGTACTTAGGTGTGTCTTGTTTCTATTTCTACTACCCCAAACAAACAACTGTTCAACTCATCCTGTGATAGGCATGCCTCTTCCACTACACATGAAATTGGCCACATCAGTAGCTACAGAGTTTTTCCTTAATATTCCATTCAACTCTACATTTGTGAGCGTGCTAAACCCGTTGCTGAAACTAAAAGTGTGCTCTCAACCTAGACTGAAGAGTGACCTTTACGTAGTAGACAGGTTCCAGAAGTATCGTGCTACTCTTTTCAAACAATACAATTTCATATTTTTTTTTACATTTATATTTTTTACATTAAAATTGTTGACATTCATATATTACCTTTTAGTTTCATCATAGGCCGATGGCTCATAGATATCCCGACTCACATCCACGCGGCCCTTAATGACGGGGAAATTTCGGAATACTGGAGAATTAGGACGTCTTGCAGCGATAATCTTATAAGAGACTCCGGCCCAGAGGCTTGTGTCACAGGCTCCGTCGACGCAGAAGTCATTGTATGGCGTAATATAAGCATCGGGAGTGTCGCAGGTGTTTGATCTGGTGCTGCCCTGACTTAAGATGTTAGTGACTTCAATTGGGTCAACTAAGCCTGGAATGGAGATCGCTCGTTTACTTCTTCCTGAAGTTAGTCGTGGCAAACAAAGTCCATTTTGGCAAGTCAGAAATCTGCACAGACATAATTTTAAAGAAAACCTTTTATGTTGTCTTTGTGGAATTGCACTCTATGTAGCTTTATTTTGAACTTAATCATTTTAGCCTTTAATCATATAATCATGTCGTTGAAGCAAAGAGATTTCTATTGAAAATAAACAAAAAAAAGGATTATCATTTAATTTAAAAAACATGTTTTTAACATCTAAATCAGTGATGTCTAAAAAGCATATCCTGCCCATGAGGCAGTCCTGTCTGGTCCCTACAAACTTTTGCCCACCTTGATGCAGGCTGTGAAGCAGTCCTGTTTGATCCCAACAAATTTAGCCCACTGTGATGCGGGCCAGGGACAGCCCTGTGTGGTCCCTACAAACCTTTGCCCACTGTGACGCGGCCCGTTAAACGCGTGTCAGAAGTGTGTAGGGCCTTTACCTGTTGCCACATGATGGAGAAATGGAGGAACACGTGGGAACAGGTTCGTACACCGAAAGACGTTCAAAGTAATCAGCGTATCCATCAGCCTGTGTGTAACTTCCCAGTCCTGTAGGGTAGTTAGGCGCATGTCGAAAGTCTGCACCCTGTAGGAGATGTAAATGTATCACTTAGTTGCACATACTAAATTAGATTTTATATATCTAATAGTTTTCAAAGAACATGCAATTAGACATGATGCATAAACAAATGATGGCTAATAAAAAAAATAGACACATTTATATTTCTCAAATATATCTTACATTTAGATCACAACTTATCGTTCATTTCATTCAAAATAAAGGTACATTGTGGGCTGTTTTTATTTACAAGACGAGACATTGTAGTAGAACGAAGAATAGTACTACTATGAAACTTTAACCTATGAAATGATTTGTCACCTTTAAGCTGAAGAGGCGAATAGAATCAAGCTACTCCAGAGGTAAACCTAGCTAGAGAATCAAGCTACTCCAGAGGTAAACCTAGCTAGAGAATCAACTAACTGTAGCGTGATGAGGAAAAATGTAAAATGGAACTCACCACACATGTATACAGTTTTTAATTAAAGTTCTGAAGAAACTTAAATTGTACAGTAAAATAACAAAAAAATACATTAGATCTGATGGTATATATAAATGAATAAAAATAATAGCGCCACATAAATAGTACTTAAACATAGCAAAATATACACATGACTGACAAGATGCTAGTCTTCCCTTATTAATACTTTGATCCAAGTTGAGCTAAATAAAAGGAATCCAGATTCTGAGATAAGTGAAAACTAGGGGGGGGGGGGGGGGTTAGATCCCTTTGACTTTTCTATGCCCAAACCATAAGGCTGATCTTTTAATATGCATTTTGAGGTCGCAACTCGTAGGCGCAGCTTACGTCTCGTTACGGTTGAGAGCTCATCTTTTACCTTAAGCATAAGGACGCCAATGAACCAAAAAAAGCCTTCATAATTCCTGTCTGAACAGTTGTTTATTTGAAAAGACGACTGGCTCTTTTCTACAGTGAAATCAGACTGGGGTTACGTTGTATTTGTAACTTCACAAATACATATCTCGCATGTATTGTCTTTACCTTTATCTTTTACTTTAAATTATAATAACACTGTTTATTTTACATAGTTTCCCTATAGATCTTTCTTCTACTTTTATTTTTAGCTCAAAAGACATATTTTAAAATTTTTGTACTGCAATTGGTAAGGGTTGAATTGTGTTTACAAATATTTTCGAGATATCTATCATGGGCAATTAACACCCATGACAGTGAAAACCTTGTCCTTACTCGCTTCACTTCTCATGGCGTCAGTGTCGGTATGTCTCCGAGACCAAGAGTCGTCAGTGTCGGTATGTCTCCGAGACCAAGAGTCGTCAGTGTCGGTATGTCTCCGAGACCAAGAGTCGTCAGTGTCGGTATGTCTCCGAGACCAAGAGTCGTCAGTGTCGGTATGTCTCCGAGACCAAGAGTCGTCAGTGTCGGTATGTCTCCGAGACCAAGAGTCGTCAGTGTCGGTATGTCTCCGAGACCAAGAGTCGTCAGTGTCGGTATGTCTCCGAGACCAAGAGTCGTCAGTGTCGGTATGTCTCCGAGACCAAGAGTCGTCAGTGTCGGTATGTCTCCGAGACCAAGAGTCGTCAGTGTCGGTATGTCTCCGAGACCAAGAGTCGTCAGTGTCGGTATGTCTCCGAGACCAAGAGTCGTCAGTGTCGGTATGTCTCCGAGACCAAGAGTCGTCAGTGTCGGTATGTCTCCGAGACCAAGAGTCGTCAGTGTCGGTATGTCTCCGAGACCAAGAGTCGTCAGTGTCGGTATGTCTCCGAGACCAAGAGTCGTCAGTGTCGGTATGTCTCCGAGACCAAGAGTCGTCAGTGTCGGTATGTCTCCGAGACCAAGAGTCGCCAAGAAAGAGAAACAACTCATCCACCAAAAGACTTCAATCGAAAAAAGTTATAGAGCTAAACTACAAGAGCTTTAAGTGTAAAGTAAAAAAAGTAAAGTTCCCATTTCGGACCTTGCGATCTATAGGGCATGTGATGTAAATGTCATCTGTTACTGTGGTCTACGGTTAACGAAGGTGCCATGTGGCCAGCACAACAACCAATCGCCTTTAATGTACCCAGCTAGTGTCAGGTGCCCATGAGAGTTGTGCGTGTGATGAT
This sequence comes from Biomphalaria glabrata, assembly GCF_947242115.1. Taxonomy (NCBI): domain Eukaryota; kingdom Metazoa; phylum Mollusca; class Gastropoda; family Planorbidae; genus Biomphalaria; species Biomphalaria glabrata. The sequence goes on from NC_074719.1 coordinate 19,403,271, forward strand.
TTATGTTCTTTTATTTCTTGGTATTTCTTCTAATATTAATTATAGTTCAAACAGAATCATCTTGCCGGAGATTAGAGAAACGACTTGATAATAAACTGAAGAAACATCTGTGTTCTCTTTTAATTTCTTTCTTAAACTTCTTCCAAACAAAACATAGACTTTGACTTTCAATTCGATGCCGACTTGACTGTAACCTCTTGATAATATTAAATTGTTTACTAGAAAAACTTCAACTTATATAACATATCATTTAAACAACTTAAAGATACAACACCTTCAACTAGTAAAACTTCAACTAATGGACCCGCAATAGGTTTAAACTCATTGTAGCACAAGACCGTTACTAAGCCAAGACGGTTACAATGCGAGGACCCCGACTAACTAGCTTTCCCCTAATTTATACTTTTTTAAACAGTACTTTCCAGAATCATAGAAACTTCTCTCCTAAATATTTTATTAACTGTGATCTTTTAGAAGCAGACGTATGCTTTTTTTTCCCTGACCTCTTTCCCTGATTGGCTGATTATAATTAACGCGTTTGCTCTGGACTTCTATGACCCGACCCCGGCTTCTAGATACAGATAGAACTAGGTCACAGTATCGACTCGTGACAGTGAGGCGCCCAAGCATCCCATAATCAAAATTCGCCAGGATTCGAGTCAGGGACCATCGGTTCGGAAGCCAAATAGCTTTGCCACTCAGCCACCGCGCCTCAAAAGTAAAGTTCCCCTATCAGACTTTGCGATCTATAGGGCAGATGATGTTAAAGTTATCAATTTCTTTTGCCAACGGATAGCAAGCAGATTGTAATGTGGCCAGCTTCAAGTGTAATCAGCTTTTTAAATTGAAAGTCACAAGTCAATTTGTTTCGAGTTCCTATTGCTTTATCATTCAAACTATTTATGTGACTCTTTCCGATTTGTATAAATAAATTTGAGAACTAACCATCAAATTATGTTTACCCTAATAGCAAAATTATTTTACTGGTCCAAACAAACAGAAAGACAATTCAATTTTCTTGTCAGCATTGTATCAATAACAATATAGACACATACACAAGCATACATACAGCAGAAATAACAAAAGACACACACACACACGCAAGTAGACTCCTATGATATCTATGTCTGGTGACGACGACTGACCCTGTATCACAGTTATATTTCTTCTTGTTATTGAAAATAAGTATTCATCGAAGGTGCTAATATGTTGTAACATTGTAATGCCAGGGATTCTGAAGATATATCTCTAGATCTAAATATGCCTTAGAGATTCAATTAACGAAGATCATTTCAATTCAAATACAGAACTTACTAATTCAAAAAACTGGGAATCGCAATAATGTACAGAATACATAGAGATAAAACTGTATCAAATGAATATCTTCTTTCAAAGCTAAATAACTAATAGATTCAGATTAATACTACTAATAATCATTAATACTAATACAACTAATAAAATAAATGGCTTGCCACTTCAAGTTACATCTCCAAACAAATTTCTCTAAATTCCACTTTTCTAATTGTTTCCTTAACTCCTCTCAAACACTTGCTTTAACCAATCCAATCATTCCCTAGGAGGCGCTACCTTACGCATGTCTGATGACGCCTGCACGTGGGGTTTTCCATACTGATATAAAAATATACTAAGTTTAATACCCTAGCTTAGGTTTATTGAAACTGATACGTGACACCATGAAACACCCTGACTGACACAATTAAAACCTTAATTAAGCTTAATGATGGTCTCTAGTGACTCTCTAAAAGTACAGCCAACATTTACCAATATTCTTGGATAAACAGCAGGGTTCCGTCCCAGACTTCTTAGCCTGCTTCTAAACCTGACATAGATGTAATTGATGTAACTGTGATGGAAGAAAAACATAGGCTCAAAGGCGGCGGTATCTAGGGAACTCATGGTGCCGCCCACAAACACATGAGGTCCCCCGTGAATAAACTCTATGTCGTATCTTGTTGATGTTGTCGGTGATGTGATGATCTCTTCATACCTGGAATATATAGATTTTTGTTACAAAGCTGATATGAACTTCCTGTGTCTAGTATAAATATTGTACACGCTATTTCTCTCTATTCCCATTCTTGGATCAAGTTGAGACTTTACACATTTAATCATTGTCGATCACAAGAATCGATCCAAAAAAAAGGACCAATTATTTTATCAATTAATCGTACTTAATTAATTTTGTTTCATACATGGCGGAAAAATTAATTTTAGCTCGCTTCTTGGTGTATCCGGTATATGAAAAAATGCAGTGTTGACAAGCTGTGTGTATTTAACTCTTTTTCTCCTAACTGACGATACTAACGTTGATTCCACCAGAATGTGGTAAATAATTACGGAGACAAAGAGTTAAAGTAGTTGGTAATTTTGGGCACTTTTTAGCACTGAAGAATCACATTTTCTTTGATGTTTCTCTTTTTTTTAATTCATGGCATAACCAAATGGCATAAGACAGTCACGACTAGGGAACTGAACAACAACAATAAAACCACTGGCAATCCAATGACATTTGAAAAGACATCGGCCAGAGTCTGTTTTTCTTTTCTTTAAATCTGTGTGTCCTGCAACCTTCGTCAGAGCTCTTCAGCTGTCTCTTTCGGAAACCATCACTGCACTGTTCTGTCATCTCGTGAAACTTGTAGAGTTTTTTTGTAACATCTCATTTTGTTTCCTCAATGTTATTGATGTGTTGAAAACCAAGGCACTGAGTTCTGAACATTTTACTTTCAAGCCCTTCAAGTACAACCTGATCCCCCCAAAAAAAACAAGCAAATAATATTGTTTTAAGAAAGCGTTCTAATTTAGACAGGTCCATAGAACGGTCAAATAAAACATGCACCATCTAATTCTACTTACAAAGATGCTCTCCTCTATTGCCAGTTTCTGGTTTAAAATTTCCTATATATTATTAGGCTGATAAACGTTTATACTTGTTTTATTCAGGAGTCAGTTGATGAGAAAGATATTGAGACTAAAGAACAGTGCAGTCCGCACAGAACCAAACTAAACGTTTTTAAACGTTATACCTAACTCGACTAATATCAAACTGCTTTCAATTGTCATGTTTTAATATACAAGATGGTCCAAAAGTAGGTGGACAGTAAATAATAACATTATTTTCGATGTACACATACAATCTTATCCCGACATGACTAACGTCTAATGTGTAGCTTGAGAACAAGACATAATGAGACTACCTATGTTCTCGAAGCTAAAAGTTGGGATTAGTAAAATTTGCCCTTTTCAATTGTTACCAGAGAGTGCCGACCATGTCCTTCAAAACTGCATTCTCCATTTAGAGGCCCGAACAAGACACTGGCTCCATAAAAAATCTATACAAGAAAAACTAAATGGAGAGCTGCCTGATTTTTAAACCTCAGTGCAGCTCATCTCATATATTTGTTTAGTCATCTGAATATTTAGCAAAATAATAATAAGATCGATGATGAAAAAGATACAATTTATGTTCAAACTGGATGGCTGCAGGGTCGTGTGGTGTGCTTTTCAGAAAGTCGTCTCAATACCCCCAAGTTCGAGCCTTACCTGCGTCTTACCTTTTAGGACTAGGACGTAATCATCTTCATTTCTGAAGGAATGCTGTTACTAGCTGCTGTAAACCTCCTAAACCCTAACCCTTGGACCACCCTTATTATGTCAGAGTAAGTAAAGTAAGATTTCAGTAAGTAAGATTTCAGACCTTGTGATCTATGGGACAGATGATGTAAAGATCATCTGTTTCTGTTGCCCACGGTAAAAAAAAAGTAAAAATCACCAGGATTCGAACCAGGGACGTCCGGTTCGGAAGCCAAGCGCTTTATCCCTCAGCCACAGCTCCTCCAATTAAATTAGAAGTAATTCTATATTTACTTATAAAGCTATGTGTTTTAAAATATGATAGACTACCTGGATCTTGACAAAATGTTTCTCACGTTTGTAGGTGTCATTAGCTCGCCATCCAGGTCAACATCTCGACTGAGACTTTCTCCGCGAGGGAGTCTCCAGTTAGCGAATGGTCCTTGGACCACTGCGCCCCGAGGTGTGCCCATAAACTCAGGCGACCATAGTTCCGATAGAGTAGGATTGGGCAGCATGCTATCCAGAGTTGAATCCCAGTAAGGCAGGCAGACAGAACGATCGACTTGTCTGAGAGCCGCCTCAAATCTAAAGACATTCAGCAGAAAGCAGTGTTGTCAAGCGAGCAAATAGTAACATTGATAAATGTGGTGAATGACAATTTTTAGCGATACAATAGCATTTTTAAAAATATCTGAATTCTTACATAGGAGATACTTTAAAGCATCACGTGATTTTATATTTATTAACATTACACACCGGCTGCGCCAGTGGATTTGTTCTCAAGTTTTATCTCTTTATTTCTCTCTTTATCTTTCTCTCTTTATCTTTCTCTCTTTCTCTTTCTCTCTGTCTCTCTGTCTATATCTCTCTTAAAAAGCACCTAAGTGGTAAAAGGAACATTGCTTGAGAAATTTCTTGATTCATAAATCAGCCAGTCAGTCAATAAGGGGTGTTTACAAATAGTATATAGATTCTATTGTATATTTTTTAGAAAGTGTATTATAGTTGTTGTTTTACACTGTATGATATGTGTTAGAGATCAAAAGGTATTTGCCTCCATCTCATGACCTTCATTGTCAAAAAACTTTTTTTTAAAGTACGGCCTTGTCACAAGACCTTCCTGCAGGGGACAGTTCCAGAGAAAACAAAGAAAGACAGGCAAAAGAAGCGATAGAAAGACAACATCAAGGAATGAACAGGCTTGTCAATTAAAAAAAAGACACAAATCCTAGCAAAAGACAGAACATGTGTGGTGTCCTAAGGTTCCAAAAGACTTAAGCACAGCTGAAGAAATTGATGTATTTTAACTATAAAATTGTGTATGAAATATTTCTAAATGGCATACTTCTAAAGCAGTACGCTAGCCTGCTCTTGTGGCTTAGATATCAACTGCTCATGTGGCTTAGATATCAACTGCTCATGTGGCTTAGATATCAACTGCTCATGTGGCTTAGATATCAACTGCTCATGTGGCTTAGATATCAACTGCTCATGTGGCTTAGATATCAACTGCTCATGTGGCTTAGATATCAACTGCTCATGTGGCTTAGATGTCAAGCCCACGAAATACTTTCACTGAAAAGTCAAGAGTAAAGGCGTATATTTCAGACCGGAATCAAGTGCCAGAAAAAGATCGTTAGCCTTTTTAGACATCTATAAGAAAGTCAAGGGATACTTTGATTCTAATCCTAAGCTGTCAACTTCAAGGAAGTATTGACTACTTCAGCTCCAGCAACTTGAGAGTTGATGTCATGACATTCCTTCAGATACCCCAGTAAGGATGAGTGAATGGGTCTGATGTATTTGCGACCCTTGATCCCTTTAGCAAACGCCCACGGTGATTGTGCTTAATGGGAATCTCTTCAGTTGGTACAGAGATGCTGGGCTAATAGAAGTAATATTTGTCTAATTTTAAAAGAAAATAAGACCCAAGGAAAACCCAACGTTAATTTTAACACTGTTCTAGAATCGTTCCTTGTTAATATTTGTTTTGTTACATGAAACCATATAAAGACTCACGTTGATTGTGTCAGTTAACACAAAAATAATTTACTTTTTATTTTGGGTTCAACATAAACTTACATGAGCAAGAAAAGTATATGCCAGCCAAGAAACCCTGCTCCGTTGTGAGCTACTAAGTTCATCTCTCCTGTGTGTATTAGAGCAATGGCGTCGTATTTGTTAGGTCTGACAGACTGTTAGGAAACATACAACAAAATCTACTCTTTCAATTTAAAATAAAGACCTTTTTTTTTTTGTAATACAGAAACAAGATACGACATTCGACATTTATAATTTATAATTAATATTAAGCTTCAAAATACATTGGCACTGTACATGGGCGTGGCCGGGGGGGGGGTTGGGGTTGGGGTTGGGGTGGATCGGAATTTAGTGACTGATTTTTTGCTTTGATTTTGTTTATTTTAGGTGAGATTTAAATTCTAAACCATCACTTGCCCCAGCACAACCAAAGGGGTTTTGAGTTTAAAACCCCCTACAATGGGGTTTTGAGTTTAAAACCTCCTACTAGGGGGGTTCGAGTTTAAAAAAACCATACCAGGGGGGTTCGAGTTTAAAACCCCTACCTGATCGGTTCGAGTTTAAAAACCCCTACCAGGGGTTTTGAGTTCAAAACCCCCTACAATGGGTTTTGAGTTTTAAATTCCCTATCTGGGGTTTTTGCGGTTAACTTCCCCTCTTCTATAAAACGAAACAAAAATGCAAACGAAAATCCCTTAATTCCAAGAGCACAGTTAAGGAAGATTTTGATTTTAAACCCCCCTCTAAAATTTACGATAAACCCCCTCTTCAATATAAAAAAAAAAGCTAATTACGCACTCAAAATGTTATGAGCGTAGCTAAATGGGTTTTGACTCAGTTTTGAGTTTAAACCCCACTTCAGCGGGGTTTGAAGGTAAAAAATACCTCTTTAGTAATAAAAACAAAGCAAATTATACACTAAAAATGTTATGAGTTTTGAGTTTAAAATCCCCTCCAGTGGAGTTTGAAGCTAAAAAGTACCTCTTCAATATAAATAAAAGCAAATTACTCACTCTAAAATCTATGAGCGTAGCCAAAGGGGTTTTGAGTTTAAACCCCCCGCCAGGGGGGTTTGAGGATAAAAAATACATCTTCAGTGTAAGAAAAAAAGCAAATTACGCACTCAAAAATGAACGTTGCCAAAAGGGGTTTTGAGTTTAAACCCCCATTCATAGGGGTTTGAAGCTAAAAATACCTCTTCAATAAAAAAAAAAAAAAAAAATTACACACTAAAATTATTTGAGCGTAGCCAATCCAATCCCTCTTCTACAGATGGCTTTTTTTTTTAAAGTTTAAACCCCTCCAGATGGTTTTGAGTTTAAGATCCCCGTACAGAGCATTTTAAGGTGGAAAACCCCCAACAGATGATTTTGACGATAAAAAGCAAACTACAGTCACTTAATTCCAAGAGCGTATTCAAGAGAAGTTACACATTTTTATCAGTTTCAGGGCTCCATTAATAAACTGCAGTGAATAGTCATCTGCCGAAATTGAAAAACACTAAATGTGACTCAATAAAGATGGCTAAGGCAGATTTTAGGAGTCAGTTATAGAGATCGGGTCTAAATCAAGGAAATCCTATGCCGAATTGGGAGTCGACCCCTTAGTAAGATTGTGAGAGAGCGACGCATGAGGTTTGCGGGACATGTTCTCCGACAAAATGAAATACACAGAAATAAATAAGAAGAGTTGCAATGATATCCTAGTACAACTTGACGCCACTCATTCATGGAGGTCCTCATGGCAGGTGGGAAGAGGCTTCAGACATTACTAGTGACAGATTTTTATGGAAACAGCTTGACGTCAAATGCTCCGAATGGCGCGGGAGGGTCTAAGTCAGTAAGAATATCACATTAGGTTTTTGAAATAACCCTTTTTAATAGCAGGAAAATGCACTGTAGATACCTCAGAATATGCATTTTGTTGGCTTTCAATATCAGAAATAGTGCTTGGCGGCGGGGCCTCGTGGGGGAGCTATTAGCGCTCCCCCAGACCCCCTACAATTTTTCACTAACTCATGGAAGAACCTATTCTAGGGCACAATAAACGTCTTCCGAAAGAATGAAGGGTCAGAATGTAATAAAGATTATGTACACACAAACACATAAATACATATAATTTTTTTTTCGCGGGGGGGGGGGGGGGAAGAAAAAAATCTACCCCACCCAACCCCCCCCCCCCCCCCCGAAAAAAAATCCTGGCTACGCTCATGGCACTGTATATATGTATTCCATTTTCGTGCTAGCCAGGCATGCTCATAATAGAAAATACACACTTTTTTATGTGGCACATTTTTATATAGTGCCATTGAAACTATTGAGACAGTAATTTTGTTATTTGATATATAGACCTACAAACATCTTGTTTGACTGCCTGTGTCTGGGTTGTTAGGTTGACTTAAGCCCGCCGCCAGGGGAGGGGGGAACATGAATTTAGTGAGTGCCGGGTCTCCAACAAACAAAAAAGGGGAGTTGGACCTTCACACTATATTTCAAATATGTATGGTCTGTGGAGGGGGGGGGGCAAAAGACCCCACGGGCGTCTGAGGCCCAAATATTTCTGACAGCGGGCCTGAGAGAAGATATGTTCATTAAATCAGGAAGATCTTCTTGGAACTGATAAACAGAGTTGAAATAAATTAAGACTTGTGACCATGTAGTGATGTCAGAGTAAACTTTATTTTAAAAAAAAAACAACAGTCTATCTTCTGCAACAGTACAGCCAAAGACCCACCGTGTCAGTCTTTAAATTATTCATAGCGGCAAACAAGCGAGACCTTTCTTCGAGTGACAGCATGCGGAGTTCTTTTCTCCTGCATGGCGTTGTATTGATCTGACGTTTACGTCTAGTGTCTGCAATACCGCCAAACATACCCTCAATCAGTGAATCTAGATACCTGCCAAATAGAACATGGACAACTGTAACCCATACAATTGGTACATAATAAGTGGAGACTTGATTTTAGTAATTTATCGTAAGAGATTGAAGAATAAAATAATTATACAGAAAATGAGGCTAATATTATTTTAAACAAAAATTGTATCTAAAATAGAGTAGATCTAGAACTAACGGCTTCGTTACTTAATATGTGGTAAATAGAATGAGCTGCTAAATTAGGCTGTCTTTAACAGGCAATTAGTCAAAGGTTGATGGATTATCTTTTTCAGAATAAATCTCAACATGGCGACTCACTTCCATACACACAACTTTCGTTTTTTTTGTTTAGTTTTTTCTCAACATTTAACAAACAAATTCGTGCATTCCAATAGTAGACAATCAGAATTAGAAAAATAAAATAATTAAATGAAAACTTATATAAAGAAAAGAATCGAACTAATACTGTTATATGAATCAAAACTACAAGATGTATCTCCCTTTTTTATATAAAATTAATTAATTAATTACCACTAAATAATTAAACACATGGTTAATGTTTCTATTACTTCATGTGTTGTACTCAAGCTTGACTAGTTGTTCAAAGTTTCAAGTTGATCCAAGAATGGGAAGTGGGAGAAATAACGTGTACAAGATGTGTACTAGACAGACAGATATCGTGAGTTGATGCATGACGCACAGGACGTAATCATCTTCTTTTTTGGAAGTAACGTCTGTATCATATAAGATAAGCTTTGTAAAAAAAAATCATTCGGGAGTAAACTTATGTTATAGTAATCGTGTCACGATCATCAATGGTGTTGATGTCACAATCTAAGATGGTGCTACTGTCACGATCAGACTTGAACTATATTGTACCATCAATGATCGTGATTGCCGAGGATCTTGAAATGATCTTTCGATAAGATGATCGTATAGAAGTAGACAGATCTATGTTGATAATACGATCATACAGAATGTTGCCAATTGATAAGAGGAACATCTAGGTCTAGGAGTTACTACTTGACAAATATGATCTAAGTACGATCTAAATTCAATGAAGAAACTTCTCTTCGTCCAAAAACAATTACTTTAATTAATAACTTGAAAACACTATTCATAAATAGTTACAATGGTTAAAATGTACTTGAATTGAATCTACACAATAGTATATCTGAGTCTTGATACAAATAAAATATATATTCTCAATTTCACGTTACGTACAAGTTAGATGTTAACACTACAACTTCCGAGACAAGACTGAGGCTATTTTGCATCTTCGCCGGGTTTCAGCTCGTAATCACGTGATCAACAACTTACCCCTCCCAGACCAACCAATCATTGCAGTCTAATGTACAACAATTAACTTTCGGAACCAATGGAGTTCATTTAATCACATGCTTGGTTTTTTTCCCAGCTATGTCAAGCTATGTCGGCAAACAACCCGAAACTGTTACCATATATGGTCATAGTGTACGTGACAAATCGTTTAGGGCTTTGTTTGTCGCACTGTGGTTGTGGCAACTAAAACATTGAAAAGTTATTGTTGTCGGGATAATTCAATCATTATATCGTTCCAGTGACAGAACCTGAGAGTTTGGCAAAGTAGTTTCCTGCAGGGCAGGAGTGGGGTGGCGCACATTTTTTTTTTTGACATTCCCAGTATTGAAACTACGATTTCCTCCAGTAGCGCACCAGGGAACGGGCTAGTTAGAGCCTAGCTCGTGGACGCCTACCAGTCCGCCTGACACAGCCCGCTAAGGCCGCGCCAGTCAGTCCAGTCTTTGCCCAAAGAGAGACCCGTGAATCAGCCGAGTCCCAGGAGAACCCTACCAACCCTCGAGTTGGTGTTCGCTTTTCAGAGAACCCGTGGGTCTCTTACTCATCGTTGCCCCGGGGCCCCACAGGGATGGGGGCTGGACATAACCCCTTTTTTGGCACTTTTACACTTGCCGGCCGCTCATTCATCAGTGGCAAGCAGCCAGTACCCTTGGCCACCCCTCTGTAGAGCGGGGTGTTCACCCGGCGACCACGTGTACGTTTCGTATTTCTTATTCCAAATGTAGTAGAGAACATTGAGGAAAGAATAGAAGACGCATCAGCACAGCCCAGTCCTAGTGTGCTACTCACAGACTTCTACCAAATGTAGTAGAGTACATTGAGGATAGAATAGAAGAAACATCAGCACAGCCCAGTCCTAGTGTGCTACTCACAGACTTCTACCAAATGTAGTAGAGTACATTGAGGATAGAATAGAAGAAACATCAGCACAGCCCAGTCCAAGTGTGCTACTCACAGACTTCTACCAAATGTAGTAGAGTACATTGAGGATAGAATAGAAGAAACATCAGCACAGCCCAGTCCAAGTGTGCTACTCACAGACTTCTACCAAATGTAGTAGAGTACATTGAGGATAGAATAGAAGAAACATCAGCACAGCCCAGTCCAAGTGTGCTACTCACAGACTTCTACCAAATGTAGTAGAGTACATTGAGGATAGAATAGAAGAAACATCAGCACAGCCCAGTCCAAGTGTGCTACTCACAGACTTCTACCAAATGTAGTAGAGTACATTGAGGATAGAATAGAAGAAACATCAGCACAGCCCAGTCCAAGTGTGCTACTCACAGACTTCTACCAAATGTAGTAGAGTACATTGAGGATAGAATAGAAGAAACATCAGCACAGCCCAGTCCTAGTGTGCTACTCACAGACTTCTACCAAATGTAGTAGAGTACATTGAGGAAAGAATAGAAGAAACATCAGCACAGCCCAGTCCAAGTGTGCTACTCACAGACTTCTACCAAATGTAGTAGAGTACATTGAGGATAGAATAGAAGAAACATCAGCACAGCCCAGTCCTAGTGTGCTACTCACAGACTTCTACCAAATGTAGTAGAGTACATTGAGGAAAGAATAGAAGACGCATCAGCACAGCCCAGTCCTAGTGTGCTACTCACAGACTTCTACCAAATGTAGTAGAGTACATTGAGGAAAGAATAGAAGAAACATCAGCACAGCCCAGTCCTAGTGTGCTACTCACAGACTCGTTGGCAGGCCTACAACACATACACAACTCTGCTTGAACGCTTATTAGCCAATCTGGGTTCTAAACTGGACCAACTGGAGGAGCCTCGGACATTTGAGCAGGCTCGAGCGATCGCGTGCGAATGGATGAGAGAGAAGTGGCGCCAAAATCGGAAAAAAGAAACATAGGTGGGAGGTTTGTAAGAATCTGAAGGAACCCATTAAATCGAACGCAGGGTCGACCCTAAAAATTGCGGTGTCCTATGCAAAACGGATAAGCATAATGTCAAATTAAAATTTTTTATTAGAAAATACATTTACAATAAATTTTTTTATTAAATGAAAGCTGACTGCCTTTTTTTTATCGCGAATACGATTGGCACTCTAAAATGACAATTTAGTCTATTTTTCAGGAGATTTTTATGAGTGCCATGAGATTCTAATAATTTCAGGAGATTTTCAGAACTTTTTGTATATTTTCCAATTTCAGGTTATTTCCAGGAAGCCCTGGAAAATCAGGAGCCCGCGGAAACCCAGTTATTATATAAGTTATAATTGTTTAATTTAATAATCTACACCTAGAATTAGCCCGGGGCCTATGAAAGTGCAGGGCCCACTGCGGCCGCTTAGGTTGCAGTTGTTTAAGGCCGGCCCTGATCGGACGAATGGTGGCAGCTAGGAAAGAACATGTAATGATTGCCAGGTTCAGAACTTCGAAATTGCCAGTTGGACGAAGAAACGATTGGCCATCTGTTATACGAGTGCGCAATATTTACAGAAAAACAACGGCCCTTCGAGTGAAAAAAACTGGTATTCGTGAAGAGTCGACTCTGTAAGGAGACAGGGCTACTCTGCAGAGAACATGCTGCTTTTCTTGTCGGCGTTGTCAGAGAATAGCGTTCTCAATATGGCACCTCTGTGCAATGAGACTTACACGGCTTCTTAATGTACAGCAATGTTTTGGAATTGAAAGTTCAGCAAAGAACGGGAAAATACAAACACTGGCACATAGTTATGTTTCTAGAGTCTTTGAGAGTTCAACCTTAAATCTGATAACATTTAGAACACATTAGACTACAAACGAATTCAAAATAGAGAACCAATCTAATAGTGTGTTAGAAATTGATATATATGCATATATGTGTATATAAGTGTGGTGAGAGGAAAAGAAAAAAATATTTTTACATAAGAAATATATCGCCCTTTTAGCCTACTTTTATTTCAGCGACTGGTTCGCTAAGCGAATATAATTTAATTTCAAAGTCGAGTTTGAGCTTGGAACTAAACTAAACCTATAACCAATCTTTGGTCAAGTGACAAAGTCTTATTGATCGACTCTAACTAGACATCTCTTAAGTACCTACTTTTTTCTTTCATTGTCCTCTTCGGTCAGTTCACTGGGCACACTCATGTTCTTGTACAGGTGTTGACAATGCCAGACTTTCTGAGAGCCAATAAAGTCGTCCACGTTTTCATTGCGAACACTGTCGTAGCAGGCCTGGACTCTCTTGGAGTTGGGTAGGGGCCACAGTAAAGAGCAGCAGATGTCTACAGCTATGTAGGAAACAATAAGTAGCAGAGCCAACTTCATTCCTATATCCTCTGTGTAGCTGTCTGGGTAGCCGTATCAGTGTAGCAGTTTATATGTAGCCGTCTCTGTGTAGCTGTCTCTGTAGCAGTTTCTTTGTAGCAGTTTCTAGGTAGCAGACTCTGGGTAGCAGTCTCAGGGTTGCAGTCTCTATGTAGCAGTCTCTGAAAATTACAACGTATGCATCTCTTATGAGGTACAATTCTAATGTCTACTCTGTACTAAAATGTGCACAAAGAACGACGCAAATAACGGCCCTAACGTTCCTTAACAAACGCAGACAATTACAACTGGACAACACCTCGTAGGACAGAAGAGGGTTCCACTATAACGCCAACACAAAGTTTTTTAGAACATTTTGGCGTCGTTCTCCTGAATTCCTGCACTTACTACTTAATTACTCAAATCATTTAAAAAATTTCCCTATAATAAAAAGCAGCCTTTCTGGTTTTATTGTTGAAAATAAAATTAATTGCAATATTAAAAGTAGAATTATATGTTCATCATTGAAATTTACTTACTTATATTCCTCTAAATGCAATTTTTAGGAGAAAACGTCACTGCCCTTTTTTTTCATTGTCTATTAGTTTTGGTAAAATTAGTATAAAATTAAACTTTTTTACTGCGCACGCATAATAAAAAAAAAAAAAAAAAAGATAAACTTTTCTTTATTTCTTTACGGTGGATGATGTTTCTCTACGGTGGATGATGTTTCTCTACGGTGGATGATGTTTCTCTACAGTGGATGTTTCTCTATTACAAATGTACACGTGTGTACAAAACAAAATGATTGAACACTAAAAGCTACAAAATATTTGCTACACTCAAAGCACCAAAACGTAAGTATAACTTGCTCTCATGGAGGGCACAGTGACCAAATCAGTACTATGGTGTCTTAGAGTTTCTTATATAGGATGCGCATTAGGTGCAAAAGTATAAGGTGCCAATGGAAACTTAATTTACGAATTTATTACCATATTATATCGCTCGCTACGCTGGACACGACAGATTAGCGATCATCCAGTTATGACACTTGCAATTCTGGGATTATAAAAGGTTGAACTGTTATCGCATAAATCTAATATATCTTTCTATTATGCTCGCTAAGTTCAGCAATGATAGCATGAAACTTGCCTCTGTATACCTTAGCGAGAAATCCCATGCCGACCTAGTGCTGAATTTCGTTAATTCTCGTGGCTTTCTCTTCGGTCACTGGCACTATCTCCTTGATCTTACGGCACCTTTAGATCGACTTCTTAATAAGCTATTAGAATGCTAAGCTTTAAAGCCTTAACTAAGACCATAAAAGTTGATCTCTTGGGATGGGGGGGGGGAGTTTAGATATTGGGGTTAAATTACTTATGTGTGTCTTTGAACAGTGTATGTGTGTTTGAGTGATTGTTTGTGGATGTAACGATTAAGAAGTTTTCTGAATTCACCTGCGTGATCTCAGCCATCCTTGACCTGTAAATTTAATCAATCAGATTTCTATTTACAAACAAAATTATGGCGATAATTACTCTCATTGCGATTCCCGTAGATCATATCTCAGCATTGACTTAGGACCTATTTAATTGCTGAGGAAAGGGAATAAATAGTTTTTAAACAAGAAATTTAAATACACTCGCAAAAAAAAAAATACAAATAAACACCTAGACGAGCATGTCATGGTTGAGTGAGCCCAGGACTTTCTCTGACAACGTAAACATCCGTGAAAACACTACTTGGAAGCATCAGGACTATCACCAGGCGCATACATGTCATCAATGTCATGTGCACTCTTGTCATCTGGAACACAACACCTTCGCCTCTAGTGATACACCCTTCAAAGTTTAGAACATATTTATTAGTTCATTCCAACAGATAGCCATCGAGATTATGCAAATTGAACAGTTTGGTGTCTGGCTTACATTCATCATTTATGTGCAATAGGCGTCAAGAACTTAGAAGAAATGGAGATAATTAGAATATCAATTGGAAAATCTCAAGGAAAATCAGACTATCTCAGGGAGAAAATTTTACCTTCAAGAAACAAACAAAAATCCTTTATCATAAATCTATGAGCCAGTGGAAGTTTATCTGATAATAAATGATACCTTGACGTATCATATGGTAGGGGCTGACAAAATGTTAAGGTCACACATAGCATTTATAAAATAGACGTTTGAATCTGGTATTGAAGAACTACAGATCTATCAAAAAGTTTCGCCTCCCCCCCCCCCCAATCCCAACCATGTTAAAAACACATTTATAAATGCAATGATGAAGATATGATAAAATAATATAATATATGTTATAATATAGTTATAATTAAAATATATTCTAATGGTGACTTTGTTTCTAATTCATACTAGAATTATTTCGTTTTTCTTATTTGCTATTGAAAATTTAAAATAAATGTGAACAAATCCTAGTGCTATTAGAGCATGGAATGGGTTGCCTGAGTCAGCCAGGAAAACCAATGACTTGGCAGAACATAAGTCTGAATAGTATGATTGACTTAAGGACACGCGTAGGACGCAATCATCTTCTTTTCTTGAAGTAAAGTCTGAATGTTATAAGATAAGAAATCAACGCGACTTCACAGTCATGTGGTTACTAAACGTTCAAAAATGCCCAGAATAGGTTTTTTTTTCTCCTTCGAAATAACGATTACTGTATTTTAGAGCATATCACCCGCGGGTTATACAAGTCTGAACCGGATGGCAGCTGTGCGGGGTATACAAAGGTGCGGGGTTTATATAATTTAATTTACTCATAAACATAGCATATACGGAAACTATGTACATATAAGTGGGTCTTTAGACCTTCTTCAGTTCACTGTGTGGTTGTGAAATGTACATCGGAAAGCTATATGAACATCTCGTGAAAACAAATAGTACCGATGCGGCAGAGAATGTTTAATATACCAGCAATCAATTGTGACGGCGAGTCACGCTTTGCTTATGCGGGGTATATATGGTGCGGGTTATACTGTATTTTATGTATGTATTTTACTTATTTTGCTGTTTGTGCAAAGTCTACGAGAGTACACGGGTTACATGCGCGCTTATTGTCATTATGAGCCACGCCCATTTTCTTTCCAGATTTTTAAAAATAATATATAATGTCACTTCTTTAACACCATTGTGTCATCAGTTTATAATCTCTAATGTCAACCTTTAGCACTATTGTGTCATCAGATTCTGTCTCTAAGCACATAGCTTCGTTTCATAGAGTATTTGTCTTAAGTATACTAATCTACTGGCATCGCTAATGTACAATTTAGTGATATGTAAATGAAATCCTAACGGCCAGTAAACTATAATTCTATGTATAAACGAGAGAAAGGGGGGTCGACCGAGTGTTGGGCGGCGATTCCCCCCTTCCCCCGGATCCACCAGTGGTACAAACTTTTGGCCTGACAGACAGACAGACAGACGGAGTGAGTTGATATAAGCAAGTCATGTCAAACATTGTGTTCGCGGGTCGCATGCAGCCCGCTTGGCCATCTCAAGAATTATCAAAATCATGTTAAATTATTCAGCGTGTAACAGTCTCCTTTAATTTTCAAGTAGAATATTTACTGCAAATAAAAACTAAAACAAAATCAACTTATTAAGTATTCATTAATGATCAGATTTTCAAAAACAAATAATTTTTAGAAAAGGTAATTTCGTTTATTTATTTACTTCGAATTATCTTTCAAGTTATCTTTTAAGTTTAGTGTTGATTTGTTAACTTTTTAATTATTACTAATTGCTAATTATCACACCATAAATAAGCCACGAATTTGATTGTGTTTCCTAATCACTACTACAAAGAAGTCCGCTGGCTCTCCTGTCAGTTAGTGTAGGCTGGCTGTTTCCTCAGGCTTTTTTTTTAAATATATAGTCCCCGCATTTTAAGGGAGTTTTCGGTCTTGGCAATTTTCTCCAATACTGACATAAAAGGAAACATTTAGGTCTGAAGACTGTAACCGGAATATCCATGGGACAAGGTTGGGTTGGCCAATGGTCCATTCTCCGCCATCCATAGAGCTCTCCAAATGGAACTTTTCTGCAGTAGAAAGCTTAAAGTGGACTGTGCCCTGGGTATGCCCTGTGGAATTGTCACATTCTGGATCCAGGCCCCTTCACGATATCACATTCACCAGATCCAGAAAAAAAAAACACTTCATGATGGGTTTATATTTAGTATTAGAATGTAGTGAGACAAGGACCTCCTGTCATAAAGTATTGAAGAGATTTTATGCACTGCGTGAGGAAATTGTATTGTTTCTGAACATGAAAGCTGAACCCGTTGAACATTTCCAAACTGACAAATGGTCTAAGGATTTGGTTTTAGCGGTTGATTTCACTGGTCACCTGCACAACTGCGTGTGGTGATGTGAAGTGATTTCAAGCAAAGTTGCGACTGTGGATAAACCAAATATTAAGAGAAAATCTCTTTACTTCGCAACGTCTCAGGAACTTAAAAGATTAAATACGGCTGCAACATTTAGTAACTAGGTCCAACACCTGGATTCGTTATTAAATGATTTCAATGACCGTTTTCGTGACTTCGTGTCATACCAGCAAGAATTTTCGTTGATTGTATCTCCATTTTCATTTGCTCCTAAAAATGTCGCAGATAATGTGCAACTAGAACTGATAGAATTGCAGATTCTTTGTTGAAAGCGAAGTCTATAAAAGTGGCTGTGCCAAAATTGTACAGTTATTTACCTGAACGGTACGTTGACTTGTAGAACTTTGCAGACAGAATTCTTGCTATGTTTGCAAGCACATATCTCTGTGAGCAGTTCTTTTCTATACTGAAAAAACTACAAAAACACCTCACCGTTCGAGATTATCTGATCACAATTATCATCAGTGATGAAAGTGTCAGTGGCCAATAAACTTCAACTTGACATTAATAGACTTTTATCCCAGAAAAGATGTCAAGCATCAGAACAATGAAAAAGAAGCATAATCATAGTAATTTTTAATTAACGAAATAGTACTACAAATTTATCTAACTATGTATTTCTAATATTTATGACATATATTATTATTTGATTACAAATTGAACTTAGTCTCTAGAATAACGCCTCTAGTTGTATAAAAACTTCTTCAACAAATGACAAAACAAAAATATTCAGTTTTATAAACTAGAAACTATTATAAGAACAGAAGATTTAATTTGAAAAAAAACCCAATAATATTAGGCCATGGAATGGTGTAAGTAAAGATGACATTTTATACTGAATACAAAAGGGTCCGTCAACTGGCTTATTTGAAAATCAGTTGTGTTTTTTTTTTTTGTGTTTGTTTTGCTAACCAATACAGATATTGCTCAAAAAATCTTTTTCTATGCCAAACGGATTAGTGATGAAAATTATTGCAGATAATGGATAATCGCCATCAACTTGTGTTTTCAGTGTTAACTCTATTCAAATTCTTTTATGTACAAATAACAGCGATTGGTGCGACACCTAGGCCGATATAACTGGAAGTCATGAAGAAGAGATATATAACAAATATGGCAGGACTTGAAACACGTTCATGATCTAACGTTGAACGACTCTGGCACAACAAGGTTTACCTTTCACAAGAGATATGGAAACATTTAGGTATCCTCACAACAAGGTTTACCTTTCACAAGAGATATGGAAACATTTGGGTCTCCTCACAACAAGGTTTACCTTTCACAAGAGATAAGGAAACATTTGGGTCTCCTCACAACGAGGTTTACCTTTCACAAGAGATATGGAAACATTTGGGTCTCCTCACAACAAGGTTTACCTTTCACAAGAGATATGGAAACATTTGGGTCTCCTCACAACAAGGTTTACTTTCACAAGAGATATGGAAACATTTGGGTCTCCTCACAACAAGGTTTACTTTCACAAGAGATATGGAAACATTTGGGTCTCCTCACAACAAGGTTTACCTTTCACAAGAGATATGGAAACATTTGGGTCTCCTCACAACAAGGTTTACTTTCACAAGAGATATGGAAACATTTAGGTCTCCTCACAACAAGGTTTACCTTTCACAAGAGATAAGGAAACATTTGGGTCTCCTCACAACGAGGTTTACCTTTCACAAGAGATATGGAAACATTTGGGTCTCCTCACAACAAGGTTTACCTTTCACAAGAGATATGGAAACATTTGGGTCTCCTCACAACAAGGTTTACCTTTCACAAGAGATATGGAAACATTTGGGTCTCCTCACAACATGGTTTACCTTTCACAAGAGATATGGAAACATTTAGGTCTCCTCACAAGGTTTACCTATCACAAGAGATATGGAAAAATTTAGGTCTCCTCACAATAAGGTTTACTTTCACAAGAGATAAGGAAACATTTGGGTCTCCTCACAACAATGTTTACCTTTCACAAGAGATATGGAAACATTTGGGTCTCCTCACAACAAGGTTTACCTTTCACAAGAGATATGGAAACATTTGGGTCTCCTCACAACAAGGTTTACTTTCACAAGAGATATGGAAACATTTGGGTCTCCTCACAACAAGGTTTACCTTTCACAAGAGATATGGAAACATTTGGGTCTCCTCACAACAAGGTTTACCTTTCACAAGAGATATGGAAACATTTGGGTCTCCTCACAACAAGGTTTACCTTTCACAAGAGATATGGAAACATTTAGGTATCCTCACAACAAGGTTTACCTTTCACAAGAGATATGGAAACATTTGGGTCTCCTCACAACAAGGTTTACCTTTTACAAGAGATAAGGAAACATTTGGGTCTCCTTACAACGAGGTTTACCTTTCACAAGAGATATGGAAACATTTGGGTCTCCTCACAACAAGGTTTACCTTTTACAAGAGATATGGAAACATTTGGGTCTCCTCACAACAAGGTTTACCTTTCACAAGAGATATGGAAACATTTGGGTCTCCTCACAACATGGTTTACCTTTCACAAGAGATATGGAAACATTTAGGTCTCCTCACAAGGTTTACCTTTCACAAGAGATATGGAAAAATTTAGGTCTCCTCACAATAAGGTTTACTTTCACAAGAGATATGGAAACATTTGGGTCTCCTCACAACAAGGTTTACCTTTCACAAGAGATATGGGAACATTTGGGTCTCCTCACAAGGTTTACCTTTCACAAGAGATAAGGAAACATTTGGGTCTCCTCACAACGAGGTTTACCTTTCACAAGAGATATGGAAACATTTGGGTCTCCTCACAACAAGGTTTACCTTTCACAAGAGATATGGAAACATTTGGGTCTCCTCACAACAAGGTTTACCTTTCACAAGAGATATGGAAACATTTGGGTCTCCTCACAACATGGTTTACTTTCACAAGAGATATGGAAACATTTGGGTCTCCTCACAACAAGGTTTACCTTTCACAAGAGATATGGAAACATTTGGGTCTCCTCACAACAAGGTTTACCTTTCACAAGAGATATGGAAACATTTAGGTCTCCTCACAAGGTTTACCTTTCACAAGAGATATGGAAAAATTTAGGTCTCCTCACAATAAGGTTTACTTTCACAAGAGATATGGAAACATTTGGGTCTCCTCACAACAAGGTTTACCTTTCACAAGAGATATGGAAACATTTGGGTCTCCTCACAACCGATTATTTCCTTGGATTACTCAAACTTATTCGCTCTTTGTATGTCAACACATATCAAAACTTTGGGAATAGAGGATCAGGTTTCATATCCTGTCTTTTTAAAAATAATCTTCCATAACTTAGTCGAAATTATGGCAAACGAAAAAAGATATTCTATCTTGAATAATTTAGGAACTGCAGAGTACTTATACTTTATCTATAAATTCTACGGTCCGGTGCTGATCAGGACACTGTTAGTGTAAGGTATGCTTCACCAGATGGTCGGCTCCATATTGGACGTTTTCTAACTTTCCTAGAGATGGAGAGCTACACAAGGAAATGTGTGGCTAAGATTGTGCCCAACTCAGCTACAAGTGTAGTAAACGTCGAGGCCAGTCATGTCCATCAAATACTAGAGTGTAACAAAAGTATGCATGAAATAATGTTGAAGATTAACAAGTAGACCAACAATGCTAGGTATATTTCATGTGCTGGTCATTCTCTCAATGTTGTTGGTAGTACAGCGATTAACTTTTTTGTGTTTAGAATTGTTTAAATAATATTTGATTTCTTTAAAAAAAACTACTATTTTACCATCAATGTACTTCTTACTGTATTTAAGTTAAACCCGCCCAATATCCGAAAATCATATTTGGTATTGACATATCATATCTGGTTCTATAAGGTGCCCTCCATCTCAAATAGCTCAGGCTCTTTTCAAACGTAAATCCGGCCCTGCATTCACGTACTTTGTCGTTTCTAAAATTAGTTACAAAGTTTGTATTTTGTTGACATTTTTTTCCCACGGACTAAAACATGCCAAAAAGAAAGGCTACCTATCTGCAGAAAGTTGTAAACACGAAGATAGAGTGTCTGGATTTTTAATCCCTTCTATAGGTATCTCTTCATTTCAGGGGGACATTTGTAAACCAACTCCCTTGCTCGCGTTACGATTTGATCAAAAGAAAAGAATTATCTAAGACAGGGATGGGCAAAGTACGGCCAGCGGGCCACATGCGGCCCGCCGGAGTGTTTTAGGCGGCCCGCGGACACCTACAGAAATAAGGTGTGGCCACAGTATATACATATAAAAATGCAAATATATTAAAGATAATTCTAAGTAGGCTATCTGTATAAATTATTGAAACTGTCTCATTATAAAAAGTTTCAAGTAAACGAAGATTAAGCTAATTGACTATACTTCAATATACTCAATGTAAGAAACACTCTCAGGCCAGTATTTATTCAATGCTATGAAGAACTGTGTTGAGTGTTTGGTATGCTTGTAACAGGATGGCAAGTGTAACAATTGAAGAAGCTCAATATTTGACTGAGAAAATAGTTTTTTTTGTTGTTTTAAAAGAATATTCCAACCATGAACAGGAAAGTTTGCACAAAGCTGCATAAAATTACAAACATGCTATTGACAAATGTTACAAGAACCATATTTATCAAAATTAGAAATTCTAAATACAGGCAGTTCCGACAAGTACTTGAAGATGATCTAGAAACAAAATATTCCGTTGCATCCGCTGGCTTAGCATTGGCTAGGTAATGAAAAGAATATAAAATCTAAAAGAAGAAATGTTTATGTTTCTTGAAGGACATTGGCTGTGACTTTGTTACCAATATTTCTAATGAAGAGTGGAAGACAGATTTCATGTTTTTTCATGTCATCTATTGCAATGAGTTGTTTGCATATGTAATGTAAGTGCATGTTCAATCTATACAATTTCTCCAGGCAAGCAAATGAAAACAGGTTTTATCATTTTCTTTTGCTGAAAGGTGAAACTATTTCTAGTGAAATGGTTAAAAGTACAAGACTTATTTTATATTCCTTAATTATGGAATTAATAAAAGCAAATTTTAAGACGCCAAGAAACAGTTTTCATTACCGTCAGCTCAGCATTTAGCGCTGATACTGATTTAGCTACAAAGAACATAACTCCATACAAATTATGACCTGAAAGAGAAGCGCTAGTCAGTTCTTCCCCGGGAGTTTAATGGGTTCCAGAAACTGTATTTCCCAACTTAAAAATTTTTTGCTGCTAAACTTTCACATTATTTAGATTACTTAATTATGGAATTAATAAAAGCAAATTTTAAGACGCCAAGTACCAGTTTTCAATACCCTCAGCTCAGTATTTAGCGCTGATACTGTTTTAGCTCCAAAGAACATAACTCCATACAAATAATGACCTGAAAGAGAAGCTCTAGTCAGTTCTTCCCCTGGAGTTTAATGGGTTCCAGAAGCTGTATTTCAACACTTAAAAATTTTTTGCTGCTAAACTTTCACATTATTTGGGTAAACATACATTTGTGAACAAACATTTTTTCTGTGTAAACTTAATAAGTATAATCAAAGGTTGATGCTGACTGACTGTGTTTTGCAGTCACCAGGATAACAACTAGTAAACTAGTTCCACAGTTCCGGAACATAACGAACAAGTGTTAACAGTTAAATATTTCACATTTAGTACCACCGTGTGTTTGGGGTTAAAGGTTGTGATATAAAAAGACAATAGCATATTTTTTAAATCGTAAAATTGGTTTCAGAAATTGCTAACTCTTGTTGTAATTCCTCATTTAAGAGTGTGAAAATAAAGAATTTATAATAGTCTAAATATAAATTAAAAGACTTTATACACAGTTAGCTAACATATTTTTCTAATTCGTAAGTATAAATATACATGCGGCTCCCCATTCCCAAAATTTTTCAATGCGGCCCTCAATACAAAAAGGTTGCACACATACACAAGCTAGCGCGCACACACAAACACACACACACACACATTACTATTTAGTAATAATAATTTATTTTCAATCGATGACAAACTTCTCTGAAGCAAAGACAACAATTACACCCAACAACTGTGTTCTAGTTGAAATATGTTCTCATTCAATTTGTTTTTCAACAGCAGGAAACATCTGGAAAAAAAAAGTAAATTGCTGATGAAAGTTTCTAATCAGTCAGTACTTAACAGTTGAATGATATAGTATCATCTGTGGCACAAACATAATGGCCCATGTTCATATAAAAACAACCAATAATTAGGCCCCTATAATCGTGCAGTAGCGCTAGAGACAGGGGGGCTCATTATATCTCGGAAGCAACTCACCATTGGAAGCCTAATTGCATCCAAGACAAAAAAAAAAAAAAACTTTCCGAAAATGTTCAATTATTGATTTAATCTATTGCTGTAAGTCATGCTGTTTTGTTTTTCAAACCTGACAATCTCACGTCATATACATCTTCCTGTTTCAACATTAATTGTTTTTCCAACCAAATAACTTCATGTTCACATGTCTACCAGAATCGAGGAGCGTGAGTTTTTTTTTGTATTTTTTTTTGTATTATATGTTTCGGATGCTCAGAATTTCAGTTTATTTAATCCTAGTCCAAACCTTTTACAGGACAATGGGAGATTGGCGGATCATGGAGACTACAGTCCAGAGCGCATACCAAACTACTAGTCAATATTTTTCAATATTTTTTTCCATTTTTTAGTTCGATACCTTATTTTTCATCATTTCAAACTAAGTCAAAACTTTGACGTTGATGATTAATTTTGTTAGAAAATACATGATAAGAATGTCGTAATTAAATCTACTTACCGAAACTGAAGTGTTATTTCTTTTTGGAAGGCAAATTGGCGAAGGGGTAGTCACTACGGTAGTCGCAATAGAAAGTCAAAAACAAGTTGTCTACCTTGAACTTAGGCAGGGGACTGTCCGGTGAATATTCAAAAATATTCAAGAGAGCTGAACGAAATAAACAAGAGAAGCATATATTTAGTGTAATTGTATCTTCAGTTTGAATCAGTCATGGAATTAAATCTGTAAAAGACCTAGCCTAAAAATAATAAATATGTGCGATTGGATATTATTATTTACTAATTATTTTTGTTTAGCGCCATTGTATGCTTTTAGCTTTCTTAATATGAACTATGACCATATCACTTGTCTACACCCGTTGCGAAAGAGTGGGGGGAAAGGGCGATTTCATGTTAATGTTACCGTGATCGCTTTTAAATGCATTTAAAAACGTTGTAGGACTTGAATTCGAACTCAAGACTAAGCCGCCTAAAGCTGACTACGCCATATTATTAGCGGCACCCGAAAGGGGAAAAGACGCTATTAGTTTTGTGTGAAATGTCTGTCCGTCTGTCCGGTTTAGATCTCGTAAAAAGGTTCACATTTAACTTCACATTCACTTTCACCTATCCTTTGGTTTGCTGGACCGCTGGGGCACCACACAAGATCTGTAAACCTTCTTTCTCCATGCCTCTGTCATTTGTCTTTGATCAAATTTAATTCTGATGTTCTTTCAGAAAATTTTGATACCTGCCTTTTTACCTGCCTGTAAGGACACTTCGGGGGCCAATTTTGAGTTTGTGTTTCCACACAAACTGTCTTTGTAACCTTTGTTTTTTTTAGGTCTAGTCAAGCGTAATTTACATTGATTTATTTTTACTTAGAAAGATAAGAACGGTCCAACCAGAGCAGGGGTTCTCAACCTTGTGGAAGGCGAACCCCTTGGGGGTCGATTGACGATTTGCCAGGGGTCGCCTAGGACCATCGAAAATATGGATTGGTATTGTCTATTCTTCCATTGCTGTATATGTCTGTGTGTGTGTGTGAGGGGGGTGTCGCGGCAGAGTGGGGGATTGTAAAAAGGGGGAGCATAAAAGGTTGAGAACCGCTGAACTATAGTTTTCCCATTGTGGCCAAGGAGCTAGTCATTCTTTTCGACAGTTAAATGTTTAGGAAAATCGTTAGAGCAGTTCTTGAGATCAGAGTCCACAGACCCAGGTTCCTCCGTGAAGGAGTGACTTGTAATAAAAACCTTAAAAGACTGTAGTCTAGACTAGAATACTGGGTCTAGTTAGACATATAGTATTGATATTGTGTTTAAGTATTATATAAAGTAAAGGTCCACTTTCAGACCTTGTGGTCTAAAGGGCAGATGATGGGAAGGTCATCTGTTTCTGCTACACAACGACCAACCGCCTTTACTTTTCCCCAACTAATGTGATGTACCTATTAGAGCTGGGTGGACTCAGAGGCGCCCGAGGATACTGAAATTAAAAATCTTTACCAGGATTCGAACCCCGGAACCCTAATCGGAAGCCAAGTGCTTTACCGCTCAGCCACCGCGCCCTCATCAGTATTATATGAACAAATGTATTGTCACAAATGTATTGTAGCAGTGCAGCTAATAGTTTCTTCATCGTACGTCTATCAGTGTCTCTTATTTATTCAACTCTTTGATGAATACATGCGGGAATTCCCCCTGACGTCTGTGTGTTCAAAGTCAAAACATCTATAGCACATTTAATTTAAAGATGATTATATTTCAAAAAAATAACGGTCAAACTAGAGTTTTTCCCTGTATTGCTTATTAGCTTTTTTTTTACGTTAGAGCCATTTTCGAGAATCGTTTCCAGGTTCTACCCATGAAAGAGTTAGCAAGCCAATAAGAGAAGTAGTAAAAACAAAAACAAAAAAAAAAACTTACAGCAATTTTTACATTGCACCCACTGCAAAGAGTCAAAGTAAAAATGCAAAGGAGTTAATTTAGAAATATATTTAAAATGTTTCAAGTCATAAGATTGTTTCCCTTGATTTGTACATATAACTGTTAATGGTTTTAATGTTATTTAAGGCAGCATAATTATTTGAAAATTTAATGATATTTGTCGCTTTAGAATAATCACTTTAAAATACATGTTAGATTTACAAAAAAAAAAAAAAAAAAAAAACATTTTAAATAGCAGAAACGTTAAAATAATGCGTAGCGACGGGGACGATGATACTATTGCCCCGAAACTGACCTTCATCAAACTTATTCCCGTACATCAGAGGCCTCTGATTATTGACCGCTATGGCCCCGGAACAAATACTGTACTCTCTTGCCTCTTTGTCCCTGCAGGCCACGTGACACACACGTCCACAAGAGTCATGGGCCCTGACTATGGCTTTACTTATAGCACCTAGAGTAAAAAGACAGTGAAAGAGTTCATTGTTTTTTTTAAAGTATGTTTTAGATATTGAGAAACAGGGAACTAAACTTATTGTAACATTACTTCAGTTATAACGGCAAGCTGGTTAAGTGACAACGGTTATCAAAACATATGCTCAAACAGTGGCGTAGCTAGAGTGGGTGAGGGGGGGATCCAAATTTGAAAATCCATCGGGCCCCCACTTGAACCCCCAATGAGTGTCCGAAATTTATTTTTACATGAAATATTAAACATTACGCCATTATCTCATGTCTTAGTGTCGAATGTCAAAATCCAGTGGTCCCTAAAGAGGTCAAGCCCCCCCCCCCCCCCCCCGGGCCACCAAATCGCTAGCTATGCCAGTGTGTTCACATGATCAATTCCCACGATTTGTTTTAAACACTCGATCAGAGAAATACAAAAACAACACGAGCGTTTCAGTTTTGTGCTGTGTGTGTGTGTGTGTGTATGTGTGTGTGTGTATGTGTGTGTGTGTGTGTGTGCGTGTGTGTATGTGTGTGTGTATGTGTGTGTGTATGTGTGTGTGTGTGTGTGTGCGTGTGTGTATGTGTGTGTGTGTGTGTGTGTGTGCGTGTGTGTATGTGTGTGTGTGTGTGTGTGTATGTGTGTGTGTGTGTGTGTGTGTGTACATAGTGTCTGATGAAGGATTTAGTCGGATTATGTACGCGTATACAAGTGGAGGAATGGAAGAGCAATGGGCAGGAGGGTGCACATGTGATTCTTGTAGGGTGTAACTCAGTATAAGTGAAATGAAAGGCACGAGTTGAAATATGTTTTGAAAATCATTTAAAATTTTCTAATTTGTTGTGTTCTCATCTTAAGTAACACTGAGATTTAAATCTGTGTTTATTTCTTAATTAATCAGGTTTACTTTGTGAAATAAGTTGTTAATCTTTATTCAAGATGTATTTGGAAGTTCTACGCCTTCAAAGATACGTTACAATTAGCTGTCTGAAGTTACTACCAAATACTAAGTAACAGACAGTCAAAAATCAATACTACTATCAATTTTAAAAGTCCTTTGAACTCTATTAAATCTCAACCTCGGGATGCTTTGGCAAGTATTTAGATATTTACATTTGACATACCATCGGCCGGTTTCTTGACACCAATGTATCCCATGGATACTGACACGGTCAACTTTTGGTCAACAATGGTGGATTCTTTATAGTAGCCTGCGTAGTTCATTCCGTGAGAATACAAGAAGATTTGACCAACGGAATTGTCCTCTTCACATCTGGAGTACGTTTTAAGGTTGGACTGTTTGTCTGATATGTACCTGTAGAAAACAATCACAATTAAGTATTTAACTTGAAGCAACGTAACCAGTAACAATAATAAACATTTGTTTTTTCGAAATATTAATTAAAAATGAAAATGTCTCTATATATTAATTAACAACAACAACAAAAAAAAACAAAAAAAAAAAAACAAGGTTACAAAGACAGTTTGCCCACACAAACTCAAAATCGGCCCCCGAAGTGGTCCACCCAGGCAGGTAAAAAGGCAGGTATCAATATTTTCAGAAAGAACATCAGAATTAAATTCGATCAAAGACTAATGGCAGAGAAGAATGGAGAAAGAAGGTTGACAGATCTTGTGTGGTGCCTCAACGGTCCAGCAATCCAAGGGATAGGTGAAAGCGAATGTGAAGTTAAATGTGAACCTGGCCTAACTGATGTCTTATAATGACTATCTAATTGATCTAATTGCTTTGTAAATGGTTTCTAATGTCTCAAAAAAAAAAGTTTTCTTTAGTTAAGTGTTCTACAATTTGCAATTTCACGATCCGTTGCTACAGAGATTAAGTTTCATTTACGAATTTGTTGTTCTATGAAGCAGTCCTTCAAAAAATTAAATTTTAATTTGTCTTAAGTATCTTTGTAAACATTTTAGCAAAGATATTTTTTTTTGTGGATTTTTTTATCTATAATAAATCCAACATATGCCAATAAAAATACTACATTATTACCAGACAAGGTTGACTCAGCCAGTTGTATAGAGAAATATGTCATTTGGAGATATATGTTGCTTGCAAAAAATGACATAAGAAGAAAGAAAGCCGTGACTACAGTCTACAGAGGTCAAGAATTTAGTGAACTCTCATCTATAAAATCATTGTCCTAACAACCTTTAGGTCACAGTTTATGTGAAGTAGCCACCACAAACGGAGGAGCTGGAATACTCAACGAATGGCCAAATGGAGGAGCTGGAATACTCAACGAATGGCCAAATGGAGGAGCTGGAATACTCAACGAATGGCCAAATGGAGGAGCTGGAATACTCAACGAATGGCCAAATGGAGGAGCTGGAATACTCAACGAATGGCCAAATGGAGGAGCTGGAGTATTCAACGAATGGCCAAATGGAGGAGCTGGAGTATTCAACGAATGGCCAAATGGAGGAGCTGGAGTATTCAACGAATGGCCAAATGGAGGAGCTGGAGTATTCAACGAATGGCCAAATGGAGGAGCTGGAGTATTCAACGAATGGCCAAATGGAGGAGCTGGAGTATTCAACGAATGGCCAAATGGAGGAGCTGGAGTATTCAACGAATGGCCAAATGGAGGAGCTGGAGTATTCAACGAATGGCCAAATGGAGGAGTTGGAGTATTCAACGAATGGCCAAATGGAGGAGCTGGAGTATTCAACGAATGGCCAAATGGAGGAGCTGGAGTATTCAACGAATGGCCAAATGGAGGAGCTGGAGTATTCAACGAATGGCCAAATGGAGGAGCTGGAATACTCAACGAATGGCCAAATGGAGAACAATTAATTAATAAATGTTATATATCAAGTCAGCCACAGAGCAGGAAGGGAAGCACCGGAACTTACAGCTACCACGCTAGCAAGTACGCCAAACAGTCAGAATGTCTTCCTGACCGATGCAATAACAGTCCTTTAAAACTTGAACAACTCTATTTCCTCATATGTGATACGATATAGGACAACACTTTTATAGCTCAACAACAGCAAGAAAACTGTTCTGCAATAAATACCAGCACATATGGAAATAGAAGGAAATGAGAAGGTTGACACACTCTTTAGGATATGAAGAAAGTCTTGTGAATAGACAAAAAGGAGAATGGACAAGCTCTCATCCAAATTACAAGAAGGACGCCACCTATTATAAACCATCCCGATACGATCAACATCTAATTTTTCACATAAGAATCAGACACAACAGAATGAGAGAACATATGTTCCGGAAGCTGAAAATTGGAACCAGTAAAATGTGCCCTCGTGGAGTCTCACCAGGGAATGCCGACCATGTCCTTCAAAACTGCATTCTTCAACAATAAGCCCAAATAAGACACAGACCCCAAATCACCACCATAGAAGAGAAACTATATGGAGAGCTGCCTGATCTGGAAACCACTGTGCAGTTCATCTCAGAAACTTACATACAACTATTTTTCATCCGAGCATTTAGTAAGGTACAAATCATAAATGTGTGTATAAAATAATTCCATTAACCGTATATCAAAATTAAAGTCACGACCTGCTAAAATGAGATTCATTATCGTAGACCCCCGTAGATAGAAAGATAGATAGACAGACAGACAGACAGAAGATAGATAGATAGATAGATAGATAGATAGATAGACAGACAGACAGACAGACAGACAGACAGACAGACAGACAGACAGACAGATAGATAGATAGATAGATAGATAGATAGATAGATAGATTAGATAGATAGATAGATAGATAGATAGATAGATAGATAGATAGATAGATAGATAGATAGATAGATAGATAGACAAATATAGATAATGTTTTTACTAGTGTTTTACCTTTTAGTGTCCTCATACAGTTTGGGCGAGTAGATGTCATTCATCTCCATTACCACACCATCTTTGACGGGGAAACTTTTGTACTTCCTAAATCTTGGGGGTCTCATGTTGACTATCTTCACAGGGATCATCACCCACTCCTTAATATCACACTGGTCTTCACAGCAATAGTCGTTCTGATTGGGTATAGCGTAGTTTCTCTCCACGTTGCAGGTATCAGGAACTTTGTCAGAGCTTTGGCGTTTAGACCTGGGCGACCTTAGGGCTGGCAGACATCGGCCGGTAGACACTTCGCACACCAAGGAACTACTGAAATGGAGGGTAAGAATATTTTATCATTCAGAGCAGTGTTTCCCTAAGTGGGGTACGCGTATCCACAGAGGTATGGGAAGAGTTTGAAGGTGTACACATTGGGTTAACTATGCTGATTTTTTACACGTACCCAATTAGTTTATAAATTAGAACAAAAAAATAGCATACGTTTTAAATCCTTTTTATTTTTTATTATAAGTTTTAACAAACTCAAACACGGCGCTATTTTTGCATGCTAATTGTCATAGAGTAATTATTATTTTGTGTATGTAGGCCTGCAAAAATAATTGATTCTTATTCTTATTCTTATTCTTCTTATTATTATTATGTTAGAAATGAACGAGTAGTCATTCTCTGGGGCTGCCAGGGTCGAGTTTCGCTAAAGAGAAACAAAATTCATCGTAGTCCCTTTAACAGTTTCCACTGAGGAATTTTCTGGTGATGTGGCAGGTCTGCAGCAGTACCGCCCTCTGACAGGCAACGAAGATGTTCCTAGGAATGTTAAGGGCCTTGAATGTGTCTGTGAGGTCAGTTGTTATTATCCCCTCGGTTGATATAACAATGGGGTATATTGTTATTTTGGACAATTTCCATAAACGCTTAATCTCCAAGCCTAGGTTCCCATATTTTCGTTGTTTTTCTATCTCAGTTTTTCTTAAATTATGAGACAGTGGTACGGCGATATCGATAATGGTAGCGGTTTTTTCTTTTTTATCGATGAACAGCAGATCCGGGCGATTGAAATCTACCGTTTTGTCGGTCAGAATAGGTGTGGTGATTGTGTTTGTATAGACCATTGTTGAAAACACCTTATAGAACCTTGGTTGTAAGATGTGAGGATTTCTATGTTTATTTATTGTATTTATTATTATTCCATTGGTTGACTAGGTAAAGCGGGGTGACGGCCCTTGAGTTTTGTTATTGTTGACAGGGGACCGGAGTTTTGTGATAGCATAGTAGGAGCCATTATAAGGCAGTTCTGATAGTTAATGTATATTTAGGAGATCCGCTTTTGTTGCCTACAGTTATAATTTATTACTATTAAATGTTTCTTATTTCTAACGCATCCCTGGTGTTCTTGAAGTATTGCATATGTAATGTATCCATGTCAAAGTCATAGGCTAGAAGTTCACAACAATCACAACAATAGGCCCATCCCAGTACAGCAATGTTCAGTAGACTCGAGAACCTCTTGCGGAGAGTATTTATAATAAGAGGGAGTGTCCTTACCGTTCAATTTGTCCGTCAAAGCCAGGTGTCGGTGTATTAACTTTGCAACTTGGTTATGGCGACCTAGGTAGGCTGATTCTGATAGGGCTGGACATCCTGCCATAATGTGTTCAATCGACTCGCCCACATTTCCACATTTTCGGCATTTGTCGACAACATTGAGTTTCAGGATATGCTTCTCGTGATTTTTTGTCCTAATTACTCTGTCATGTATTGCTGTAACAAAGCCTTCTGTTTCAGGGTAGAGATGACCTGCTTTGAGCCATGTTAAGGAAGCAGTCTTGTCGATGTTGTCCCCATGTAATGAAGCGGAAATTTTCCGTGGAGTGTTTTTTCTTCCCATTGGCGAATCTCATGCCCTACGTCGTCCAAACCGACATTGACATCAGCATTATTATTATTATTATTATTATTATTATAGCTTTTATATTGCCCTACTTTCATGCTTATAGCATGTCCAGAGCGCTTTGGTCCAATCTCATTTGTGGACCAGTTGGGGGGGGGTGTATCTGGAAGAAGTTTTTTCCGTGCTGCCTTTATGCGCTCATTAAACACAAGTCTGCTCGAGTCAGGTGTCAAACCTCGAGCCCCCTTCATAGGTAGCCAAGCCAAGCCAAGTTTAAGCGTATTTAGCCTCTCAAGCACGCTTTTCTTTTCTTTTTTTTATAGGGGTAAGGAGGGGGGGGGAGACGAGCGGTACTTAACGTTACAAAAATTCTAGAAGGTGTACGCATCAGTCAAAAGTTTGAGAAACACTGATTTAGAGGAAAGCAGAGGCGGGCTTCGGGGATGCCGAACATGAACGACAGCCAAGGGGCCGCGCCTGAATGGGAACCACGACAATATGGACATTCTTTTAATACCATCAACACATTAGGGCCCTCGACCTCGTTAGCCGTACCAAGAAGATTTAGGCTGAACTATAGTGTGGTGGATTTATTAAAAAAAAGTTTTTCCTTAAAGAACAACGTTTCTCCATTGTGTTGAGACAATGCCATCCTTTATTCTACACCCATTACTATGTAAGCTCATCACGTGATATTGCCCCGGTGGGAAGCGTGGTCGAGAGGCCAATTTCGCTAGGCTTGGCTTGGCTACCTAGAGGGGATTGTGTTTACTGAGCGCCTAAAGGCAGTACGGAAAACCAACTCCTAGATACCCCCTCCCCGCCACAAATGAGATTGGACCAAAAGCGCTCTGAGCATGCTATAAGCATGAAAGTAGCGCTATATAAAAGCTATAATATATATATAGTGATATTGCAGTTTCCGTGTAACTAATAAAACAATAATTCAAAAAGGAAGTAGATAGTTCACTCACTTTTCTGAGGTCGGCGAGTCAAATCAGTGATGCCCGAACCACGACCCGAGGGTCATCTCTAGCCTGTGACACTGAGCTATCCAGAGCTTCAAATTATGTGATGACGTTGTATAATAATGCAAAAAGCTATTGCAGTTATGCGAAAAATGACTCGAGTATCGGAAATGTAAATAATTCCCTGTCCAATAAATTGAGATACCAAACACTTTTACTTTCATTTTGCTTTCTTTTAAGCTTCTTTTAGGTCTCAAATTTAATGGCCATTGAAAAATAATTCGTCATTTCGATAAAAATTGTGGAAACAACAATGAAAAGCTTGCACGATTATTTCTTGTACCTGACAACACAAGAATCAATTTAAAAAAAATAACAATTGGCTAATAAACTATCAGTAATTAATATTTATTTTGTTTAGTATTGAACAAGGGAAATAAATTGTACTTGACAGGTGTGGTGGAATAAGTTTAATTAAACTTCCTGAGCTCTTGAGTTCAAGCCGTACAACTTTTTTTTTAATGCATTTCAAAAGCGATCACGTGACATTGACTCAGATGCGCCCTCCCCCCCCCCCCCTCCTTTTCTTTCCCAACTGGTGCAGCAAGCGATAGGATCATAGCGCAATGAGAAACCTAAGACCATGAAATTGCTCTAAACAAAAAAACAATTGGTAAAATATTTCTAATCACATATTTTTTTTACTGTAGTTTAGATCTATTACAAATTTAATTATATGACATTTA
The DNA here is from genome assembly GCF_947242115.1 of Biomphalaria glabrata. Classification (NCBI taxonomy): domain Eukaryota; kingdom Metazoa; phylum Mollusca; class Gastropoda; family Planorbidae; genus Biomphalaria; species Biomphalaria glabrata. The sequence goes on from NC_074719.1 coordinate 19,437,381, forward strand.
CAAACTGATACAATTACAATTAATATAAGCTTCGTTCTTTTTTAAGTAATTTTTTTTTATATATTTCTTGTTCATTGGAAAAATAAAGCAAGCTTACCCTACTCCGCAAGTTGGAGAGCGTGCAGAACACGTTGGAACCGGTTCGTACGTCGTTCTACTGGCCAGTGCGTCAGAGTAGCCGTATTCTTGGGTGTAGCTGCCAAAGCCAGTCGTTGCAGTTGGTTCGTGTCGAAAGTTGCTGTTCTGTTGGTAGACATTACAATGATATACAAACTATGAATCTAATAGAATGGTGTGAGATAGGAACATGTCATTCCACTGTGTTTAGGGCACTAACATATATATTGTTGGAGACGTGACCATGTTTGAGAAGAACTCAAAGTGAACTAGACGATGTACTAGCATACAAAAGTAGAACCGTATGCTTTCTAGATTCTCTACTTACAAAGGGAAAACATTTTTTATTAATAAGACGGTACCTCCTTTAAACAACTCATTGAGCTTTTTGTGTTTCTCTAAATAACGAATTATGTTAGATTTTAAAACAATGGAACATTTTTTACCCCCCCCCCTCTCTGCCATCAAAATATTTCAATCAATAGTTGCTAGATATAGTGCGTTCTAAAACGGTTTAAGTTAAGGGATGATCGAACATTCCGAGATTGCTTACCGATCTTGGGTACTGTGCTGGATTTACACCAATGCTTCTCAGTCTGTTTCTGAACATCTCAAAGATGTAGTCAATGAAGGCGTGATGCATGAAGAAAATAGGATCAAAGGCTGCAGTGTCCAGTCTGGTCATGACTCCACCCACATACATGTGCGCCGTGCCGTGCTGAAGTTCAATATCGTACTGGGGGGAGGCACTTGTCTGTACTACCTCTTCATATCTGAAACATAATCAGACATCCATCTTCATATCTGAAACATAATCAGACACCCATCTTCATATCTGAAACATAATCAGACACCCATCTTCATATCTGAAACATAATCAGACATCCATCTTAATATCTGAAACATAATCAGACATCCATCTTCACATCTGAAACATAATCAGACATCCATCTTCAGATCTGAAACATAATCAGACACCCATCGTCAGATCTGAAACATAATCAGACATCCATCTTCAGATCTGAAACATAATCAGATACCCATCTTCAGATCTGAAACATAAACAGACATCCATCTTCAGATCTGAAACATAATCAGACACCCATCGTCAGATCTGAAACATAATCAGACATCCATCTTCAGATCTGAAACATAAACAGACACCCATCTTCAGATCTGAAACATAAACAGACATCCATCTTCAGATCTGAAACATAAACAGACATCCATCTTCAGATCTGAAACATAAACAGACACCCATCTTCAGATCTGAAACATAAACAGATGCCCATTTTCGTATCTGAAACATAAGCAGACCTCATACTGTATCTTTTAAGCGCGAAGGCTACTAAATAGGTGATTTCATTGCACGCAGGCCGAGGGATAAATTACTAGGGTTTCAAACCAAGGGCCTTAAGTTCGAATATCGATAAAGAGATTTTGAATTTCGTGCATTTCAGGACATCTGTGAGTCCATACAACTGAAACCCTACACTGTCGTTGCGCTCGCCACATGATATTCCTGTTAATCTTGTGGGATGTGTGGCTTAGAGGCCTTGGTCAGCTTGGATACGGCATGACCAGATAACAAAGAGGCTCGAGTTAATATAACAATTGGATCAGAGTTTCCGGATCGCCAAAGGTCATCACGGAAGTTTTCTCCAAGAAATCTCCTCTCCCCCCCCCCACACACACATTGGTCTAGGAGAGAGATTGAACAATAGAGTGCTGAGTATGCTATAATCATAAAACAAAAATTGCTATATAGAAGCAGATTAAACGAAAAATGCACCTTAGAAAATGGATTAACTTTACATAAAATGCTCCACAGATAGCTCTGTTTAAAATGGAAATTTAAATTTTACTTTTTTTTTTTTACATTTCTAATTATTAATAAATAATTTAGAACTCATTTGAAAAACAATCAGAATAAAAAAAAAATACTTTAAAAAAAAAACCTTATATTAAAGGTATCAAATACTTTGGATTAGTCGTGTTATTACATTTGTAATACATCTAGACTAACAATAATAAATCCTTGCGATTGCTTTGTCTTGCGCAATTTTATGCTTTTAGCTTTCGCACTACGCTATGATCCTATCACTTGTCTGGACCAGTTGGAAAGGGGTGGGGGGAGAAAGTACGGGATATCTGGGTGATCGCTTTTTAAATGCATAAAAAAAAATAGGTGAACGACCTGAATGGACCTCATTCACAAATCGTAAACAACCAACATTTAGTCACGTGATCTTATTAATAAAACAACGAAAAAAACTGTCAGGTGACAACCTTCATGAATTAAACATGAGATCGTAAATTATATAGAAGAGATAGAGCACCACGTGCTAAATGTTGTTTGTTTACGATTGGTGAATGAGGTCCAATCGAATTTGTGGGCTAAAGCCTAATCAGGCTTCTCAAGCCAAGGCGGTAAACTCTCTGCTAAAGAAGTTTCTATGAAGATGGAAGATTGTATAGTGATCTATTGTTTCTATTTCATATTTGTGTTCAATTAGCCTAATATAAGTGTACTAGATGAAGCCGAGAGGACAGGAAAGAGCTGAAAGCAATTAAAAAACTAACAATAGACCGTGGAGAGTAACGTGTTTTTACAAAAGCCCTATGTTCCATGAGGAGCGCAAAGGAAAGATAATGATGATGATAATGATGATGTTGATGATAATAATGATAATGATAACATCCCCTTTTCATCTCTACACTCCTGGTCAATGCTAAAAATGTTTTAAAAAAAACAACAACTCTAAATTGTCTACCTTCGTCTTGTAAGAATATTGCTGATTATTTGAGGGGTCAGTAGATCTCCATCAACACCTGCATTTCTTATTAGCTGGACCCCAGTAGGTAGTCTCCAGCCCGCAAAAGGGCCATCCACAACCGGACCTCGAGGTGTTCCAAAGAAATCCGGCGTCCAAAGGCTTGATTCTAGTGGTCTTGCTAGCTGACCTTCAAGACTAGAGTCCCAGTATGGAAGACAAATTCGAGGATCCACTTGTCGGAGTGCTGTCTCATAGCTTCAAATAATCAGACATTAATCTTGAACAACATCTTAATATATAATTAAGTATATAATAAATCGCTTTAATATATCATAGCTCAAGTCCCAAAAAGACCTTCCTTCAGGGAACAGTAACAGGGAAAGAAGAAGAGGCAGACAGAGAAAGCGATGGGAAAATAACATAAACGAATGGACGGGCCTGCCATTGAAAGAGGTTCTATCCCAGGCAAAAGACAGAGAAGAATGGAAAAAGACGGTTGACAAATCTTGTGTGGTGCATCAACGGTCCAACAGACTAAGGGAAAGGTGAACGGTAAATGTATCCTTGCTTAAGTCCCCAAAAGACCTTAGTTCAGAGAACGGTACCAGGAAAAAGAAGAAGAAGCAAAGAAAGCGATGAGTAGAAAACACATAAAAAGTAGACAGGCCTGTCACTAGAGCAGATTCTACTTAAGACAAATGAGACAGACAGGCACGGAGGAAGACTGTCGAAAGATCATTTGTGGTGTCCCAACAGTTCGAAAGAAATAGGGATAGGTAAAGGTGAAGGCTGCTTCTGTCGCTGGGTATTTCTTTTTTATCAAATATAGAATTTTAAAATGTCTATGCGACAGAGAAAGAAACCGAGAGAGAGAGAGAGAGAGAGAGAGAGAGAGAGATTCTTGTGATGCACAAAACACTAAATTTGATTTCATTGAAACACTACATGCTACTCTTAAATGTGGTGAAATTGAAAAACTCAATGTCATGTTCATTGGGGTATGTACAATGTGAGAGATAAAATAAAGAAAGAAAGAATTCATAAAGCACTTTTAGGAATCTTTACAGGTTTAGATAATATGCATGCATTGAAACTGCATTAGAATTTTTAATTTTTGGCCGCAAAATGGAAAATAAAATAGCTTCAGATTATTTGAAAATAGTATCTGTTAGAGACAAAAAAACAATATAAATAAACAGATATTTGTTAGAAAATTCTCTGAAATCTCACATGAGTAGAAAAATTCTGTGCCAGCCAAGGAATCCCGCTCCACCGTGAGCAATCAAGTTCGTCTGTCCAGTGTGAATGTTGGCTATAGCATCAAACTTATTGGGTCGCACTGACTGGAGAGTTGAAAACATTACAAACATAAAAAATACTTTTAAAAAACAACTTATATTAAGCGTAGACTTGTATCAATTCGTTAGGATCCAGTCACGTCATTACATTTGTAATAGATCTGGAACAAAAACTAAAAAAAAAAGTATTTATAAAAGTAAATACACAAAAGAAAGGAACGACCTAAATTCGAACTTGTGAGCCTTGTCAAGCCAACGTGGTAACCACTCTACTAGCGTATAAGAGTCTATGAACATGGAAGATTGTAGAGTTATCTCTCTTGTTTCTAGTTCATGATTGTGTTCGCGTTCACTAAGCCTGATATAAAGGGGACTAATTCAGCATATACCACTACTTCAGTCAAGTATTATTTCATTCCCTTGTTTGACTTACCAAACAAAGTAATTTATTAACAATAGTTAAATAATTGGTTAATTAATTTTATTGATTCTTGTGTTGTCAGGTAAAAAAAATAATTGTGCGAAATTTCAGATTGATACGAGATTGGGTGTCGGAGAAATAACGTGTACAGACTTTTGGTCAGACAGACAGAGTGAGTTGATAGAAGCTTTCTAAAAATGTCTGACTGACAAGCATATATCAAATTCTTACATGACATTATTTGCTATATTACTTCATTTCTAAATACACTTTGAGCGCTTGCGAAGAAACATGATTTCCTTCTGTGCTTACCCTGATACCATCTCTGCAAGAATGAGCGATGGACGTAAAATGTATTTATACAGTATTATTTGTAAGCTAGAAAGCCATCTTTGTTTTTATTTAAAATATACTTATTTCTTCGGATTAGGATTAATTGATGAGATCATTTGAACGTAGTTAACGTCAAGAGACATCCTTTCTACGTAACGGTTTGTTACAAGGCATATACCAACTCACTCTGTCTGTCTGTTACAAGGCATATACCAACTCACTCTGTCTGTTACAAGGCATATACCAACTCACTCTGTCTGTCTGTTACAAGGCATATACCAACTCACTCTGTCTGTCTGTTACAAGGCATATACCAACTCACTCTGTCTGTCTGTTACAAGGCATATACCAACTCACTCTGTCTGTTACAAGGCATATACCAACTCACTCTGTCCCTTACAATGCATATACCAACTCACTCTGTCTGTCTGTTACAAGGCATATACCAACTCACTCTGTCTGTCTGTTACAAGGCATATATCTACTCACTCTGACTGTTACAAGGCATATACCAACTCACTCTGACTGTTACAAGGCATATACCAACTCACTCTGACTGTTACAAGGCATATACCAACTCACTCTGTCTGTCTGTTACAAGGCATATACCAACTCACTCTGTCTGTTACAAGGCATATACCAACTCACTCTGTCTGTTACAAGGCATATACCAACTCACTCTGACTGTCTGTTACAAGGCATATACCAACTCGCTCTGACTGTTACAAGGCATATACCAACTCACTCTGTCTGTTACAAGGCATATACCAACTCACTCTGTCTGTCTGTTACAAGGCATATACCAACTCACTCTGTCTGTTACAAGGCATATACCAACTCACTCTGTCTGTTACAAGGCATATACCAACTCACTCTGTCTGTTACAAGGCATATACCAACTCACTCTGACTGTCTGTTACAAGGCATATACCAACTCACTCTGACTGTTACAAGGCATATACCAACTCACTCTGACTGTCTGTTACAAGGCATATACCAACTCACTCTGACTGTTACAAGGCATATACCAACTCACTCTGTCTGTTACAAGGCATATACCAACTCACTCTGTCTGTCTGTTACAAGGCCTATACCAACTCACTCTGTCTGTTACAAGGCATATACCAACTCACTCTGTCTGTTATAAGGCATATACCAACTCACTCTGTCTGTTACAAGGCATATACCAACTCACTCTGACTGTCTGTTACAAGGCATATACCAACTCACTCTGACTGTTACAAGGCATATACCAACTCACTCTGACTGTTACAAGGCATATACCAACTCACTCTGTCTGTTATAAATCTTGTACAGGTTATTTTTCCCACTTCTCTTTCTAGAACTATATACAATTGTTCAAAATCGAAGACAATAAATGAAAAACTAACAAAAAACATGAATAAGGGGTAACTAATTGAATTACTTTTATACAGAAAAAGGGGATCAATCTTACAGTTACGCTAGATATGGCAGTATTTTTGCGGTTCTTTTCCTTACATAAAAATTGTTTTTAATAGGTCAGAGTGTTAATTTTTAGAACTGCAGGGACAGAAGGAAGTTGTACATTAATTAACTCTATCCTGCACGGTGATTAAATTAATGTTTTCGTTTTGACAGCAACGCACTTTAAGGGTTAATTATAGAAGTAACTGCTGGTGCACCATTAATTATAGAAGTAACTGCTGGTGCACCATTAATTATAGAAGTAACTACTGGTTGCACCATTAATTATAGAAGTAACTACTGGTGCACCATTAATTATAGAAGTAACTACTGGTGCACCATTAATTATAGAAGTAACTACTGGTGCACCATTAATTATAGAAGTAACTGCTGGTGCACCATTTATTATAGAAGTAACTGCTGGTGCACCATTAATTATAGAAGTAACTGCTGGTGCACCATTAATTATAGAAGTAACTACTGGTGCACCATTAATTATAGAAGTAACAGCTGGTGCACCATTAATTATAGAAGTAACTGCTGGTGCACCATTAATTATAGAAGTAACTGCTGGTGCACCATTAATTATAGAAGCTACTGCTGGTGCACCATTAATTATAGAAGTAACTGCTGGTGCACCATTAATTATAGAAGTAAATGCTGGTGCACCATTAATTATCTCGTTTTTAAGGTCCAGTTGCTGCGCAGACCGCCACACACACACACACACACACAAACAATATGGACTGGGTATAATTTTGCTTTTTTTTTTTGTGTGCTGTTGAGCCTATTCGGAAACCTTGAGACCCAAAGAAAACACAGTGCGAAAGGAAGATGCAGACTAGCAAACGACCTTGCGGAAGAAAGATGCAGACTACCAAACGACCTTGCGGAAGAAAGATGCAGACTACCAAACGACCTTGCGGAAGAAAGATGCAGACTACCAAACGACCTTGCGGAAGAAAGATGCAGACTTGTTTCATTATTTTTTGACTCAAAGCGTGCTAAAAATAGGAAACAGATTCAGTTCCAAAGTTGGTTTGTTCTCAACTCACTGTGTCTCTCTTCAGGGCCACAACTGCATTGTGATAGCGTGTCCTCTCCTCTGTAGTCAACATGCGGTACTCTTTCCTGACACACCTGGATGTTATCTGGCGAGTATTTCTGCCTGTACTTTTGATAGCAATGTCACGAAGTGACTTGATGTACCTGAGCAAAAAAAAATGTTCACAATTAGCACGGTTTCTGAATGTTTAGATTTTGGTGAGGTTTCATGCAAGCAACATGACCAGGCAAAGATTTAAAAACAGCAGGCACAGAAACTTCCACACATAATAACAGTAAATGAAGACCCTGTTCAGGATTTCTGTGGAATCCTCTAAACTCTAACCTCTACAAGCGTCACTATAACTACACTTAATAAGACATTTATAAGCATATTTTTGAAGAATGAATGAGAGTACTTGTAAATTTAATCGTGTTGCCTCTATTTTGTTTTATGTAATATGCATATTTTGCTAACCATTATTAATTTTTTAATTATGCTCGTCAACTTAAAAGATGAGGCGCTGCGTGATAATACTATCAATCACATACATCTAGCCCTTGTTTACATTCTTACTCTACAGTATGATTGAACCGGAATAACATGAAAACGTGTGCAACTTAATTGTCCTGTCTTTTCTTGTGTCTAATATCAAACAGGCAAAATAAGATAAAATAACAAGATTACAAAGAGAGTTTGTGTTATCACACAAACTCAGAGGCGGCCCCCGTCAGAGTCGGATCCCTGTCGGATCCACCTATTCGCAAGGAATATTCAAGACGTGATTTAATTTTAATGGTCAAAAGTAATAATTTTCCAAAAATTCATTTACCGTGGTAAAAAATGTTATTGTTTTTTTTCTGTTTTACATGTTTCGGATGTTTCTAAGTTAAAAATATTTAACTACTGGCTGGACGACGGAGGATACAGCGAGCATGGTATGAACCCTGCCTGGTCGGGCAGTTTGCGCGCTGGACTATCGTTAGGATTTATCGATGTTCCCTGGTTCAAACCCTGCCCCGCTCCCATCCCCCGTCGTCCTGCGGGAGGTTTGTACTAGTTTACTTCCATCTTCAACTCTGATTGAACATCCGAAACATGTAAAACAAACAAACAACCTGGGACCGTCGAGATAATCAGTTCAGCACGCTAACCGCACGACCAGGCATTGCTCTTAATTTAATAACAAACTGAATACAATAATCATTCAGCATTGATTGGTAATTGAAAAAAAAAAAAAAAAAAGAACACATGTATCGTGCTTGTACTTCGATGTCTCAGCACATTTATCAACAGAGCTATTGGCATTTTCCTTTAAACGGAACTAGAATAAGGATGTAGATCGACATAAACTAAACTTCTGATTTATTACTCTTAAGATCTATATCTACTTGATCTAGATCTATAATATAAATTTGGAATAATTTAGATGTAATTTAGATTAGATTTATGCAATAAAAAATCCTAGATTATCTATCAATAGTCTGAATGCATCATTAAATTTAAAAATATAAATTAGCTTTAGTATATTATAACATTGCAATATTGATCTAGACGTTTGGAAATCAAAATCTGCACTTTAAGTCTAGAAATTGAAATTCTATATCTTGATCTAGTATATATCAGTCTAAACTAGACCTAGAAAATCTAGATCTAAACTGTACAACGATTTTAATTAGAATATAAATCCAGATCTAGTTTAAAATATCTTGATATACTGTAAAACAAAATCTAGATCTAGTTTAAAAAATCTAGATTAAATCTAATTCTCAAAGAACGTGATCTCCTCCCTCAAGTTTACTACTCTACTTAGACTTGATCACTAACAGCCTGGACAACCCAGTTCTCTACTTAGACTTGATCACTAACAGCCTGGACAACCCAGTTCTCTACTTAGACTTGATCACTAACAGCCTGGACAACCCAGTTCTCTACTTAGACTTGATCACTAACAGCCTGGACAACCCACTTCTCTACTTAGACTTGATCACTAACAGCCTGGACAACCTAGTTCTCTACTTAGACTTGATCACTAACAGCCTGGACAACCCAGTTCTCTACTGAGACTTGATCACTAACAGCCTGGACAACCTACTTCTGTACTTAGACTTGATCACTAACAGCCTGGACAACCTACTTCTGTACTTAGACTTGATCACTAACAGCCTGGACAACTCACTTCTCTACTTAGACTTGATCACTAACAGCCTGGACAACCCAGTTCTCTACTTAGACTTGATAACTAACAGCCTGGACAACCCAGTTCTCTACTTAGACTTGATCACTAACAGCCTGGACAACCTAGTTCTCTACTTAGACTTGATAACAGCCTGGACAACCCAGTTCTCTACTTAGACTTGATAACTAACAGCCTGGACAACCCAGTTCTCTACTTAGACCTGATCACTAACAGCCTGGACAACCCACTTCTCTACTTAGACTTGATCACTAACAGCCTGGACAACCCAGTTCTCTACTTAGACTTGATCACTAACAGCCTGGACAACCTAATTCTCTACTTAGACTTGATCACTAACAGCCTGGACAACCCAGTTCTCTACTTAGACTTGATCACTAACAGCCTGGACAACCTAGTTCTCTACTTAGACTTGATCACTAACAGCCTGGACAACCCAGTTCTCTACCTAGACTTGATCACTAACAGCCTGGACAACCCAGTTCTCTACTTAGACTTGATCACTAACAGCCTGGACAACCCAGTTCTCTACTTAGACATGATCACTAACAGCCTGGATAACTCACTTCTGTACTTAGACTTGATCACTAACAGCCTGGACAACCCAGTTCTCTACTTAGACTTGATCACTAACAGCCTGGACAACCCAGTTCTCTACTTAGACTTGATCACTAACAGCCTGGACAACCCAGTTCTCTACTTAGACTTGATCACTAACAGCCTGGACAACCCATTTCTCTACTTAGACTTGATCACTAACAGCCTGGACAACCTAGTTCTCTACTTAGACTTGATCACTAACAGCCTGGACAACCCAGTTCTCTACTTAGACTTGATCACTAAAAGCCTGGACAACCCAGTTCTCTACTTAGACTTGATCACTAACAGCCTGGACAACCCAGTTCTCTACTTAGACTTGATCACTAACAGCCTGGACAACCCAGTTCTCTACTTAGACTTGATCACTAACAGCCTGGACAACCCAGTTCTCTACCTAGACTTGATCACTAACAGCCTGGACAACCCAGTTCTCTACTTAGACTTGATCACTAACAGCCTGGACAACCCAGTTCTCTACTTAGACTTGATCACTAACAGCCTGGACAACCCATTTCTCTACTTAGACTTGATCACTAACAGCCTGGACAACCTAGTTCTCTACTTAGACTTGATCACTAACAGCCTGGACAACCCAGTTCTCTACTTAGACTTGATCACTAACAGCCTGGACAACCCAGTTCTCTACTTAGACTTGATCACTAACAGCCTGGACAACCCAGTTCTCTACTTAGACTTGATCACTAACAGCCTGGACAACCCATTTCTCTACTTAGACTTGATCACTAACAGCCTGGACAACCTAGTTCTCTACTTAGACTTGATCACTAACAGCCTGGACAACCCAGTTCTCTACCTAGACTTGATCACTAACAGCCTGGACAACCCAGTTCTCTACTTTACTTAGACTTGATCACTAACAGCCTGGATAACTCACTTCTCTACTTAGACTTGATCACTAACAGCCTGGACAACCTACTTCTCTACTTAGACTTGATCACTAACAGCCTGGACAACCTAGTTCTCTACTTAGACTTGATCACTAACAGCCTGGACAACCTAGTTCTCTACTTAGACTTGATCACTAACAGCCTGGACAACCCAGTTCTCTACTTAGACTTGATCACTAACAGCCTGGACAACCCACTTCTCTACTTAGACTTGATCACTAACAGCCTGGACAACCCAGTTCTCTACTTAGACCTGATCACTAACAGCCTGGACAACCTAGTTCTCTACTTAGACTTGATCACTAACAGCCTGGACAACCTAATTCTCTACTTAGACTTGATCACTAACAGCCTGGACAACCCAGTTCTCTACTTAGACTTGATCACTAACAGCCTGGACAACCTACTTCTGTACTTAGACTTGATCACTAACAGCCTGGACAACCTACTTCTCTACTTAGACTTGATCACTAACAGCCTGGACAACTCACTTCTCTACTTAGACTTGATCACTAACAGCCTGGACAACTCACTTCTCTACTTAGTCTTGATCACTAACATCCTGGACAACCCAGTTTCGCAAAGATAGGTTGTTGCAAATGGAAGAAGGCGCATAAAAAATCTCAGAACCATATATGACTACAAACAATGGAACCAGAATTGTGTAACTGACATTGAAGAGAAATCATTATTAGCTGCATCTCTATCGATGTAGTTCTTATGGCAGTGTCTTCTTATCTTATGTTATCTTATATAATACAGACGTTACTTCAAAAAAGAAGATGATTACGTCCTACGCGTCATGCATTTAGTCATGCATATTAACCAATGACTTAAATTCTGCCAAGTCACTGGTTTTCCTGGCTAGCTCAGGCAACCCATTCCATGCTCTAATAGCACTAGGGAAGAAGGAGTATTTGTACAAATTTGTCCTAGCATATGGGACGAGGAATGTGCCTTTTTCTTTGTGTCTTTCAGAGTATTTTATTAAATTTTGTTTTTGTATTTGAAGATTATGGTTCAGTGTTTTATGTATTATTGCTACTTTACTTTTGAGCCTTCTGTCCTGAATGCTTTCTAAATTTAGTGATTTTACTAAAGGTGTTACTCTAGTCAAATGTGAATATTCGTTTGTTATGAATCGCACTGCTCTATTTTGTGTCTGTTCTAGTTTCTTAATGTTTTCTTGAGTTGAGGGGTCCCAAACAGAGGATGCATATTCTATTAATGGCCTAACCAAGGTTAAATAACATTTTAGTTTTATGTTCTTATTTGATTTATAGAAATTTCTTTTAATAAATCCTAATGCTTTGTTTGATTTTTTTGTAGTTTCATCAATATGTGGATTCCATGACAGTTTTTCATTTATTATAACACCTAGGTATTTTGCGTTTTCAGTCTGTGTTACTGGTTTGCCATGAATAAGATAAGTGGAATTAATTTATTTTAGTTTTTTTGTTACTCTTAACAACTAACATTTTTCTGGGTGGAAAGACATGCTCCAATTTGATTCCCATTTCTGTAATTCATCTAATTCTCTTTGTAAAATATCTGTGTCTTGTGTTGTTTTTATTGTTCTATATATTATGCAATCGTCTGCAAATAATCTGACTTTTGTTGCTGAAGTAATGCAATTTGGTAAATCATTTATGTAAATTAAAAATAGTAGTGGACCCAAGACTGTTCCTTGAGGTACACCTGAGTTTACTGTTATCGGTGTTGATTTAGAGCCATTTATTATTACAGTTTGTTCTCTCCCTATCAGAAAGTCTTTAATCCACTGATGCAGTGGACCATTAATGCCGAAATATTTTAATTTTTTAAGCAAACTATGGTGGTGAACTTTGTCAAAAGCCTTAGAAAAATCTAGTAAGATAGCATCTATTTGTTCACTATTATCTAAACCTTTTGAAAAATCATCAATTAGTCCTATTAGTTGTGTTTCACATGATCTATATTTCCTAAAGCCATGTTGGTATGGTGTGAGGACATTATGTTTGTCTAAGTGGTTTATGATGTTGCTACATATTATGTGTTCTAGGATTTTACATGTGATGCTGGTAAGTGATACTGGTCTGTAGTTTCCTGGGTCAGATTTTTCTCCTTTTTTAAATAGTGGGGTGACATTAGCTTCTTTCCAGTCCTTTGGTACTCTGCCCTGGTTAAGTGAAGCCTGAAAGAGTATTTTGAACACTGGGGCTAGCTCATTACTTAATTCTTTGAGTAATCTAGCTGGAATACCATCAGGTCCAGAAGCTTTATTTGGTTTGGTGTTGGCTAATAGTTTTTGAATTCCATTTTCTTGTACTACTATATCTTCTATGTTGTCTACTTGGTTCAAATTCAGTAATATGTCTTTGTCTCCTGGGGCTGAGAATGCTGATGCAAAGTATTTGTTTAGAATGTTTGCTTTAGTTTCATTATCATTATGTATTATGTTATGTTCATCTTTTAATGGCGCTACGCCTGTTGTTTCCATTTTCTTAGACTTAATGTATGACCATAGGTTTTTGTTGTTGTCTTTAGATATTACATTGTTTATGTATTCACTCTGCAGCTGTCTGCTTACTTTTTGGGTTAAGTGTTTAATTTTTATATACTTTTTGTAAACTCTTTCTGCATTAGTTTCTTTAAATTTTCTATATAGGTTTTCCTTCTGTTTACAAAGCTTCTTTAGTCTATTATTAAACCAGCATTTATTTATTTTGTTTGATGTGTATTTAGTTGGTATTTGATTTTCTATAATGCTTTTAAGATGGTTTTTAATGAAATTCCAGAGGTCATCGACTGGTTGGTTAATGTCTTTTTCTAATAAGAATGTTTGTTGAAAGTTTAATGCAGCTTGGTGTAGTTGTGTTAGGTTACATTTATTCCAGAGTAAGATTTTTCTTTTGGGTTTTGTATTGGCTACTGCTTTTATCTGACTGTGTATTTTTATGATCTCATGGTCTGATAGACCAGGGATAATATCATAATCAACTACTAATCCAGGTCTGTTGGTTAAGAAGAGATCTAATGTGTTGTTTAATCTAGTTGGCTTTTTAATGATTTGATCTAAACTTAGGTTGTGTAAAGTTTCTATGAAAAGCTCATTTATGTCCTTAAGGTTTTGGTGTTTATCTATGGTTAGTGTTTTCCAATTTATATCAGGTAGGTTGAAATCACCCATAATCCAAAAAACTGCATTTTTATTTGTCTCTTTAAGTGTCGTAATCTGATTACATAGTTCCTGCATGTATTCTAAACTAGAATTTGGTGGTCTGTAAATGCTGCCTATTATTAGGGATGTTGAGGTGGTATTAATTTTACAAAATGTTGATTCTACATTTTTTGAGTTAGGTAAGGTAATTTCTTCTGCTATAAGAGTGTTTTTTATTGCTAAAAGAACTCCTCCATGATTATCAGCCCTATCTTTTCTAAAAATTTCATAATTACTATTGAAATTTTCTGCATTATAAATTTCAGGATGTAGCCAAGTTTCTGTGCCTGCAATTATGTCTGGTTTCTCACATTCTAATAAAATTTCTAAGTCTGCTGTTTTGTTCCTAATGCTTTGAAAATTTATTACTAAGGTTTTAAGGTATTTTGGTGTTACTTCTTTAGTAGGTTTGTTTAGTGAGGCTGTTGTATTAATTTTAGTAGATTTAACAGGAGTGGATCTGGCTAGTGGTTGGTGAGTTTGGTTTGGGATGGTGTTTAGGATGTTGTATGGGTTAGAAGTGTCTGCATCAAAGGAATCAAACAGTCCTGATGTAACGCTGCTAATGTATGTCCATAAATCAAACAGTGAGTTCCGAGGACTTTTAGTAACTCATTTTGTACCAAACATTGAAATCCAGATCAACATTCAGGCATACTTGGAGCACCGCCTGTTCAGACACCACAAATATTTTGCAAGAGATCTTAGACTTTTCCACTAACTAACAAACTTTATCAGTTACATCACGTGCTGTAGAGGTCGTTTCGTGAGGTTTGCAAAATAGAAACTTGTTTTTAAAATCACTTTTATGCATACATCTGACTTAAACCTGCAATTGTGAACATTTTACAACTCCTGTGGACTGATCAAGCTGAGTGCTAAATATTGGAAATAGAACGGTCATCATTTCCTGATCGATAATATCAACAAACATATCAGCTATTCTCCTTTGAACACTGTCATTAGATAAAAGACTTGTACTAAATTTATTTATGAATTCGGCTTCAAACATAACTCTAGTAATTTCTTTGACCGCTGACTCCTTAGTAGTGATGTTTCATAGCTCTAGGAATTCTGAGAACAACCCCCCCACCAAAAAAAAAGAAGCTTAAACGGCTGCTATGTTTTGACTAGGATATTTGCCACCTGAGTCAATTCTTTTTTTTTCTTTATTTCATCAGCCTTTCAATCTAACTTACTGGATGCGGCAAAGCTCGGGCATTTGTTCAGCCTTTCAATCTAACTTACTGGATGTCCTTATCGGCAAAGCTCGGGCATTTGTTCAGCCTTTCAATCTAACTTACTGGATGTCCTTATCGGCAAAGTTCGGGTATTTGTTCAGCCTTTCAATCTAAATTACTGGATGTCCTTATCGGCAAAGCTCGGGCATTTGTTCAGCCTTTCAATCTAACTTACTGGATGTCCTTATCGCCAAAGCTCGGGCATTTGTTCAGCCTTTCAATCTAACTTACTGGATGTCCTTATCGGCAAAGCTCGGGCATTTGTTCAGCCTTTCAATCTAAATTACTGGATGTCCTTATCGGCAAAGCTCGGGCATTTGTTCAGCCTTTCAATCTAATTTACTGGATGTCCTTATCGGCAAAGCTCGGGCATTTGTTCAGCCTTTCAATCTAAATTACTGGATGTCCTTATCGGCAAAGCTCGGGCATTTGTTCAGCCTTTCAATCTAACTTACTGGATGTCCTTATCGGCAAAGCTCGGGCATTTGTTCAGCCTTTCAATCTAAATTACTGGATGTCCTTATCGGCAAAGCTCGGGCATTTGTTCAGCCTTTCAATCTAACTTACTGGATGTCCTTATCGGCAAAGCTCGGGCATTTGTTCAGCCTCGTACATCCGCAGATAGAACTTCTCTACAAAGGATGCACCGGAGTATTTCAATGCATGCTTGAACTATTGAAGTCAAACCATACCGTAACAAATCATCCATTATATTCTCTTTTCTAACATTCATTTGTTCGAGATGTTCATGGTATGTTTCGTATGACCCCTTCCAATTACTTCTCGACGTGCTTAAATCTTCAACAAAGAAATAGAGTTTGATCCCGCAATGGCGTTAGGCCAAAAGTTCGATGGGCTGTTGAAAATAGCTTATGCTAAGTCAATAAACATGTCGTCTCCAGCCTCTATTTTCGAATGACGTTTAAAAAAAAATTACTACAAATGAAAAACATGTCTATCTTAAATAAATATTCCACACCTACTAACTCAAAGTACACCCTCACTTTTTTTAGTTTATTTATTTATTTGACTCTTGACGATCGTTTCATAATTTGTAGAAAAAAAAAAACAACTCTGGTGAAAAATAGACGAAAACCCAATTTCCGATGGTCTTATGCGACCACTAGCAAATGGTTATTCGAACCCCAAAGGAGTCGCGAACCACAGATTGAGAACCCCTGATTTAGAACATACAAACGCACTCACACGTCATCGAGGAATCCCTGGCTGTGGCAATACCAAGCCAAACTCCATTTATTGAATTACTTACTCTACATGCACACAGAGGTCAAAGTTAATAACTACTACTAGTTGATCTAGAGTCTAGCGAAATTTAAAGACAAAATGTTGAATGTCAATAAAATAATGGTAACGAGTTGTGCACCTGAACGTAAAGGAATTAGAAAGTCAACTCATTGAACTAGGAAGAACATTAGAGAAGAGAATTCATACTATTTAGCGGAGCCAATGAGATGTATTAGAGAGAATGGCTCGTTCAATTCCACGGAGCTAAATAAGCTTTTAAATAGAATGAATCATTGGTTTTAACGGAGTTAAATGATTTATAAGGTTGAAATAAGCCAAGCGAAATGAGTGTAGCCTCATATACTCACGCGTCTGCATCAGCTGTAGCAGTTGATGTTAGGCTGGAGTTGATCAAAGCGTGCTCACACTGCCAGCTGTGGAGGCTGCCAACATAGGTCTCCACGTCCACGTCCTTCACACGCTTGTAACATTCCTCCAGATTGTCTGGGATATCAATCTGCCAGATTTTAGCTCTACTCAGATGTATGCTGGACAGGGCTAACACCAAGAGCAATGGAAGGGCTGCAACTCCCATTGTCGGACCCTACAAGTCCGGGTATCTGAAAAAAAAATGTTTCTGGGGAAAGGGGCGAGTTAGGAGTGGAGCAGCAGTTATAAACACATTTTTGTTAAATTAGTGACCTTACTTTGCACTTCATTACAATATTGGTACCATCTAGAGTAATTTTTTATGAACAAAGTCTTGTAATATAAACAATGGTGCGTTGCATCAGTGGATTAAAGATTTTCTGATAGGGAGAGAACAAACTGTAATAATAAATGGCTCTAAATCAACACCAATAACAGTAAACTCAGGCGTACCACAAGGAGCAGTCTTAGGTCCACTACTATTTTTAATTTACATAAATGATTTACCAAATTGCATTAGGCTACTTTAGGAACAAAAGTCAGATTATTTGCAGACGGTTGCATAATATATAGAATAATAAAAACTAGAGACCTTTAATAGACTTATCAATTGCAAATGTTTTTTTTTTAAAAGGAATCGGCTATTTTAAATGAAGGACTAAATCCTTTGTACCCAAACAAAAAATACAACAACAAAACATTCATTCTCTCTAAAAGTGAAAGCGTCAAGATTTCAGCTTTGTCTGATAAGTTCTAGATCTATGAATGCTCTTTACGTTTTAAAAAACAAGCAAAGTATTTGCACATTTTGACTTAATGACAAAAAAACAAAACAAACAAAAAAATATACTCTTTACAATCTTAAAAGCTTAATGTCGACAAATATGAATGACTTTTGTTATAAAATTACAGAATTACAACTATAGAAATTATTTGCTCATTTACTTAAAATAAATTTAAAAAATAATATCCACAGCATTGAATATCCTGAAACAAGGGTCTTCGTACATTACCTCGGGAACAAAGCTGTTGGTGAACAAAGATGTTACAGCAACAAAAACAATTTGACAAAAAATCTTTTCAACTAAATCTGCATGCTAAGCAAAGAGCATAGCAATCAATTTTAATTAGACTTCTGGGGTATCGACTCAAAGGAAATTAGTAATTAGTAGGCTAAACGGTTTGTTAGTTTATCAATGAAGACCTAGATCTATCCATATATATAAGCGTATAGGACAATAGGAATTTTATGCATGTAATATATAGATCTAGTACCTAAAAATATATAGATCTAGTACCTAAATAAAATGAAGTAGACTCTATTCCCCTTGCGTCTCTTTAACAAGTTGTATCCTAAGAAGACCTCAAAATATGTTCAAGATAAAAGAAACTTCCTTGGGGACATTTTATGTAATGATTACTAGGCTCAGGAGTGAGCTGTTACTGCCGTTCTCGCCTTGGTAACAATAACGTCAATTTAGTTTTTTTAAAGTTGATATGCTTTAAATGTTACATCTTTGATATATTTGAATAGTTCAGTCATACTTTCTCCTTTCTAGTGCGCTGAGATCAGTGAGTGCATTGTCTTGAGCAGTTCGTCAGCGGTCAGATCATGGACAGAAGGAAAGACAATTTAGAAGGGTCAGATCATTGACAGAAGGAAAGACTATTTAGAAGGGTCAGATCATTGACAAAAGGAAAGACTATTTAGAAGGTTCAGATTATTGACAGAAGGAAAGACTATTCAAAGTGTTCAGATCATTGACAGAAGGAAAGACTATTCAAAGTGTTCAGATCATTGACAGAAGGAAAGATTATTTAGAATCGTCAGATCATTAACAGAAGGAAAGACTATTCAAAGTGTTCAGATCATTGACAGAAGGAAAGATTATTTAGAATGGTCAGATCATTGACAGAAGGAAAGACTATTCAAAGTGTTCAGATCATTGACAGAAAGAAAGATTATTTAGAATGGTCAGATCATTGACAGAAGGAATATTATTCAGAGTGGTCAGATCATTGACAGAAGGAAAGATTATTCAGAGTGGTCAGATCATTGAGAGAAGGAATATTATTCAGAGTGGTCAGATCATTGAGAGAAGGAATATTATTCAGAGTGGTCAGAAATAAGAGATTTGTTCCTCATTCCCTCCTTGAGCCAGAAATATTCAAATGTAGCATTTAAACTTTTAATGTCTTTTGTGGATTAGAAAGTTTAGCCTACTCTGATAAAATATGCATTTAACTAGAGGTCCTCAAAGTTTTTGGACCCATGACCACTTTATATAAAAAAAACTTGCCCACAGACCCCTAAGTGAAAAAAAAGCTACATAAATGCATAGTAGGCTACATGAATTACAAATGTAAAAAAAAAAGAAACGAAACGAATAATAATGTTATTAAAGGCGTGTTTATTATAATTATAACTTTTGTTTACAATAAAATTTAAAAAAATGATTAGGACAAACGTGATGAGATTTTATGATTTATAATTAGGCTATGTCCCCTACTCAATGTTTCTAAACAGCAACCACCAATCTCCACGAGCACAAGTTTCTAGTCGGCTTCTTGTATTTGTCACGAGGTTCATGACGGCACTGAATCCACGTCCTATCAAATACGAAGACAGTAATTGCAGTCCACAACTTCTGTACGGTAACACATAATGAAGGCTACTAAATAATTGGAATCTGTTACCGAAACCAGAGATTCTGGGTATCCTTGTTCTAACATTAGTTTTAAGTTCCTCGTTTGTTTTTTGTGAGCTGCTCCTGTATTAGAATGGATTCATCTGTGATTGGGATCGAAGTTTGTCTACGCGCAAAGGAGACCAATACCCAGTCGGGAATTACCAAGTAAAGAATTTCTTCAAATCTTGGTTTAGGTGGTCATAGAATAGTTCGTAATAGATATAGTAAACAGTAGTGAGGGGCGAGTTGGTTAGTATTCACATTATCCGATTGTATAAACTGGCTTTAAGGGAAGACATTATTTTAACTTAATACAATTTTCATATTTTTTCAGTCCCCTTATGGAGGTCTGTGGACCACCGTTTGAGAACTGCTCCATTAAATAACAAGAAAAACAACATTTACAACACTATTTTTAACTTTAAGGGAGACAATTCTTACATTTGAAACAGTCATAAAAGTAACCCAAATGCATTACAGGCTTCTACCACCTCATCCACCTCTTTTTTTTTCACCTCATCCCTTCTTTTTATCTCTCACAGGGTATTATAATTATTTATAGGACTATAACGTTTCTTTTCTTAATGAAAGAGTATTTTTTTATTTTTATTTTTTTTTAAGATTCATCTGTTATACACATAAAATTGGCATGGAATTACTATGTAGAACGCTTTGACGATAAGGTAAGCTAAATGCGGTGCATTACAAATTATATGACATTGAATCTGTTGACGGTAGGGGGTCTGGGTGTTAATCGTCGTCCCCAATCTAGTATTACGGCCTGAAAAGTTAAATCTAAAACAGGTTTGGATAAGATTGAATTCATTTATTGAACCGATATGATATTTCCCGAATTTTATACACTGCAAAATGGTCCAACATTTTTAAGATAGGGCCTGCATACAAATTGTATGTTTATGAATGAAAGTTTGGTTAGTTAGAGGTCGTATTTACTCCAATGTTTCATTGGACAGCACGTTCGATCCAGCACGGCCACTGGCCACAAAGGGAAATGTGATCGTATAACTTTCATGGAAAATGATTTCTCGGAAAGTGCCAACTCCTCCTTATAATGTTTCATGTCTGAACTGGCAATACTGGTAACCGGATCGATTGAATAGTATTGATTTCAGATCATATCTGGGTCATGGTTCTTGTTGAATCTTCTAAACATTCTTATCTAAACTGTGTTTACTGTTAATGTGATTACAGTTGGAGTCTTCATTCCCTCGTGGGATATGCCACATAATGTTTTAGGATATGTAGATATATAGTACACAGCATAATGTTATTGTGATGTATTTTTTTATGAATAAATTTCAATGGATGGATTTCTAATTATCATTGTTAATCATAGATCAGTACCGACTAAATGTATGACAAGCCCAGTGATAGTGTGTCATATTGCTGATACCAGGCCGGACAGACATGTTGGTAAGAAGATGTGGTGGTTTCATGGTATAACTTTGTAGCATTTTTCTATTACAATTTTATACATTGTCTTATGATTTTTTAATTGTTACTTCTTCATTCTTACTAAATACTAGTTATTTCCCTAACAAAACATTGTTTCCCTTTGCAGGGTGAAAAAAAAATGGATATCCTTTATTCAAAGAGTCAAACATTAATTTAAACACAAATTATTCCGCGGTGGCTGAGTGGTAAAACGCTCGAACCGAGGGTCTTGGGTACCTGACATTAGTTGGGGAAAAGTAAAAGCGGTGTGCACATGACACCCTTGTTAACCGTGGGCCACAGAAGCATCATCTGCTATGTAGGTGACAAGGTCTGAAAGGATAACTTTACCTTTCCATACGAGTCAAACAATATGTACATTTTCTACACTCTTGCCACTTGGCCATCTGTTTCTGTGGCCCTCGGGGCAGCATGTGGCCTGCACAACGACCAACCGACTTAAATTTTCCCCAACTAATGTCAGGTACCCATTAGAGCTGGAAGGACTCAGATGTGTCCTAAAGATCCCGAAAGTAAAAATCCCAGTCAGTCAGGGCCGGTCTAAGGCCACTTCAACCTATGCGGTCGCAGTGGGCCCCGCGCATTCATAGTCCCCGCGCTAATTCTATGTGTAATTATTAAAATGTAAAATATATACGAAAAATTCCTAGAAATGTCCTGCATTTATACAATTTTTCCTCAAAAAAAGACAAAATTAACATTTGTAGGTGTCATTCATTACGGAAAACGCAAACACTACGGGCGATAAAAGCCATTGTCAGATTTCATGTAATAAAATGTAATAATCGGACGAATTTTCACCTAAACCTAAAATTCCAATACCTTATTTACTTATATAGTCATTGGCATATAAATATGCCATAGGTTGCAAGGTTAGTAATGTAAAGCTGATTTGATCGCAATTTGGTACTTAGTTAAGAATGAATAAAATGCAAAGTCGAATTTATTTTCTAATACAAAATCTTAATTTTCACTTATTATCCTTATTCACACCCAGACTAGGCCCCGCGCAATAAGTTTCGCATACGGCCCCGCAATTGTTAGGACCGGCCCTGCCCAGTCTTCTCGAGGATTCGAACCCGGGACTGCGGTTCGGAAGCCAAGCGCTTTACCTCCGCCCCTCCATATTAAAATATTAATAATACCGTGGTCAATACTATAACATTATGAAATGAACGTGTACCATATCATCCACAGATCATGTCGGAATCATTGACTGCACTTCCAGTTTGCACAGCCCTGCTGTTGTTTGTATGGGTACCATTAACTGAAGGTAAAAAGAAAGATTAATGTCATTATGTGAACATTTTCAGTGCATTCATTCTGCCAAGTGTTCTGATCTACTAGTGTTCATTATCTACTAGTGTCTGTGAAAGCGAGACCATTCGTCATTGAAGGCAAAAACACTGACCTGCAACGTCACAACCTGTGGGCAATTTAGACCAATACCTCGTGGCCATTTGTTTGGAACAATAAAGTTTATTGTTTAGCACTAGTGAGAAATACCAGAATGACCATCTAAAACAATATGAAGATTTTATTCTTCTATCAGCTAACAGATTTTTGTCATTTTTAGCGGCTCCGAAAGGGGAAAAGACGCTATTAGTTTTGTGCGAAATGTCTGTCCGTCTGTCCGTCCGTCCCGTTTAGATCTCGTAAACTAGAAAAGATATTGAAAATCGGACATCACAATATTTTAGACCATTCAAAGTTCTGATGCAACGGCTACTTTTTTTTTTCTGAAAGCGAAAAATTTTTTTTTTAAAAAAATTTTATGCAAGCAGTTTTTTTAAGAGAAAAAGCTAATTTGTATGCATTACAAGTTAGACTTAATTTAACACGAATAGTAATCTTGTAAACTTCATTTTTGTGAACATTTTATTATTGCGGAAATTTTTTTTTTATTTTTTTTTTTTGAGGATTCGAATAAGAGATTGAGCCTTTTCAAAACAATTAGATCAATTATAAGACATCAGTTAGGCCAAGGCGCGGTGGCTGAGCGGTAAAGCGCTTGGCTTCCGAACCGGGGGTCCCGGGTTCGAATCCTGGTGAAGACTGGGATTTTCAACTTCGGAATCTTTGGGCGCTTCTGAGTCCACTCAGCTCTAATGAGTACCTGACATTAGTTGGGGAAAAGTAACGGCGGTTGGTCGTTGTGCTGGCTACATGACACCCTCGTTATCCGTAGGCCACAAAACAGATGAACTTTACATCATCTGCCCTATAGACCACAAGGTCTGAAAGGGGAACTAGTTAGGCCAGGTTCACATCTAACTTTACATTCACTTTCACCTATCCTTTGATCTGCGGGACCGTTGGGGCACTACACAAGATCTGTTAACCTTCTTTCTCCATTCTTATCTCTCATTTGTCTTTGATATAATTTCATTCGGATGTTCTTTCTGAAAATATTGAAGCCTGCCTGAGTGGACCACTTCGGGGGCCGATTTTGAGTTTGTGTTTCCACACAAACTGTCTTTTGTAACCTTGTTTTTTCTTGTTAATAAACATTTTTTTTTATACTTCAGCGTCTGATATATTTCAATCAGTTGGGATCAAAGTGGATACATCAGCACAAGTCACAGTGAACTGGACATTGTACCCGGAACTAGAACCTGAGCCTATGAACATAACGCTATGGTCAAAACTGTTGGGACAAGGGGATTGTAGCAATCAAACTGGACCTTCACTTCTGGTAAGTTAGTGTTTGTTAGTCAAAATATTTTTTAAAAATATAACATGCTTGTAATATTTTTAAAGCCTACTTCAGAGACTATGGATCATCTCATAGAATTGAGATTAATGCCTAGGCATTAGATCTAGGCACATTAGAACTAGGCACATTAGATCTAGGCATTAGATCTAGCTAAAGTCGGAACGATGTCGCCCACACATCAGTTCCCACTTCTCCATGCAGTATCTAAAGGAACTGCAAGTGCAGAGACAGTTTGGGGTTAACAGCGTCGCAAGCTCTGCCAGGGTTTGAGCACTGTGTTCTGCAAACTGTCTAAGGGTCGTCATTTCCTGATGTTTCCTCAGGCTGGGTAAAAAGATCTGTCAGGAATGCAGTATTTCCCGTGGCTGTGACCTACTGGGTGACAGGTTGGGTATAGCTGCAAGGCATCAGAAGTTTAACGAGCCCCTACTACCCAAAGCCTACTGGTTTAGGTGCCAGCTACTCGCCTCCGACCCTTCTCCTTGTTAGTGATAACAGTTCAGCCGGACTCAATAACTGACTCTGTATCTTAATTCATATTGCCATCCAGAGTGTTGACTTGTAAAAGTACAAACTCATCTTCTGTTCCTTGTGTCTGATACCCAGCATTTTTCTTGAGCATTGACTCTCAAATGCTAGAATTCTTCTTTCACCCTCAGCGTTCAGTGTCTAACTTTCACTACCGTTTTGTTGTACAGTAAGATTTAGTTTCAAGAAATGTATATTACAAATATCAAGTAGTTATAGCTGTGATTCAGTTCAATTATAATCTATTGAAGTTTGCTTTACGTCTCCTGTGCCTGTTTTCTACAAAGGTTTGTTCTGGTCGGCCTCCGTGAGAATTATCCTATTGTTGTATTATTTTATAGTCATAACATAACTGAGTGACATCTTAGTTATATGTGGTTATTTCATCAGGTTGGCACTTCAGCCCTACACAAAGGCGTCTTTGTGATACGCAACTTGAAAGGATGGACTAGGTACAACATCTCCATTGAGGGAAATAACAGTAACAAATATTACAACCAACTATTAACTTCTGAAGTAATCACACAGGAAGACTCAGGCAAGGATAAATTTTATTTTCGATACATATAGCTCTACTACTCACATTATGCAAGGAAAAGTAAAAAGAAAGTAGTATTTGATAAATACTTGTATTTATAATTTTTTCATTTATTATATTTTGTTTGTGCATTGTTTTGTAGTTCTTATAATATGAAAACACAAGAATCTAGCGATGTCATGTTGAAAGTATCGCAATACGTTTATCAAGCTCTGTGCAATACATTCTTATCTTATATATTACAGACTTTACTTATAAAGCACACCTGCGGTTCTTTGCCTTTTTCTGTTTGCGAAATGTATTTAGGATTATTTCTAGTATCTTCTCTTATATATTAGAGACGTTACTTCAAAAAAGAAGTTTATTTCTTCCTACGCACTTCATGTGTCAAACTAGTCATGTATGTCAATCAATGCTTAAACTCTGCCAAATCGTTGGTTTTCCTGGCTGATTCAGGCAACCCATTCCATACAAAAACGTTAAACTTGGCTTTTAATCAGACCATAAAGGAGATACTGGGATTGTGAAGAAATCGATAATGTCTCGGAAGTTGGTAGACCCCCACATTTGTCACAATTTATTTATTTATGTATCACAAACAAAACTATTGGTTTATAGTCGCATCACCTTTTGTGCGTGTACTGGGCGTCAAAGCTGTTCAAACGTGGCATCCGCCTCCCTATGCATTGTGGGACAGCGATATGACCAATGCTATCTGGCAAACTTGGCAACTATCTGACCATAAGCTGTGTTGTTGATGCATTACTTTGAACGCTGTTAGCGTGGAAGAGGCTGTCATTCTAAGCCTCAGCAAAACATATGATTCTCTAATTATATTTCTCCCTTGCTAAATCTAAGTCTCAATTATCCGCACAACTTAATCGTAATTTTGTATCCAGGATTGGTTGCTTTAGTCCACTGGTTCCCAAACTTTTTTGTTTCGTAGACCCCTTGCCATGTTTTCCATTCTTCGGTAGACCCTCTGCATTTTTTGGAAAATTCTTCAACTTTATTTCTGTTTTTCTCACTGATTTCTAGGCCATTCATTGATGAAATTCAAATTAAAATGAAGCAAAATAAGATTTAATATGCATTATAGGAATTGACTGAAACGCCTATTGCAGTATTCCCTAAAGTTCATTTATTATTTTCAACAATTATTCATTTTTTAAAGGCGGGGGGGGGGGGTACTTAGATTTACAAAAATTATTGAAGGGGTACGCATATTTGGTATATGTGTTGAAAGTTTGGGAAACACTGGCCTATTGGATAGCAAGTTTGTGTAAAATTTCAACATTAGGGTTCAATTTAGTTAGACTTAATCTATCATAACTTCTCGATTAGATGATGATCCAATCTATTGTATGCTTCATTACTTAATCCTCACAAGAAACTTTGAGATTATGCCTTCGTTTTGATCAAATTTAGGTAATCACCTTGTAGCGTAAGTTACCCTCATTAAATTTATGGAATAAGTCTGTTAAAATTGGATTTTTAGCACCCAAGAACTCAGAAATAAATATTGTCAAACATAAGCCTTTCGACAACTATCATACTTTATTGTGATGGAGCAATTGATCAAAGTTTCAGGCAATGAGCAGTTCTTTATGGATTTCTTAATTCATAGCAAAAAGAAAGCATGATAATAATAACACTATATCATCAGGCAAGGTTAACTAGTCCAGCTTTTTTTTTTAGAAGTATGTATTGGAAAGTAATTACATAAGAACCTTTCAGTTTCTTAACTCCTCTTACCATTACACCTTGGAACTGTATTGTTGTCTAGAGAAATTTTTACTATGATATCAGATGTGTGTGGCTTTTAATAGTGCAGTTTTCTGGAGTTTGATATAGGCCTAAGAAAAAAAATTGTAAGACACTCACAAACCTCTTTTCTTTTAGGATCTTTAATCAAACATTTTGTTCTACTGTTCTGAACTAAAAGTGTTGAAAGTAGGCTATTTCAAATATCAATCTATTTAATCATGTTGTCATTGTCTCAAATGATGTTCCAGGTTAGATAGTTTCATTGTAACTTAGCTTAAAACTTTGTTACAGAAAAAGCACATATGGAATGACTTGTTCGACAAGGACGAATACAACAAATGACTAGTAACCAACACTGTACTTTCTACAGTTCTTTTTAACAAGGCCATGTACAATGTTACTTTCCTGTATTTAAAATAAGATGTTAAAATTTAAAAATAAAAACAACTCATTAGACTAAGAGAGTTACAATTGAAAGGATTAACTAAGGTAAAATCATTAATCGGAAATGAAATTTAAAGTCATTACATGCTTAAATGAGATTCACTATAGTAGACCCTCATTTACAGGTCATAGACACCCAATTTATTTTTTCACTTCCGTAGACCCCTTGGAAGTCCTCGTAGATAGACCACTTTGGGAATCACTGCTTTAGTCCCTTGCACGGTAATAAGCTCATCCGTCAAGGCGTCAAGTATCATAGATAATTATGTAAAATAATTGATGATATTGAAAATGTAATTTGTATTTGATGAATGCATAAATAATTATAAAATATGGGAATAGTGCAAATAGTGAGAAGGAAGACAGTTGTTTTTTTTTTTGTTACCTAATTAGGCCGACCGAACTGTGTCTTACATAAATAAAGACAAGATTGTTTGCCGGTGACTGATTTACGAATAAGGGATTTTTTCATCATCTTAGCCTGTCTTCGGCGTTAGTTTTCCTTTTTGGTGTGTATCCTGAGCCCTTAAGGACAATTTTCCATCTGTCTCTTTTGAAGGCCACTTAGCGTCAGGTTAAAGAAAGCTAGTGCCTGATGGGTTTAACGTCGAAAATACCGTTATTAATTAAGAAAAATTATTAAGAAACTAAAGATACATTAAGTCTTTTATTTACAGATGAATAATGGACCTCATTCACCAATCGTAAATAAACACATTTAGCCACGTCATAATATTGATAAAACAATGAAAATACGTATCACGTGATAGCCTTTATGGATTACATAATTTGTATAGAAGATATATAGAATCACGTGGCTAAATGTTGTTTGTTTACGATTGGTGAAGGAGGTCCATTGTGACATTATCACATATTTGTTGATGTTTCAGCACCGACTGGCCAAGTAACACAGTTTAGTGTAACAAGCCTTAAGTCGTATCATGCAGTTCTTAGTTGGCAACCCCCTGAATGTGCACAAAGAAAAGGTGAGAGCAGTCAAATTAGCCACTTTTTCAATGTTGATAGTGCAATGTCTAAATAGAAACCAAAATGTCAAGTATTTCACCTTCACCTGTCCTTTAGTCTGTTGAATCGTTGAGGCACAAGATCTGCCAACCGTCTTTCTCATTTCCTCTCCGCCTTTGTCTTGGATAGAATTTCATTCAAACTAAATAATTTCATTCATTTAGTAACTGTAAACTATGGAGCCTGAATATTGAAAAAGAACCACGCATGAACGAAGGCTACTAATGTGCAGACTAATGTGCAGACTAATGTGCAGACTATCCAAACACACATAGATCTATTACATGAAATCCTGATCAATAAGCTTAAGTCACTTGACTTTTTTTTATTGAACAAACTCTTTCATGAACAGGGTGGCTGCCTGGTCGGTGGTATGCACTACAGAATGTCGTTAAAACGGACTCTAGTTCGAACACTGTCCGCCGTCACCGTAGAGATGTCCACGTATGGTTCGAGATGATCCGCATCCCTTTTATGAACCATGTGACTTGGGAAAGGATATCATCCCGAGGCAAGGATAAGGAATAGGCTCTTTACCGAACATTCTGTCTGGAGTCACCCAGCAACTTGATGATCATTTAATCACGTCAGTTTGGTCATGGGGCACGGTCAAATAAGCCACGCAATGTGTTCCTTCTCCCATACGAGGCCGGAGGCAGAGCCCACGGGGGAGCCTCCCTATTCCTATAATGTGCCATTGCCCCCGTTATGGAGTCATCACCACCCGTATGGCCCCCATTGGGGAACGAAGCGGTGGGTTTCGAACTGGTTAGCAAGACTTTCTCACACCCCCACCACGTGCAAGTACACTCGCTAGAGCATACAGTGGTAGCTCACTGGGAGCCCTGTTTGCTCTCGCCCTTAGCCTTTCCGCTTCCTCGGGCGGACGTTTCCACGGAGGTGCCACGCTGAGGCGACGGGAGCATTTCCTCCGTCCGCCGTCACCCCTGCTGCCCCCCTACCCTCTTGTAGGAGGCTCGGGCTTGGACTTAACAATCGTCTTATCTGATTGCGCATTTGAAACCTGTCAAACGAAACAGTAGGTTATTTTTACTTTCAAGGCTGATCGTGTAAAACCTGATAAACAAACAGTATGGAATATTTCCTTTCAAGGCTTATTGTGTGTAAAACCTGATACTCAGATGGTCTCAAGACTTTTTGCAAATGATAGACACTTAATGCTTGTAGGTTTTTATTTAAAGGAATAAACAACTATCTTCCAATGACCACTGTGGTCGCCAATTAGTCAATGAACCCCTGCAAAGAACCCTTTACGCTATTGTTGCTAGGTCACGGCATATTACAACTACTACAAAAATATCTTCGATCCTATTATTAAAGGTATATGTTTTAACTGTATATACTTATGTTTTAACATTAAAATGTACTTCACATGTTAACGTATAATACAAATGTTTTTTTTAATACATTTCTCAGGTGAACTGTCTTCGTATGAACTGCTTGTTACACGGACATACTCTGTTAACAGCAACACAACTCTCAGTTGGCCTACCAATGCCACAACATATACACTGAGAGATCTATACCCCAGTACATCATACATAGTACTGGTCACTTATGTCAACAGTATTGGGAAAGGTCCTTACAGTCAGATCAACTTTACAACATTAAGCAACAGTAAGTAATGGTTGTAGAGTTAGGGTTACGTGCAATGGACTTTGTACTTTGAAAACTATTGATATTAGCTTTTTAATATTAGGGAACCAGTACGGCTGAAGAAGTCATACAAAGGTCGTGAGACACATATTTGAGACCCAAAGAAAAGCTCTTGCCGAGGACAGGCGTTGATGACAAAAATATAAATTCGGCAGACTACTGCTTTGTCTACGTCAAATGTTGCAAACTATGTAGGTCTCAGATGGATCCACGTGAAATACTGCGCTCATCCTTTATCTTTGGACACTATGGATGAAAAAGAAGTTCAACTTTGTTTTAAGTTTTTCTGACTAGATTTCTTTTAAATATAAGTAGGCCTAGTCGGCTGTATGCCTATAAATGGGATGTGTCTATGCGCATCACCAAGTCAGCTAGTTTGTCCTTCTAGACCATGTCATTAGCGAAGTGCAAGTTAGTCATTCTTCCTCTAATGCAGTGATTCCCAAAGTGGTCTATATAGATCAGGGGTCTACGAAGACTTCCTAGGGGTCTACGAAAGTGACAAAATAAAATGAGGGGTCTATGAGATGTCCACGGGGGTCTACGATAATAGATTTCATTTAAGCAGGTCGTGACTTAAAATATTTTTTTCTACATCCCATTGATGTCCTTCTTGCCTACACTAGTAGATGATATATATTTTTATTTTACGACAATATGAAACCAATGACGCTGGAGGATCATTTGAGACAATGCCACCCTGACAAAATAATGATTTGAAAAACTTTGAACACTCAAAGATAAAGTTCAGAATAGACCCACAAAATCTCTCATAGACATCATATAGAGAAGATGATGGTTTGTGAGCGTCTTACTATAGCTCTTTAATCATTATACACTATAGATAAAAATTGAATTTACCAGCCATTGTAGTTTTAAAAACTGTTTTACACAAACCTACATCTGATAATATTAAAAGAATTTCTTTAAGCAACAAAACATTTCAAGATCACATCTGTGTTATGAGTTATAACATTAAATCTTCTTATGTAATTCTTTGCAAATGTCATAAATACATTTTGCGATTAGCGGCGTCACACGCTCTAACAGGCTGTGAGCTGCAAACTACCTAAGAGTCGCCGGCTCCTGATTTTTCCTCAGGGTTGACCCACAAAACCTTTCCCATGTTTGGGTATAGTTGCAAGGCAGCAGAGTTTTGAATTCAGTTTTCTTTCTGCTAGGTGGGTAGCCAGCCAAGGCAATGAGCCTTTCCTGCTCGAAGCTTACTGGTTTAGGTGATAGTTACTCGCCTTCGCCACCTTCTCCTGTTAGTCAAAACAGCTTCGCGGACTAAATATTTTAGCCACACGCTTAAGATCAAGACATAGACGAGAAACTGATCTTTGCAAAAACTTTTACAAATTAATTAATGAATTACTTAATATTTAATGTTTGAAGGACTACTTAATAGAACAACAAATTCCTATATGAAACAGAATATCCGTAGCAACGGATGATAAACCTGCAAAAAATAAAAATAATTTCAGTGTATTAGATGATTCCAGTAGTACATATTAATTGTTATTTTAATTGTTTTAAATTTGAATAAAAAAAATATATATCTCTATAACTAAATGTGTAGCTTTAAATTACTTTTTTACTCTTCAACTCACTACAGTTAGAAATAAATTTAAAAAAAAAAATGTTGATGAATTTGAAAAAATTTGCTAGTTAAGCATAGGGTCTACAGAAAACCAGAAAACATGACCAAGGAGTCTACGAGACAAAAATATTTGGGAACCACTGCTCTAATGCTTATAGTACCTGTATAGCCTTTCAATTGTCACTCAGAGTGGCCATGCCGGTTTGATATAATTTGTAACAGGACTTTGCTGGGATGGCTTATGAGGCTAATGGTGCGGTAGTTCTGCTGTAGTTGTAAATCGCCTTTCTTTGGTCGAGTGATGATGAGTGATCTTGTTGGAAATCTTAAAAAGCGAGTTTATCACAATTGAACTAATAACTTCTGATTGATCTGATACGTGTTTTTGATCTAATAAGATTTAATTGATCTAATAAGATCTAATTGATGTAATATATGTACGAGTTCTTACACTAGCTAATATTCTAATGCATTCCTATTACACAGGCCTTCCAGCGGTTGAGATCGCGACTATGACAATGACCTATTCAACAGCCACCTTGACCTTCGAACCTTTTGATTCAAGTCTCGGTATCACTTCCCTCACGCTGGCTTACAGCCAGTTTCAAGATTTTAACTCTTCTGAGTTCATTAAAATTACGAATTTCAAAAATTCACCGGCGATTCTAAACCAGCTTAGTCCGGATACAACTTATTATATAAAGGTAAATCTTCCTATTTTGTTATATAGGGCCTGTTATTCAACAGATCTCGATTAAATGTAATTTTTCATTTAAAAGGCACAGAAATATAACCAAAGGTTTTATTAACCTCTTTAATTTGCATATGCAGAACGTGAGTTCAAAAGCAAACATAAATAACTTTAAAATATATATATATACAAGTAGAATTTGGGAAAAATTGTTTAGAATTAAAAGACACTAAACAAATAGTAGTATCTAGATCTAGAGTTTCAGAGATACTATAAGGTCAGTTGCGTAGCTAGGAATTTGCCATCATTTGGGGGCCCGGGAGGGGGGGCTTGATCTCTTTGGAGGACCTTCATTTTGCGAATTTTTTGTTATATTTAATATAAAAACACCAATTTGGGGGCCCCCGAGGGGATTTTCAAAATTTTCCCCCTCCCTCCTCCAACCTAGCTACGCCTCTGTATGAGGTGGTGTGATCATTGGGGCAACATCCATGGCGAGAAGAGATTCTTTGCGCCTGGGCCTAAGACCAATGGGGCCTACAGAGGCCTTTGAAAAAAAAAGTATGAAAAAAAAAATGTCTTGAACACAAGAATTGAAATGTATAATCTTTGACACAGCTTCGTTTTCCAATCCATGTTTTTTTTGGGGGGGTTTTTTGCTAGTCTCTCCATTGAAACAAACAGGTAAATGTTTAGAATAGATGGCCTTTGATTCTATTGGGAAGGACAGAATAACACGATTTTACCATCAATCGTATACTGATAGAAAAGAAAGGAAATATCTACTGATGTTTTATGAAGACAAAACACTAGCTTGTCAATGGTCAACGATTCTTTCGAATATATGTTTTAGAAATAAGAAAAGATCTCAACATTTGTTTGTTCATATGAAACACACGATATTACGTTTAAAAAGAACTACAACTTAAAAGTGTTAAGACATTTTTAGTTGTCAAAAGTTCTGACTGTGTTGAGTGTAACGACACTATTACTAGTCAAATATGGTAATAGGCCTACATTGAAGTCATTTTTTGTCAATGTACTGAACAGGACGACTGGATTTCTTTGTCGCCATGTTGTAATCTTGTAAGAAGGAAGAGGCCAGTGGCGTAGCTAGAGGGAGGGAGTGTCTAAAATTGAAAATCCTTCAGGGTTTTCACTTGAGGGGGGCTCCAAAAGGAGTGTCCGAAATTTGTCTTTATATTAAATATTACGCCATTATCTCATGTCATGATATCGAATGTCAAAATGCAGGAGCCCCTAAAGAGGTCCACCCCCCCCGGCCCGTCAAATCCCTAGCTACGCCACTAGAAGGGGCAACCAACAAAGTCTTGAATCGGTAACAAGAGGACCTGGCTAAGTCACTGGACTGTGTGATAAACATTAGATAACAGCTTAGAGTACAAATAACATGAGAGATAAAAGTCAAGAGGGCGTTGACTCGTTTTTCTTTCTTATTCGTTAAAGTAGCGTTCTGGTTGCAGTGTAGCACATATTCTATAATGGCAGGGTGCTAAGACAGAAGATGACAGGGTGCTAAGACAGAAGATGGCAGGGTGCTAAGACAGAAGATGGCAGGGTGTTAAGACAGAGGATGACAGGGTGCTAAGACAGAAGATGGCAGGGTGCTAAGACAGAAGATGGCAGGGTGCTTAGACAGAGGATGACAGGGTGTTAAGACAGAAGATGGCAGAGTGTTAAGACAGAGGATGGCAGGGTGCTAAGACAGAAGATGGCAGGGTGCTTAGACAGAGGATGACAGGGTGTTAAGACAGAAGATGGCAGGGTGTTAAGACAGAGGATGGCAGGGTGCTTAGACAGAGGATGACAGGGTGCTAAGACAGAAGATGGCAGGGTGTTAAGACAGAGGATGACAGGGTGCTAAGACAGAAGATGGCAGGGTGCTAAGACAGAAGATGGCAGGGTGCTAAGACAGAAGATGGCAGGGTGTTAAGACAGAGGATGGCAGGGTGCTAAGACAGAAGATGACAGGGTGCTAAGACAGAGGATGACAAGGTGCTAAGACAGAAGATGACAGGGTGCTTAGACAGAGGATGACAGGGTGCTAAGACAGAAGATGGCAGGGTGTTAAGACAGAGGATGGCAGGGTGCTTAGACAGAGGATGACAGGGTGCTAAGACAGAAGATGGCAGGGTGTTAAGACAGAGGATGACAGGGTGCTAAGACAGAAGATGGCAAGGGTGCTAAGACAGAAGATGGCAGGGTGCTAAGACAGAAGATGACAGGGTGCTAAGACAGAAGATGGCAGGGTGCTAAGACAGAAGATGGCAGGGTGTTAAGACAGAAGATGGCAGGGTGCTAAGACAGAAGATGGCAGGGTGCTAAGACAGAAGATGGCAGGGTGTTAAGACAGAGGATGGCAGGGTGCTAAGACAGAAGATGGCAGTCTGCTGAGACAGACGATGGCACTGAGCTAAGACAGACGATAGCAGGGTGCTAAGATAGGAGATGGCAGGGTGCTAAGACAGATGATGGCAGTGTGTTGAGACAGACGATGGCACTGTGCTAAGACAGACGTAGCAGGGTGCTAAGACAGAAGATGGCAGGGTGCTAAGACAGAGGATGGCAGGGTGCTAAGACAGAAGATGGCAGGGTGCTAAGACAGAAGATGGCAGGGTGCTAAGACAGAAGATGGCAGGGTGTTAAGACAGAGGATGGCAGGGTGCTAAGACAGAAGATGACAGGGTGCTAAGACAGAGGATGACAAGGTGCTAAGACAGAAGATGACAGGGTGTTTAGACAGAGGATGACAGGGTGCTCAGACAGAAGATGGCAGGGTGCTAAGACAGAGGATGACAGGGTGCTAAGACAGAAGATGGCAAGGTGCTAAGACAGAAGATGGCAGGGTGCTAAGACAGAAGATGGCAGGGTGCTAAGACAGAAGATGGCAGGGTGTTAAGACAGAGGATGGCAGGGTGCTAAGACAGAAGATGACAGGGTGCTAAGACAGAAGATGGCAGGGTGCTAAGACAGAAGATGGCAGTCTGCTGAGACAGACGATGGCACTGAGCTAAGACAGACGATAGCAGGGTGCTAAGATAGGAGATGGCAGGGTGCTAAGACAGATGATGGCAGTGTGTTGAGACAGACGATGGCACTGTGCTAAGACAGACGTAGCAGGGTGCTAAGACAGGAGATGGCAGGGTGCTAAGACAGAAGATGACAGGGTACTAAGACAGAAGATGGCAGGGTGCTAAGACAGAAGATGGCAGTGTGCTGAGACAGACGATGGCACTGAGCTAAGACAGACGATAGCAGGGTGCTAAGATAGGAGATGGCAGGGTGCTAAGACAGATGATGGCAGTGTGCTGAGACAGACGATGGCACTGTGCTAAGACAGACGTAGCAGGGTGCTAAGACAGGAGATGGCAGGGTGCTAAGACAGATGATGACATGTTTTAATGGTATGTTAGGTCTTGAGAACGATAAAACTGATGCATGCTGGGATCCTGCCCTGTACAAAGACTGTGAAACCTCAAACACTGCCAAATACCTGGAACGCCTACAAGAAATTAAAATCTCAGTACGGAGACTTTGTGCTTAGGCGCATACATATGGTGGCGATATGATTGTGTCATACTCATGTCAACATGTCTCTTACTCTATTTGATCAGAAGTCTTTGTTCTCTAGATACAAGAGTCAACGTGTCACATTAAAATCATTAGCTTGATGATATAGCAACTTTGTTCTCTTCTAATGAAGATTTTTACTCTATTTAGTGATAAAAAGCATTTCATTTATAATTCAGCGTAATATGTACGTGTATGTGTATGTGTGTACGTTATAAAGGAATTAATTTAATTAGTAAGTAATACACAGTCAGCTTGACAACTTGTTTTATTTATTCAACTAGGCGGCAGCGGTCTCTGATGATGATGTAGGCCCTTACGGTTCAGTAGCTCAAGTCAGGACATTGAAACTGATTGATCTGACTCTGGTGTCAAGGACAAGAAATTGTTTCTTTCTTGCCTGGATGTTACCTACTGATGTTTTAATGTCTGTCACGAACTTCACTGTAAGTAGGAACATCTCGTAATGTGGGACTTCATTTAAAAAATGTGAGATCTATCGAACTTGTTAACTTTAAGATAAAGTTCCATTACTTTGTTTCTTTGACTGTGACTATACAAAAAAAATGTGTATCTGAGTCTTTTTGGAACTCTACAGTGGAAATGGTGACTAACTTATCGTTTATTTTTAAATACAAGAAATTAATAGCATCTTGTAGTGGTTTATTCAGATTATACTTCCTCTTACAATGACAAAAAAGACAAGCATGTTAACAGATCCATCCAAAACCAGACTATGTAACACTATCGAACAATCAGGGTTATCAAAACTTTGTTTATAAGTTCATGGTTATAGCTTCTTTTTTTTTTAAAGGAAATCTCAGAATTTGCGCTATTCAATTTTAACTTTATCATCATAGGAATCCTTGGGCCTCTTTTCTTTGCCTCTTTATTGGGGGCTTTATATGCTTCTTCTATTAGTGAATATAAACCCGAAAAAAGAGAGAAGCGAAAGATTAACGCGATTGAACGACAAAATAAATATATAAATCAATTTAACAATTTAAAAAGACTTTTAAGTTCATGTATGTCCCTTTAAAGAGTAAGTTTAATTATCCCACTATTTTATTATTCCGATTATTTAATTTGTTGTCCTGATTAAACTATATTGCTAAAATAACACCATCAAAATTTTAAAATCCTATTTACAATGTGGTATTTTTTCTTGTTGTGTCTGGTATAAGCTGACAGTAACATCATTGACTTATGGCTTGAATTATCAGCTAATTCTTGACCAGAGCACCTATCTGAAAGCAGTCTGTGAACTTCGACCTTCGACTCTCTATAACGTCACAATAGTTGCCAATAACAACAACCGTGTTGTATCCTTAGCAACTGCAAACTTTAGCACCGGTAAGGAAATATTTATATCAAAACAGTCTTTTCCTACTTTGTAATAATATGTTGATTAGAGATGTTTAATACATGCAGGCCAATCTAAAACTAGCAAGCTATTGGGTGTATCCGGTGTCTAGAAGACGGAAGTAGATTGAACCAAATTGTAATGTCTTTAAAACTTTTCTCGTCTGTAGAATACAGTTTCTAAGTTCTGTCTGGCACAAAGTCATTTTAATTTTGTTGAAAACAGAGATCTTTCAATGTGGCATCCTTGACCTTGTTTTATTTTCTATTTTTATCTCCTTTTCATTTTTTTGCGTTTTTCTTTCCCGTTCTATGATATCGCCACTGCATTTCTTCGTATCACTTTCTCTTCTTTTTTCTCAACGAACGTAAAAGGGGATCTTCAAAATCAAAGTGTAAACAAAGAGCAGATAACTTTCATTCACCTTTTTATATACAAATGTCAAATAAATATTGATGCATACATTTTAGTTGAGAAACCGGAGCCTATATTAAATTGTCGCATACGTGTGTATAATGAGCCTTTGAATTGTGTTACTTCTCTGTGGGACTGCCACTTCAGATATCGCCCTGCCGACGACACCACTCACGCCTGTGCTGCTTAGATCAACTAATGCAACCGTCACAATCGCTATTGAGTCATTGAAAGTCACTGACGCGCCAGTTTCGTCTTATCAAATAGTGGTCCAACCCCGGAGTTCAAAGTAAGTCAACTAGAATTAAAGAGTATTTAGAGGTAAAGAAAGGGAGAGGGAAGAAGAGAGAGAAAGAAAGGGAGAGGGAGGAAGAGAGAGAAAGAAAGGGAGAGGGAGAAAGACAGAGAAAGAAAGGGTGAGGGAGGAAGAGAGAGAAAGAAAGGGAGAGGGAGGAAGAGAGAGAAAGAAAGAAAGGGAAGAAGAGAGAGAAATAAAGAGAGAGGGAGGAAGAGAAAGAAAGAAAGAGGGAAGAAGAGAAAGAAAGAAAGAGAGAGGGAGGAAGAGAGAGAAAGAAAGAAAGAGGGAAGAAGAGAGAGAAAGAAAGAGAGAGGGAGGAAGAGAAAGAAAGAAAGAGGGAAGAAGAGAAAGAAAGAAAGAGAGAGGGAGGAAGAGAGAGAAAGAAAGAAAGAGGGAAGAAGAGAGAGAAAGAAAGAGAGAGGGAGGAAGAGAAAGAAAGAAAGAGGGAAGAAGAGAAAGAAAGAAAGAGAGAGGGAAGAAGAGAGAGAAAGAAAGAGAGAGGGAGGAAGAGAGAGAAAGAAAGAAAGAGGGAAGAAGAGAGAGAAAGAAAGAGAGAGGGAAGAAGAGAGAGAAAGAAAGAGAGAGGGAAGATGAAAGAGAAAGAATTGTTAGGGAGTGGGGTAAAGGGTTATGTCTAAGTTAATCACAAAAATGTTTTAAACTTCCAAATGTGCATGGGCCTTTAAATCCCTGGCATTTTCTTTCATAAGGAACGAGACTACCTTTAAACTAAATGAAAAGCATCTTAATTTATAACTCATTTGAATGAATGAAATTCAGTTACAAAATAAATTTATAACTTTTAATTTGTTATAACAGAAAATATTTCTAGAACCTATTTATTTCTAATTTTTTGTTTACACCAGGGACAGTTACGTCTGTGCTGAGTTCACATCCAATGAAATGACCAATAAGACACATTTTCTTGTTGGTGAGAGACAAATGGTTGGAGGCTATTTCAACCAGGTATGTCTCTATGCAGACAGAAGTTTGAAATCTACTTTTGTGCTTGTTTTTGTAGCTTGAGTCAACTTATAGAAAAGATCCAGGTACAGTGGAGGGAGGATGAAGAAAGGGTCGTCCGAAGAAAATCCAGCCTCTCTCTTGATATCCTGCTAAGAACAACTTCTGACCGGGAAAAGTGGCGGAATTTGGATACGCAAAATATCACAGCACCCCTACGATAAAATCAAGGGACAGATGTTATGAGATTTAACACACATTTTGAAACTTAAATTTAAAAATATTTGAAAAATAGCGAAACTTATTTTCAACGTATTTGTATCCATTTGTTTGAATCAGATCTAGACTAACAGCAATAAATCTGTGCCATTAAAAAATATTTTGACCAAATGTTTTTGTTTAGAGCAATGTCATGCTTTCAGCTTTCTCACTACGTTATGACACTATCAATTGTCTGGACCAGTCAGGTATGGGAGGGGGGGGGGGGGAAAAGAAGAATACCCTGATCGCTTTTTAAATGCATTTATAAAATAAGAAAAAAAAATTTAAACGATCTGAACTCGAGGTCTCAAGCCTATTTAAGCCTTCTTAAGACAACATACTAACCCCTGCGTCAGAGAAGTGCTTACGAAAATAGTTGGTTTATAGTTACCTTTTGTTAATTTCAAACTTTAAAGCCGCCATCTATTTCTTTCTACATAGTTTATATTTGAAATAATTCAACTTATATCACCACATCAGTCAAGTACAATCCCCCCTTGTTCGATACCAGACAAAATAATTAGTTACCAAATGTTAATTAACTAAGTGGTTAATTTTTTAATTGATATTTTGTGTTGTCAGCTTGATCCGAAATTTGGTGTGGGAGAAATAACGTGTACAAACTTTTTACCAGGCCGACAGAGCGAGTTGATATACAAAAATGAACTATTTAAATCCAATCAGCCCGTTAAATTAGTATTTTTGAAAGTAATATGAAATCAAATTAGCCATTATTGGGATGTAGCCTGCTAATCAATTTACATTTTATTCTCAAAATATTTTATCTTATCTTCTTATGTTGGTGGATAAAGTGCACAACTTTACATTAAGTATTTGAATTATTTGCAAGTTACGTATAACAGTTTAGCCATAATAATAATTAACACTGTTGTGTATTTATGTTCACTTTGTGTGTTGTGAACTGATCTATTCTTGTGTGTCAAAATGTCTTGGTGTCCAGGTCAGCTTGTGGGTGTGTACTGTGCTATCGTGAACTGTTTTGTCTTTCTTGTTCAATAAAGCCTAGGATCAAGACATGTCTTCTTGTAGTGTTTCATTAGGTTACTACAAACACTAACCTAGTCAATACCTTCAGTCAGTTACTATTCACTTGAATTAACCAATGGCAGCGTATAAAAGAAAGGTTTCTTACATAAGTAAGGACATCTTGTAGTTTGAGATCCTTTTTGGATTTAAAATAGTAAGGATATCGAACTATTACATCTGCAAGATGGATTAAAGATTGTTTTTAAACACGCAATCTAAAATTATAATTTTACAATGAAAACAAATGTTTTCCTGTCTCAAATTAAACATGTCGCTGTTAAATAATTTCCTTCTTGTATACAAAAAATAACTCTAATCTATTAAATAGTTCAAATGCTTTATTATTTATAACTCTTTTATTTTATTCCCCAGGCTCTAATACCCAACGTCTATTACCTCATATTTTTGTCTGCTAAGTTTTTGTTGGACAATATCACATCTACCAACACATCACTGCCACTGGAGGTGTACACAGAACTATTTGACCCACAGGTAGCCATGTCCACCTCTTTAACTTTGACCTCTAGAAACACAACCTGTATAAATGTTTCCTGGTCTGTTCCCAGAGAATTTGAGAAAGTAATCACTGAACTAAAGGTAAGATATGTGCATCTAGTTCTAGGATTTACTTTTTTTTTTTACCCATAAGTCATTCATTAGTTTGCACATTTTTTTTTCAACTTTTCTATAAGCAGCTAACAATATCTAACATATTCATCTATCAAAAATGAAAAAACATATGTTCATTCCCCCCACTCGACAATAAAAGTTTACCAAACAACGGAACCACGTGGGACGCCTACGAGTGTGTGTTAAAACACTAACTCCATGGTCTTATTTCTCTAATTTAAGCTCATTACAATATTTCAAATTTTTTTAAAAAAATGTAAAAAGACGTAGCGATTACCGGTTTATTTTCTTAGTCCGAGTTTGTTAAATAATATCATTGTTTTTTGTTGTTGTTGTTGTTTTTTTGCATCTCTGCCAGATCTCTTAACTTACTCAGATTTTCGTAAGAACATTTTTTTTATTGAATTTCTCTTCCTACCCAGTAAAAAAAAACGTGTTTAAATAACTTGCTCAACTTTTATGTTGTAATGAAAACGACAAAAAGTATCCACCCTTTTGAATCAAAACTAATATGCAAATTATTTTCATCTTTAGACATTTTGTCATCACTTATTTGAATGGCACTTCTATGAAATAATAAAATCAAAATGTATTAGTTAGAGGCGCAATAGTGTGATACCTTTAGAGCTCATCGTAATAAGAAGTGGCACAATCATTTCTTTGTAGAGTTTCGTTAATGTGTCCTCTGTGTTTGATTTTTTGCTTTTCTAGTAGAAGACCTACTCGCTTTTTTTCAGAATTCTTCTTTCTCTTTATTTAATATAGTTAAACTTCGCTGAGTCCAATAAATCTGGACCCGGTATCTCTCCTGGGATTACAGTCACCATGACAACACATTTCTGGTGTGGACTAACTCCCTCGACCACCTATAATATAGACCTATCAGTTATGACGCGAAACGGTGTACTAGCTAGAGTGGTGCATGATTTTAGCACAGGTAAGTGAGACCATTCGAATATATTTATTATCCCTGTAAGGTCGACTAGTCTTGACGTTTTTTTTAACATGATGTATAGTCGACCTTAGGGCTTCCTTCAGGGAACACTAACAGGGAAAAGAAGAATAGGCAGAGAAAGCGATGGAAGACAACATTAAAGAATGGACTGGCATGTCTTTGAAAGAGGTTCTGTTCAAGACAAAAGACAGAAAGCAATGGAGAAAGACTGTCGACAGATAATGATTGTTGCCCCATGGTTTAACAGACTAAATGATAGTTGAAGAAATGTGAAGGATAGTCGATATAGAAAAAATAATTAATCAAACAATAATGTTGTACTAAATCGCCAATATAGAGGCAATGCTAAGCGTGTTTATCGTCAGATCTGAAACTATTCCTATTAAAAGCTGCTGCATACCAAGAGAAATTAACTCATTGAGTTGAACAGGGCCTGGTCGTGCGGTTTGCGCGCTGAACTGTCGTTTGGATTTATCGACGGTCGAGGGTTCAAACCCTGCCCGCTCCCATCCCCCGTCGTCCTGCGGGAGGTTTGGACTAGGAAGTAATTATCTTCAACTCTGAAGAAACATCCGAAACAATGTAAAACATTTTACAAAACGGAGAACGGCGAAAAAGATGCACTTCTTTTAAGCTCTACAAAGACCATCTCAAAAGTCGACTTGCTTCCACGGGTATTGGGTAAAATCTTGGCAGCAGCTGGATTCGGAAAATACTAGCCAACAAATTCTGGAGAAAAAAAATCACGGTACAAAACTTTAAGGCCTAAAGGAAAACATTAAACAAATCAGCAGACGATCCATAAAAAGGTAGATCACACTATGTAGTCAGCTGATTCAACAGAGGACGGATATGGCAAAAATATGTAGAAAAGAGCTGAATTTTCTAAGCCAAGTGAAATTATGAAATTTTCTTGAAAGATTTTGTGCAAATAATTTGTTTTAATGAATGTATCTATATTAAGAATCGTCCTATTTTCAGTCGTAATTAAATGTAGGCAGACATTAGAACTAAATAAAGGAACAACACGTAAACTATATAATTAAACAATCAAAAGCGATCTAAACTTTTTACCATGCTGTTGTTTTTTTGTGGGGGGTTTTATGCGGTCTCTTATGGAAAGTGGTGGTAGAACAGTCTCGAGTAGCCCGTACGAAATATCTGGCGTGCCACCTTTCAATTCACATTGCACTGGGCATAGAGTGTGGCATTACTGCAATTATTCCCTACGCAGCTTAATTTATCTTTACATTTCTGGGATTAATAAAAGTGCTGTTTCTAATGATTGGCAATCTAATATTAAATTAAGCAATGGGATTATGATATACATGAAGATACATAATCTCATTTAATGCTAATATTAATTTTATATCTCAGCCTCGCAATTCCTACGTAAATCTAAACATATACCCATCTAAA
Organism: Biomphalaria glabrata; assembly: GCF_947242115.1. Taxonomy (NCBI): domain Eukaryota; kingdom Metazoa; phylum Mollusca; class Gastropoda; family Planorbidae; genus Biomphalaria; species Biomphalaria glabrata. The sequence goes on from NC_074719.1 coordinate 19,480,734, forward strand.
ATTAAACATGACCATAAGATAAATACTCAGCTAGCTTAAAACTTATTATAAAACTTTCCTTTACTCAGTTTCGAGTTCTATTACTCAAATCTGCACAAGAATAGTATCTCATCTATCTTAATTACCTTTTAAAGACACTTTCAATGACATTATGTTCTTATCTTGAGATATTGCTAAAATACTAAATCTATATTTTCTTCTTTTGTGTCTACTCCCAATATTCCAGTTCCAGTCAGTCCTCCAAGTCCAGTCAGTCCAGTACTGGTCAATTCTAGCTACACGGACATTACAGTGATCATAGCGCCAGTTCTGCTGGAAGATACGAGATCTACCAATGAGTACTACATCGTAGTGGACGAGGTCAGTGACAAAGGAGATTCTGCCAGGCATAAGAGAGACGCTGACGCCCATGCGCTGCCAGGCAATATCACAGCCAGGCTGTTCACGAGACAGCTGCGAGACAGAGTTTATTTCGTTGTGGGTAACGGGAAACTGTATGGCGGGTATTTTAACTCGCCCCTACGACCACAAGGCTACTACCTCCTTTACTTTGGGGTCTGTAGCTCTTACGGCGGATACACCAAATGCAGCTACACAACTGTTGGTCAAGCTGTCCAAGCCGTCCCTCGCGTCTTCACTGGCTCAAACTCTAGGCAAGAGGACGGGAATCCGGCTGGCATCATAATCGGCTGCCTTTTTCTTCTGCTGTTCATTCTGGCGGTTATCGCCCTTGTTGTTTACACACGCCATCGAATGGGTGCCGTCGCTGTTTTTCTTTACTTCAGTCGCACAAAAACTCATGATGCCAGCGTAGGATACAGAAGCAAAAGAAGTGAATATGTCAATTCTGAAGACGACCATCCCAAAGAGGCTGACTACAACGTTGAAGACTGTTGGACTTCCATTTACAATTACCAACAATGCAGACGCATTGAAGTCAAAAAGTCCAGAGTAGAAATCGTCAAGAAAGATGCTGATAATTTTAGCAACATCGCAGAGACTAAGATTATATCTTTTGCTGATGAATTTCAACACCTGAGATCAAAGCCAGAAGGGGCAACTGACAAGACAGCCCGGCAGTTCCCTAGTCTGAATAGATCCAAAAACCTCTTACCTTTTGATCACAGTTTAGTCAGACTAAAGTCTGATTCGTGTTCTTCCAACGCATTTATTAATGCAAGTTTTGTCCCTGGCTATAGAAAGACGCCTGCCTATATAGCAGCACAAAGCCCTTTTAACGAAACAACAGTTTTAGACTTTTGGCGACTTATTTATCAGAGGTAAAGATTAACCATCATTTAGAAAGTGTCATTTGTTTAAACAGACCAAATATTTACAGTTTGTGAGATTAATTTTGAAGTTCATTCGTTTTATGTTGTTTTTTTAAGTACCTAACATAAAGTCACATTACTTTCGTAGACATGACCATTTTATTACCATAGACATAAATAAATAGACTGGCCGATTAAAGAGTTTTATGAAACGAAAATTTGTGACTTGCAATTTTGTGTCCTTTATTATACAGCATTTATGAGCAGTATAAAAGTTAAGTATTCATATCTATTTCAGCCATAACCTATATAACTATTACAATATTTTCACTAGTGTTTTTTTTTAAATCTCTCAGCGTGAAGATCATGCAATTTTTCATAATTCGGAAATCCGAATACAATAGATATACATGTTAACAAATTACATGAAGTTACTTCCTTTTTCCAGTCTATATTAATTTATGTCTATGTTTATTACATTTAACATTTTTAATACTACTCTATATTTCTTTTTTTTTTTACATCCCTTTGAAAGCATGCCCCTAGTCTATCTTCCCTTTGTATATTATGAAAAATTGCATGATCTTCATTCTTAGAGATTAAACAAAGCTACACTGCCTCCTTATTTACAATATATATAGGTGTGTATCAAAGTTTAAAAAGCACTTTTATACTGCTCATAAATGCTTTATAATAAAGTACACAAAATTGCAAGTCACAAATTTTCGTTTCATAAAACTCTTTAATTGGCCAGTCTATATTGCTCCTAGTCCAGGGGTTCTCAACCTGTTTGTCGTGAACCCATTGGGGGTCGAATGACGATTCTCCAGGGGTCGCCTAAGACAATCGGGAAAAAAATTGTCTAAAAAAACATGACATTATGCCAATTTCTTTCATTGGTACCTACTATTGTTTTAAACTAGAATTTTAGAATAGATATTGCAAACAATTGAATCAGAATCATTTCAAACATTCAATTGTCGCAGCATCAGTATTAGTAACAGTTTTATTTCCACGGTGATGATTTATGCATGTAGGCTATTTGAAAACCAGAGCCGGTTATAATTAGTAATACACCATCAAGTTCTAGTCTATGATATACAAGATGATAGTTTCATTATTGAACTACTCGTGAAAATGATGGTTAAGAAAAAAAATAAAATGACGATTTTTTACGATATGGTTTTACTTCAATGGTTAAAGCAAGAATGGAACTCATTCACCAATCGTAAACAAACAACATTTAGCCACGTTTTAATATTGATAAAACAACGAAAAAAAACGTATCACGTGACAGCCGTAGTGTAGTACGTAATTTGTATAGAAGAGATAGATAATCACGTGGCTAAATGGTGTTTTTGTACGTTTGGTGAATGAGGTCCATTGAGTTAAGTTTTATTATCAGAATCAATGAATCTGAACAATATGAAAGTTATTTTGATGTCAAGTGGTGGTAGACAAAGATGAAATGTAAACTGAGTGAAGAAAGCCCAAACTTTACTGCTGGCATATATACAAAACATAGCAGTCGTCTAACGGTTGAAGCTTCTTATTTGGTGGCTGTCAGAATGGTTAGAACTATGAAACCTAACATCATAACAGATTTTTGCCAGCGGCCAAATTTATTGTTCTAGTAATGATTGGAGCCGGATTTGTTAGATCTACTAAATTTAGTTCAAACTCCGTATTTATTTACAGAAAATCTGACTTGTCATGTGATTTATCGATCAGATAATCCTGGAAATTATATAACTCTGCTTGTAGTCCCGTCTTGGGCATAGGTCATCAACCACCCTCCAACAGGCGTCTCTGGGCAATCACTCCAACTGTCCCAACATCTTACCCATCTGCTTAGCACAGGCTTCCAAATAACGGCGCCATGTATTCTTTGAAATTACAGGTGAAGGCTAGTATTGTGATGTTGGATGCAGACTTATGAATTGTGTGGCTCCATTTCAGATATTTATTTAAGAATCCAAAGATGTTGCAAATTGATCACAGTTACATGTTTACGGGAGGATGGCGATTGTAAAGACTGGTTTCTCTTCTTGAAATGACTACTACAGCACGTCATGTATTTGACAAATGTGTTCATTTCTGAAAAAGTATCAAATCTCTTGCAAAAATATTCGCAGTATCTACAAAGTTGCTGCTCCACGTATGCTTGTATGTTGGTCTGGAATTCTTTTTTGGTACACACTGAGTCAGCAAACATATAAGTCATCGACGTATATCAGGAAATGCTACAAGAATTACACGAAGTAATAGAAAACGATGTTCTTGCTTTAAATTTTGCTTTCAATTCTGTGAAATCGAGTGTTTTAAGCTGTTCACTGCTTTCCAAGCTATGTAATGAGTTTGATGCGTCCAAAATGTTCTGCTATTTCACACTGAAGTGAGATTACTGTCGAAAGGAAAAGTTCTAAGACGCAAAGATTACCCTAAAATTTTTGTTCTGATGAAACAAAAATAAGCTCAACTTTCACAATGACCTTGATATTTGTCCCCACTGGAGCAACAATTTTGTACCAAAGTAGAATACAGTTGACTTAGCTGTTTACTATGCTCCGTAATGCTTCCATAATTGCCACATAAGTATAAAAAGATTTATAGAGTGATCACGTGATATAAAAGTAAATAAATGCAGGTAATAAAGTTACAGATAGTTTCATTATTAATACGATTTTATACCATTAGCGAAAAATATAATGCCACGGATGGGAGTCGCCGCATAGTGGCCAATTGTAAAAAGGGGTCTCGTAGCTAAAAAGGTTGAGAACCGCTGCTAGTCCATTCCCCTTTGCACCTTTGCTTCTAGTCTATTCCCCTTTGCACCTTTCTCCTGGTCCATCTTCCCCTTTTGCACCTTACTCCTGGTCTATCTTCCCCTTTGCACCTTACTCCTGGTCTATCTTCCCCTTGCACCTTACTCCTGGTCTATCTTCCCTTTTGCACCTTACTCCTGGTCTATCTTCCCCTTTGCACCTTACTCCTGGTCTATCTTCCCCTTGCACCTTACTCCTGGTCTATCTTCCCCTTTTGCACCTTACTCCTGGTCTATCTTCCCCTTGCACCTTACTCCTGGTCTATCTTCCCCTTTGCACCTTACTCCTGGTCTATCTTCCCCTTTGCACCTTACTCCTGGTCTATCTTCCCCTTTTGCACCTTACTCCTGGTTTATCTTCCCCTTGCACCTTACTCCTGGTCTATCTTCCCCTTTGCACCTTACTCCTGGTCTATCTTCCCCTTTGCACCTTACTCCTGGTCTATCTTCCCCTTTGCACCTTACTCCTGGTCAATCTTCCCCTTTGCACCTTACTCATGGTCTATCTTCCCCTTTGCACCTTACTCCTGGTCTATCTTCCCCTTGCACCTTACTCCTGGTCTATCTTCCCCTTTTGCACCTTACTCCTGGTCTATCTTCCCCTTTGCACCTTACTCCTGGTCTATCTTCCCCTTTGCACCTTACTCCTGGTCTATCTTCCCCTTTGCACCTTACTCCTGGTCTATCTTCCCCTTGCACCTTACTCCTGGTCTATCTTCCCCTTTTGCACCTTACTCCTGGTCTATCTTCCCCTTGCACCTTACTCCTGGTCTATCTTCCCCTTTGCACCTTACTCCTGGTCTATCTTCCCCTTTGCACCTTCCTCCTGGTCTATCTTCCCCTTTTGCACCTTACTCCTGGTCTATCTTCCCCTTGCACCTTACTCCTGGTCTATCTTCCCCTTTGCACCTTACTCCTGGTCTATCTTCCCCTTTGCACCTTACTCCTGGTCTATCTTCCCCCTTTGCACCTTACTCCTGGTCTATCTTCCCCTTTGCACCTTACTCCTGGTCTATCTTCCCCTTTTGCACCTTACTCCTGGTCTATCTTCCCCCTTTTGCACCTTACTCCTGGTCTATCTTCCCCTTTGCACCTTACTCCTGGCCTATCTTCCCCTTTGCACCTTACTCCTGGTCTATCTTCCCCCTTTGCACCTTACTCCTGGTCTATCTTCCCCTTTGCACCTTACTCCTGGTCTATCTTCCCCTTTTGCACCTTACTCCTGGTCTATCTTCCCCCTTTTGCACCTTACTCCTGGTCTATCTTCCCCTTTGCACCTTACTCCTGGTCTATCTTCCCCTTTGCACCTTACTCCTGGTCTATCTTCCCCTTTGCACCTTACTCCTGGTCTATCTTTCCCTTTGCACCTAACTCTTAGTCCTTTTTCCCTTTGCACCTTACTCCTGGTCTATCTTTTCCTTTGCACCTTACTCCTGGTCTATCTTTCCCTTTGCACCTTACTCCTGGTCTATCTTTCCCTTTGCACCTAACTCTTAGTCCTTTTTCCCTTTGCACCTTACTCCTGGTCTATCTTTTCCTTTGCACCTTACTCCTGGTCTATCTTTCCCTTTGCACCTAACTCTTAGTCCTTTTTCCCTTTGCACCTTACTCCTGGTCTATCTTTCCCTTTGCACCTAACTCTTAGTCCTTTTTCCCTTTGCACCTTACTCCTGGTCTATCTTTCCCTTTGCACCTAACTCTTAGTCCTTTTTCCCTTTGCACCTTACTCCTGGTCTATCTTTCCCTTTGCACCTTACTCCTGGTCTATCTTCCCCTTTGCACCTTACTCCTGGTCTATCTTCCCCTTTGCACCTTACTCCTGGTCTATCTTCCCCTTTGCACCTTACTCCTGGTCAATCTTCCCCTTTGCACCTTACTCATGGTCTATCTTCCCCTTTGCACCTTACTCCTGGTCTATCTTCCCCTTGCACCTTACTCCTGGTCTATCTTCCCCTTTTGCACCTTACTCCTGGTCTATCTTCCCCTTTGCACCTTACTCCTGGTCTATCTTCCCCTTTGCACCTTACTCCTGGTCTATCTTCCCCTTTGCACCTTACTCCTGGTCTATCTTCCCCTTGCACCTTACTCCTGGTCTATCTTCCCCTTTTGCACCTTACTCCTGGTCTATCTTCCCCTTGCACCTTACTCCTGGTCTATCTTCCCCTTTGCACCTTACTCCTGGTCTATCTTCCCCTTTGCACCTTCCTCCTGGTCTATCTTCCCCTTTTGCACCTTACTCCTGGTCTATCTTCCCCTTGCACCTTACTCCTGGTCTATCTTCCCCTTTGCACCTTACTCCTGGTCTATCTTCCCCTTTGCACCTTACTCCTGGTCTATCTTCCCCCTTTGCACCTTACTCCTGGTCTATCTTCCCCTTTGCACCTTACTCCTGGTCTATCTTCCCCTTTTGCACCTTACTCCTGGTCTATCTTCCCCCTTTTGCACCTTACTCCTGGTCTATCTTCCCCTTTGCACCTTACTCCTGGTCTATCTTCCCTTTTGCACCTTACTCCTGGTCTATCTTCCCCTTTGCACCTTACTCCTGGTCTATCTTTCCCTTTGCACCTAACTCTTAGTCCTTTTTCCCTTTGCACCTTACTCCTGGTCTATCTTTTCCTTTGCACCTTACTCCTGGTCTATCTTTCCCTTTGCACCTTACTCCTGGTCTATCTTTCCCTTTGCACCTAACTCTTAGTCCTTTTTCCCTTTGCACCTTACTCCTGGTCTATCTTTTCCTTTGCACCTTACTCCTGGTCTATCTTTCCCTTTGCACCTAACTCTTAGTCCTTTTTCCCTTTGCACCTTACTCCTGGTCTATCTTTCCCTTTGCACCTAACTCTTAGTCCTTTTTCCCTTTGCACCTTACTCCTGGTCTATCTTTCCCTTTGCACCTAACTCTTAGTCCTTTTTCCCTTTGCACCTTACTCCTGGTCTATCTTTCCCTTTGCACCTTACTCCTGGTCTATCTTCCCCTTTGCACCTTACTCCTGGTCTATCTTCCCCTTTGCACCTTACTCCTGGTCTATCTTCCCCTTTGCACCTTACTCCTGGTCAATCTTCCCCTTTGCACCTTACTCATGGTCTATCTTCCCCTTTGCACCTTACTCCTGGTCTATCTTCCCCTTGCACCTTACTCCTGGTCTATCTTCCCCTTTTGCACCTTACTCCTGGTCTATCTTCCCCTTTGCACCTTACTCCTGGTCTATCTTCCCCTTTGCACCTTACTCCTGGTCTATCTTCCCCTTTGCACCTTACTCCTGGTCTATCTTCCCCTTGCACCTTACTCCTGGTCTATCTTCCCCTTTTGCACCTTACTCCTGGTCTATCTTCCCCTTGCACCTTACTCCTGGTCTATCTTCCCCTTTGCACCTTACTCCTGGTCTATCTTCCCCTTTGCACCTTCCTCCTGGTCTATCTTCCCCTTTTGCACCTTACTCCTGGTCTATCTTCCCCTTGCACCTTACTCCTGGTCTATCTTCCCCTTTGCACCTTACTCCTGGTCTATCTTCCCCTTTGCACCTTACTCCTGGTCTATCTTCCCCCTTTGCACCTTACTCCTGGTCTATCTTCCCCTTTGCACCTTACTCCTGGTCTATCTTCCCCTTTTGCACCTTACTCCTGGTCTATCTTCCCCCTTTTGCACCTTACTCCTGGTCTATCTTCCCCTTTGCACCTTACTCCTGGTCTATCTTCCCCTTTGCACCTTACTCCTGGTCTATCTTCCCCTTTGCACCTTACTCCTGGTCTATCTTTCCCTTTGCACCTAACTCTTAGTCCTTTTTCCCTTTGCACCTTACTCCTGGTCTATCTTTTCCTTTGCACCTTACTCCTGGTCTATCTTTCCCTTTGCACCTTACTCCTGGTCTATCTTTCCCTTTGCACCTAACTCTTAGTCCTTTTTCCCTTTGCACCTTACTCCTGGTCTATCTTTTCCTTTGCACCTTACTCCTGGTCTATCTTTCCCTTTGCACCTAACTCTTAGTCCTTTTTCCCTTTGCACCTTACTCCTGGTCTATCTTTCCCTTTGCACCTAACTCTTAGTCCTTTTTCCCTTTGCACCTTACTCCTGGTCTATCTTTCCCTTTGCACCTAACTCTTAGTCCTTTTTCCCTTTGCACCTTACTCCTGGTCTATCTTTCCCTTTGCACCTTACTCCTGGTCTATCTTCCCCTTTGCACCTTACTCCTGGTCTATCTTCCCCTTGCACCTTACTCTTAGCCCCTTTGCACCTTACTCCTGGTCTATCTTCCCCTTGCACCTTACTCTTAGCCCCTTTGCACCTAACTCCTAGTCCATTTCCCTTTGCTTCTAGTCCATCCCACTTTGCATCTTACTACTGATCTATCTTCCCCTTGCCCTTTCGCTTCTAGTCCTTTTCCCTTTGCACACCTTACTCTTAGCCCCTTTGCACCTTACTTCTAGTCCATTCTCCTTTGCACTTCAATCCTAGCTCCTTTGCTGTTTGCTCTTTATTTATGTATTTGCCTTTCTGTCTTTATTTCAAAGTAAAAGCATTTTGTCCAAACATCTTCAGGGGCATCAAAACTGTTGTGATGATGACCAATCTGGAAGAGAATGACGTCACTATGTGCTTTCAGTACTGGCCAAATGGACAACAAAGTGACCACATTGGCATGTTCCAACTTTGTGTAACTCATACAACAGAGTACACCCACTATACTGTTATAGTTGTTCAGGTCAGAACTCAAAATGAAACAGATCCAAGGATAGTTCAAATATTTCAGTTCACTTCTTGGCCGCTCTGTGGCGTGCCGGATGATCCACTTCCACTCTTAGAGATGAGGCAGTCAATCAAGCGCCACCACAGAGAGGACACAACCCCGATTCTGGTGCACTGTGGCACTGGAGTTGGGCGCTCGGGAGTGTTCATAGCAGTCGATGCCCTAATAGAGCAGTACGAGGCAGAAGGCGGGGTCCAGGTGTTTGACTTCATCAGAGCAATCCGCAAAGATAGAAACGGAATAGTGCGTACTTTCTCTCAGTATGTGTTCATCTACGACGCACTGCTTCAGTTCTTCCTTGCTAGTGTGGATAAACCAGATACAGAAGAGAAACGTTCACCAATGTTCGCCACTAGTCAATGTTATTTGCAAGAGCAGTACACTCTGATGCGAAGATTCACTCGAAGGAAGAGAACAATTGGTCTTAGTTTGGAAGGAATCAAGTACACACAGGGTCTAAACAAACACGGGTAAGTCAACTTATAACAGACCAGAACTCATCAATAGTATGAAATACATTTCTCTTTCACTGTGTATAATTCAGCGTTCTAGTCATTTAGTTTCTTCAATTAACTCTCTGTGAACTGAATCCTAAGTGTAGCTTGTGGTACAAACAGATAGACAGATAGATCTAAAATGTAACTAAATCGAAAACAAAACCGAGTGTGCATTAAATTGTAACTATTTGTTCCAAAATTCTAATAATTATTTTTTTTGCAAAACTGGAGCAAGGTTGGCCCTGGGTCTACAATAACAGGAAAATTATTCTGTGCCTTTAGAAACAAACACTACAAAATGCTAATTTTTTATAAAAACAAAGTTAATTTAGATTAGCCTTTAAAAGATCAATTTCTAAACGTTTATTTCACCTTATTCCAGAACCGGATTTTAAACTTGATAAGATCCTAAAAGTTTTATTGTTAGATATGGGGCCCCTTTAAAATTAACATTACTCAAATTTGTTTGTTTTTTCTTCAGAATGAAAAGAAACATTTTTGGGGGCCGTCAAGCTTTTGTTGCCTATAAGTAAACCCAGACCTATTGTCTGCCACTCTGAAATTGATTTTTTGATTTGTAAAAAAAAAATTAAAACTGAAACTAAAATGTTTTGAAATGTTTGTTTTCATTTCTATTTTAAACCACAGTGACCCAATGTTGACCTTCCAGACATCATACGAGTCAGAGTCTACATCAGATTTTAACTTAAGTTTGGACAAAGTCAAACCAAACGCCAAACCTTTCTTTCCAGCCATTGAAAGTATTCAGATACATAATCCTCGTACAGGACATTGTCTAATTATACTTGGGGACATCAAAACTCAAAAGTATGTTGTCATCGACAATTCGAGTTCGAACAACGACCATCAAGTATTTCAGTTTCTACTAGACAACACTATCAGAACTGTCATTTCACTTGGGGACAATTCTTTCTACAATAGTGAGAGAGTTGTGGATCTAGGTCAAGGGCGCACAATCTTAATTTCAACTTCTATATCAAGTGCTCAATTCGCAATGTCGGATTTGAAAATTGGTCCAGGAGGCCATAGCAATATCGCGGGGGCTGATCGGATTCGAGTTTTTCACAAAATTAACACGCCCAAGGACCTGGGGTCACAAACAGCTGATTTGGTTGCACGATTGTTAGCAGACGTCGTTAACTGGCAGAACGCAAACTCTGATGTTAGCCAGGTTTTAGTGCAGGGTGAGACCAATCTGAGTGCAGAACTTGTCGTCATGCTTTTAATCATCTGCAAGAAAGCTGCGGTCGACGAGGAAGTAGATGTTTACAGGACCATCAAATACTATAACAGATATTATCAACTAGTAAAGAATTGTGTAAGTACCACAATGAATACTTTTGTACATTTAGATATACGTTTGTAGAATTAACGCTGTGAGTAGATATATAAGTTATTATAAGTGGTTTAGACCATGGATTAACATTCCCTGCCACACATTGTTCTCACTAGTTTTCTCACTTAAGACACATCCAGCACGTAGATATGAGACAAATAGAAGGGGGGGGGGGGGCAGGTTTTTTGTACAAAAGTAAATCTATCTACTTCAAGTCTATACCACCTTTTTTTTATTTTCTAACTGGGACCGAGTGTTAAAGAGCTTGGCTTCTGAGCCGAGAGGACGCGAATTGAACTTCTGGATTTTTAGGACGACCCTGATTTCAATATAATATCTACTGGGGTTGGCCTGCCTGACTTACGTGGGGTTGTTGGTCATATGCTGACAGTATGAAACCCTCGATAACATTTGGTCATAGAAACAGATCAGCTTTACATTCTCTACCTCCATAGGTGGCAAGGCATGAAAAGAGACCTTTACTTCTAAGCCTTTGTATTCATTTTAACAAGTTTTAACTTTTAGGACAATAACAATTGTAGGCATTACAAGTGTTCCTATTTTAAACCGTGACATGTCAAAACTTAGTTTGCCACAATGGTGCATTACTATTTATTGTCAATTAAACAATTGTAAAGTGTTCATATTGCATACTTCGATAGACTTTCAAAAATATTTACTTTCAGAATGAATACAAATTTTGCATTCAAGTCCTGAAGACCTTTATGGAATTACAGAATTACAGTAATATCTAGAAACATCCACAGTGGTGGCAGAACCTTCACGCATTGCACTTAATCTGAAACATTGCTTTAAAAAATAACCAAGTCATAGATTAGTTACTAATATTAATGTTTCAAAGTTTGGGTGGTCAACCCTGACCAAGGCGTAAACAAAAACTTTCGTTTGGAAATGACAATAAAAGTAAAAAAGGATGCTATCTACAATCTCACTGCTTGAAATTTGCTGCAGTAAAGCACATCACTTGAAATTATCAACCTACAAGCACATCATTGAAACTTGTTACCTTCAAACACTTGAAATCAGAAATCCCTGATATAAATTCAGCCCAATTCCCACCTCTATCCTTAGTCTTTCTTGTGTGTAATCTAGGTGATATGGTGTTATTTCTAATGTTGTTTTACAAATAAAATAATTTACTATTAGTTTTAGTGTATTATTGACTACAGTTATGTTAAAATATAAACTGATATAACTGTCCAGACTCATCTTTGAGAAAATTCTATGTGGTTAGTCCAAAACTTTCTAGTGACACCCAAACCCAAAATCAGTTATTTTCTGTGTAAAAGTGGACTGGTGTGCATGTACTATTTATGACTGGATCTTCAGTGCATGAACTAAGACAGAAAAAGTCATCAGATGTCATGTATGGACATAGAAAAATTAACACAAAATAGCAGAAAATTGAAACTTAAAAAAAAGATTTATTTAGAGATAATATCTGTATGTTTGAACATAAATTTGCTATCAACATGATTACAGGGGGAATATATAACACGATTAACTAATGCATATCAGAACTAAATTAAGTTGCCTCTACAAAATAATTCATAGTTTGAATGCACATAAAATGTGATGACTGCCCTTACAAAGATGCTCATGATAAAAGTATTCTTGTTTTCATAACATGATTTCTAGTAAAATTAGTGATACAATTAAAATCTAAAATTTTGACTTTAGTTCTAGTCTTAACAAATGGCTATGTTCCTTATTAGTGATACAATTAAAATCTAAAATTTTGACTTTAGTTCTAGTCTTAACAAATGGCTATGTTCCTTATTTAAATGTCTTCCTATATTATAAGAAAATCCTAATATTTGTGAAATTTTCAACCAAGATATTCTACAGTATGATTACATAAAGGAGTAGGCCTATATACCTGCCAACTTTCTTTCTATAAATGTAACATCTTCCCACTACCTGGTCCTCCCTGTACTTTTGAAAGTCATCCCATAGAAAGAGTACATAATATAGAAATAGCAGTCATGATCTTATCAATATATATATATATGGGAGGTGCTGTAGTTGAATGGGAAAACTGCTTGGACTCCGAAGAAAAACTGGGATTTTTAATTTCAGGATCTTTAGGGCACCTCTAAGTCCACCCATATCTAATTGGTACCTGACATTAGTTGGAAAATTTAAAGGTGGATGGTTGTGTGCTTGTCACATCATAACCTTGTTAATTGTGGGCCACTGAAACAAATGACCATTATTACAGCTTTTATATAGTGCTACTTTCATGCTTATAGCATGCTCAGAGCGCTTTTGGTCCAATCTCATTTGTGGACCAGTCAGGGGGAAAGGGGGTATCTAGGAGTTGGTTTTCCGTGCTTCCTTTAGGCGCTCAGTAAACACAACTCTGCCCAAGTCGGGTGTCGAACCTCGAGCCCCCTTCTAGGTAGCCAAGCCAAGTTCAAGCGCCTCTCATACAAGGAAAATATAAAAAGGTTTAAAAAAAAGAAAGATCAATATCTTAGTCAGTGGAGATGATAAACCAAAAATAAGTAGACTCCCTTTCTATTTGATGATACCCTAATTAGATATTCATAAAAAAGATATGTAAAACCCAGCTGTTTTTTTTTTTAATATTTGTAACTAAACTCTTGTAAGTTTTGATGCATTGAGGGCCATAGTAAATCTTTACTTGAGAAATACATGCTCTTTTTCTTCTCATAAGACTGTGATATGCTGGACAATGCACAATATTGGTTGAAAAAATACAACTGAAACTTAAATTACGACAATAAAAAATGATGGATGCTTTTCCAGTGACCAAAATTAAAATAATCTGGAACAGTAAATGTTGGGCTCATCATCACAGGAGGCGATAGAGAATGTAAAGCTAAAAGTCCATAGTTTGGCTTGCAAATCATTCTGTATACTGTGAGTGAACAAGGTAGATTGTTTCTGAGACAATTGAGGGGCATAGAGTCTCTCACATGATCAAGAAACAAATAGTAGGAGAAAGATTTGGAGAAAACATTACCCAGTTTATAACATCAACAAGATCAGTGGAATACTTTGGGTCGTAGGCACAAAGGGCCCGAGGTGCAGCAGGGCCTTTTGGCCCCTTATCTCCTAATAGTGTAGCTAAATGAAATTTGTATATAAGGAGTCACCAAAAAGCAATACAAAATGTACCTATAATGAATAAATGAAAACAAAGTTAATGAATGCAGCAACAGAAACATACAATAGTTTTTCTAGGTACACAGTAAGTAGTAGGCTAATAAATAAAAGTTTCAGCATTTTTTTTTTGTCCAGCCCAAGTGGGAGAATTAGTTATGAGTCAATCAGTCAACTAGGGCTATAGAAAAGTTTCAATACTTAACATCAACTGTCATGAGACAGAAGTAGGAAAGCCCAAGATCAGTTTGCAACCACAAAAGTATTATTTTCTCTGAGACTGATTTCAAACCTGTTTAACAATATACAAACAAATGTGAAAGAATACTAGATACACTAAGTGACTTACAAAAATCAAAAGCACGCAATTTGTCTATAGCACACTAGTAATAAGTTGAGAAATACTTTTTAACCAGTCCTTTAAAATGTTTAGCACCAAAGTAAAAAAAAAATATATTTTGTAAGAAATAAAGGATAGAATAGTTATTATGTATAACATTGCATATATTAAATCTTAATAGAAAATGTTATTCATTATTTTTTTAAATAGATAATGTTGTAAATAGGAAGAAAAATATATAGTACACATCTTAAATATTTTATGTACATAAGTATTACACAAAAATCAATACACTGTACATTCATTGTAAAGGCAAAGTGTAAAAAGAAATTTAATAATCAGAAATAAATATTTACAATAAACTTTAATCATTTAAACATAGTTCTCATTTATTAGAAGAAACATGTTAATCTAAGCTTACTACAACACACTGGCCTCTTCTTGGCTCACTAATCAAATTTTTATGTCATAATATGTTATAACTTTATTAATGAGAAAGTTAAACACTGTTTTCAAGTTATCTATTGGCTAAGTAAGAGAGATATCACAGATAAGCTAAAAGTCCTGGATTATCCTCTAAAAAGTTGAGAATGTGTCATCAAAAACTGTAGAACTTAAATTGAGAGAAGCTCCTGTGTAAGCTGGGTTACTCTTGGACTCCCCCAAGGTATTAGTGTAAGCACCATCTGACATTCTCAAGTTCATGAAGTCCCAGACTGTCTTGTAACAGAAACGGAACTGGTCCTGCAAGCAATATAAACAATGATGGACACAATTGAGTTAACTAAAAGGAATAAGCCAAAAATATGATACATGGAGAGAGGTGCTATACACATTTGTTGACACTTTGACTTAGCAAGAGCTTTAAAAAGCTGCAATAGATGTTTTCAAAATCTTATTAGTCTTATCTTATAAATAACTACATTTAACTCTTTCTCTCCCAATAGACGATGCCAACGTTGATTTGACCCTATTAAACTAAATTGATTTTTGGATTTATAAACTTCAATTTGTGTTGTGTAAAAAAAAAAGCATGCTTCCCCTACAATTGGACACAAATATAACGTTCTCTGATAACAAACAAAAAGTTATCATAACAGGAGATACAAATGAGCAAAATGAATAATTCTATCTGAAAGATAATGACAGAGAGAAAAGAGTTAAGAAACAAAAAAGTAAATTTTTAAAAGTTCTTGGCTATTTTAAATTAATTTTTAATAATTTTAATGCTCATTAGAATATTATAAAATAATTGTGACATAAAACAATACTTACATAATCAGGTATAAACTAAGAGAAACCAATACTTACATAGGTATAAACTCAAAACAATGCTTACAGAATGTACTATACATTGAATAAAGACAATACTTACATAATCAGGTATAAACTGACTCAAAACAATGCTTACAGAATGTACTATACATTGAGTAAAGACAATACTTACATAATCAGGTATAAACTGACTCAAAACAATGCTTACAGAATGTACTATAAACTGGGTGAAAACAATACTTACATAGTCTGCTATAAACTGGGTGCGACGTCTCTTACAATGTTTGATTGTGTGATAGACATCCACTTCCTTGTTTAGCTCCATTTTATCACAGAGGATGGCAAGAATGACAAATAAGCCAGAGTGGGTAGCTCCATCCTGGCAATGAACCACCACGGGAGTCTCATTCTGGCATGCTTCATCCTGCCAACGGAAGACACTGTCGATAAAGTCCATCATCATGGTCTTGGACTGTGGAGTTAGATTAGGCTGCACCCAGGCATTGAATTGGAACTGTCTAACAAACCTGGCTGGTACCTTAGGGTGCTGAGTGCTGCGAATCTTAAAATTTCTTATTGTGATGTTCTCTTGTTGGTAAACAGCAGTGGTCTCCACAAAGAGGGGCTCAAAATGCTTAAGGTTGAGAGAGGGCCAATACTCTGCACAAGTGTCATCCTCATTCCTGGAGTTCTCTACCATGACGATAGTATGAACATTGTAGTCATAAACAAGCTTCCAAAAGTCTATGATGGTGCCCTGAAGTGGTGTTTGTGTGACTATAAACTGATTTCTCTTCATATAGCCATCAACAAACAAAGCATTGATGTAATCTGTAGGATTCACTCCACCATAAGATTGTAGCAATGGTCTGTGCATTTCCGAAGGAACAACATCCAGGTATCTGGAAAGAACAGGAAATAGTTGTAGAATTAATTCTTTAAAAAGCACATATGAAATATGTTGTATTGCAAAACGCTTACTAAATATCTCTATGTTGATGTTTTAAAGAGGAATAAGATATTTCATCTAAAAAATATTTCCATAATAATTGTAAAAAAAAAGTGTCTAGCTTTAAAATGTAATTGAAACAAAGTAACATGTGAAAAGTTAATTACTATTTATTATACTGATCCTTATGGTCCCACAATTATGCTGGGCAGTCTACATACCCCGTATGGGGGATAAACATATGCCAAAAACAGCCCTCAAGCTGAGTTGTGTTTCCTGAATGCCAAAAGGCAGCATGGGAATCTTTTCCCAGATACCCCAGACTTTCATGTCTACAAAAGAGATCAGAATGCATTAAGCATGCTAGAGCATGAAGGATGTGCAATACTAGAGCAATAATATAAATATACTTATATATAAATATTTGTACCTGTTTTTCTTGATATTTGCTGGTAAAAAAGCAGCCTTACAATCTTCTCGTCTTGGCCCCCTTGTAAATTTCTCCAACAGTTCAAACTGATCTCTCAAGTAGGAGTGCTCTGTCTTGGGGTTGATCTGCATCCAGTTGTGGTACCTGTCCTTCAGGTCAAAGCTAGCCAATGTGCTTCCAGCATGAAACTTTTCAAACAGAGCCTCATAAATGAAGACATACTGCCTCAGTGTGCGCACCATGTAAGGTCTGTGTTTGCGCATTTTCTTGATGTAGCTGTACACTGCCACTTTACCCTCTAAAGCATACTGGTCTACAAGGGCGTCCACAGCTATGAAAACACCAGTCCTGCCCATGCCTGTCCCACAGTGGACTAAGATGGGGGAGGGGTCTTCAGCATGGTTCTGCCGGATCTTGTACCGCATATCCAAGAAGGGGATAGGGTCATCAGGCACTCCATGTTCAGGCCAGGAGGTGTACTCAAAAAGCTTGACCATCGTAATATCTTTATCTCCCTTACAGTGTAGTTCAATTGTGCGGATGGTGTAGTCAGCATACTCCAGCACCTCAGTCATATGCAGAAGGAAGTGTCCATAACTAGCTTTTGTTTTGTCAGGCCAATACTGGGTACACTTGACAATATCATCCTCCACTACATTTGTAATCATTACTATTGTTTTGATAGACCTAAAAAAAACAAAAACAATTTTATTTATAAATTTAATGCCATTGATGTTAAAAAATGTTTATACATAAAATCAAGACAAATGAAGTTTGTAAACTGAAAACAAAACTGAAAACAAAAACTTTTTGTCTCAAATGTGTCTTCCTTGGTCAGCTGCCCATTTCGCTAAGTAAAAAAAAAAGGCTTTACATGTCATCCTTTAGATAAATAGGCATGAAAATAATACTTTTAAAATTCTGTAACATAAAATCAATTAATAGAAAGGTTTACATTTAAGTTTACATCAAATATTATTATTCATGATCTTAATAAAGTCAAGTAAAAAATACACCAATAAAATTAAAACTTATTCTACAAATTTACCTTTGGTAAATGAGGCGCCAAAAATCTAGAGCAGTTTCATCATCATATGGACTCTGGGCAGCAATATAGGAAATTGAATTCCTGAAGCCTGGTATGAAACTAGCATTAATGTAAGTTCTGTGAACATTGATGTCAGATTTGAGTGAGACTAAGCTGTGGTCATAGGGAAGTAAGTGGGGGAACCTGTTGAAGTTGCGATAACTACGAGCAGCGTTGTCTGTGGCTCTGCTGGACTTGTGTGGCAGTCCCTGGTACTCATCTTTAAAGGACATAAGTGGAGAGTCCAGGTTAGGACCTTTGTTTTGCTTTGGGTGAGGTGTGGTGTTATAATCATACACCAGCTCTCTGCCAGCAATGATGTACCGGCTTTCTCTCAAGTTGTTTGTAGCACTCCAGTACTTGGATGGATCATAGTCATCTTTGTAAGGGGGCAGTTCTAGGGTGCTGGAGTCATCCTCTTGGTACTCATATGGGTTGAACCTGTTCCTCCGCCTCCACCATATATACAGGCCTATTAACAGCAAAATTAAAAGTATAAATAGAATGAAGCCAACGATCACACCAATGAGGACACCATTGTTCTCGCTGGACTGAGCCACTGGACCTGCTGTGGTTAAGACGTATGGCACTGTGATGACAGGTGGACTCATGGAAGAGTAGTTGAAGTAGGTGATGTTGCTGCTTGTACTTATGACCACATAGTGGACTGTGTACCAGGTTTTCTCAGTTAACGCTTGATTGGTGTAGCCATTATAGCTCTTCCCATCACCTACAGTAAAGTTTATCTTTGTAATGATATAAGAAGGGGCTAGCTCTGCCGTTACATAGCCTGGAACCCCTGACATGCGTTTACGTCTCAAACGACCAATAAAAGGTTTAGAGAAACGTTTCCTGCGCCTACTTGGTGCAAGGACTTTTTCAACATGTATCTGATATGCTGTGACTGGTCCAGCAGTGAGAACTATAGGGTCAAGTGTGACAGTTATGGTGGTGTAACTTGAGTTCACAAAGACTGGAGCACTGGGCCTTGGAGGAGGCTCATGAACTGAAATTCAGAAGTAACATAATTAGTTTGACCAAAATTTCATCCTAAACAAAATTCTTAGAAATAATATTCTAAATAATTTTATAAGATTATAACAATGAAAATAAAATCTCAACAAATTTAAAACAAAAAAACAAAATATGTTCCAAACCAATTAAATAATAAATGTTTTCATATAATCTGGTAAGGATTTTCACATTATGTATTATACATGAAGAGATTAGTCTTACAATGGCAATTTAGGTTTCACCAGAAGTTGATTTCTTGGTATATTATTTATCCTTTCCATCATATTTTCTTTACTTCACATATAAAAGTCCCTGAAAAAACTTTGCAGACCTTATAGGGATGTATTCTTATATTGGTCCACACTAACTCAAAAAGGGAGAGGGTATTCAAAAGAGATATAAGCAATGATGGAAAACTAATTTCGCATTAAATTTTCAGAAGAGAATAGATTGAAGTTCAGCAGAATAGAAATAAAATTGCTGACTTTTGGAGAACGCTTGTGAAAAAATGTTTCAATAGTACCATCTTACTTCTTTTTTTTTCATTTTTAATTAACTTATCAAGAAAAACATAAGACTAATAAGGAATATGTAATGAAAATAAATTTATACTGCATAAAAAAAATGAGAGATGAATTATATGCAATTAAATACCACATTACTTTAATTATACTAATCAAACAAGTCATATTGCAAAGAACTCTTACCAGTTCTAAAAGTATTAGATGAGACTGTAAGGATACCATTAGCTGACTTGGCCGAGATGGTAGCAGTGTACAGAGTGAAAGACTTAAGATTACATTTTCTTATGGCTTTTGTTGTTGAATTGAGCTCTTCCAATACTGGGGCTGTGTTTGCATTCCCTGTTTCTTGTAAGCTAAACTGTAATACAAATGCAGAAGTTTGTGAGTTCTTTTATTTTCATCCACTGTTAATTTAAAAAATTGACTTATTTTTTTTCCTCAAATCGTTACTTTTCGCTATTACTTAATAAATATTATAAAGCCTTTATTTTAAAGACATTTTTGTTTATACAATATGCCTGATTCTTACAATGTTTCTAAGGCAAAAACAAATGTGACTTAAAATATGACTTAATGCAATAAAATAAATCCAGAATTTTTTGTGTAACTTTTTTTTTACATTATGAAAAATTAATCTATAAGAACATTTTGATAATGGTTTGTATTGCTAAACTAGAAAAATTAATTCATTAATCAAAATTTAATTTTGGGGTTTTAGGATTCAAATATTACTTTTAAAGTTGTATTTCAATAACTTATTTTAAGCTGATAGAAAAGATAAGCCCTCAAATTGTTCTACTTTATTCTAGAAGTACACCTAGTAATTTAAATAACTTTTTATTACATTGGTCTAAGTGAATATTTTTATTTCTATACTTTCTTACAAAATGACAAAAACTATTTTAATTACTAAATATTGAAAACTATAGTAAGACTTGATTCTTACTGTGAACCCAGTGATGATATTTTTTATTTCTTCAGGGCTTGTCCAATTCAAAGACATACATGAGGTGCTCTTATCTGAGACATCTATCTGGACAGGAGGGCTAGTAGCTGGGTCATAAGGAATAGTTCTGACAGGATCTATAAGGTTGGAAGAACTGAAAGTTGTTAGCTGGTTCAGCGTGCTCAGAGCTACATAATAGATCATATAATACGTGTTGTTGTCTAGCACCTGTTGTGAAATGAAAAGCAATACAAATAAGTAACAAAGAAAAAACAATCCAAATATAAAGTCAATGTAGATCCCTAACACTTTTAAGGCCCAGAAATATTTTGGATACAGGGATATGCTAGAAGTTAATTTTTATCTTAGGTGACATTTTTGGCCAGCCCAATAACCAAATAAACTATTTTAGACAACTGATATCAGGAAAGCTAAAGAAGGTCCTAAAGTCTTAAAATAATATTAGCATCCACCAGGTTTTGAAATCAGAATCCTACACTTGGCAGCAATGAGCTTTATTATAGTGTACTACATCAAATAACAGTGAAATATTAATATATTTACAATTATTGTAACTGTTAAATGGTGACATGAACTATTAACCAACAAGTTTAAAGTAGTCCCCATAGGTTTTAACATGAACTATTAATTAACCCACCAAGTTGAAGTGATTTCCATAGTTTTTAATATGAACTATTAACCCACCAAGTTCAAGTAATCCCCATAGGTTTGGTTATCTCCAATAACAAAGTTCATTTTCTGTGTTATGTTGGAAACATCAAATTGTGCCGTCACATAGCCAGGAAGGCCTGCCACTCTCCTTAAAATATAATAAGATTGTTATTGTAATGCAAGAAGAATAGACTCACGTCAAGTTTTACTACAATTTTTAGTTAAATTAATCAATATAAATTAATTGCAGAGCATGAGTATTAATTAGTTCTGCTTCACATACTAATGAAAAATTACATCAGTTATTTTTGGTAACACTGCAATTAATAATTAACTTTATTAAATTGAAACAACTAGAATAGAAAATAAAATTATGGCTACAGTCAAGCCTAATTATTATTTTATTTTTTGTGAGTATTATTGTTTACAATACAAGTTAAAAATTTTCAGAGATGTACAAATAATTGTCAAATGTGTTTATTTGTTCTGCTTTTTATTTTATAACTAACAAATAAATGCCAGTCTCACTTCTTTCTTTGTGTTGTCAGTTTCTGCACCATCAGCTGATAGCTGGTGACTGGGACATCAAGGGACACTACAGGCTCAATGGCTATGGTAATGGTTGTGTAGGTAGAGCGGACAAATATTGGGCGTACTGGTGCTGGTGGTGTCCCATGGACTGAAAAATATGTTAGACAACTCTAAGCTTGACCAAATCAAAATTAAAATTATGTACATATTAATTGAACAACATTGAAATATAATCATTTTTGGTCTTAATAAATGGTTAGTGCAACTACATAAACATTTTCTGTTTTATGTGACATAATTGGGAAAAAACTATTTTTGATTACTTGTAAAGACAGGAGTGATTCCCCTTATGAAGTTTATATAAGGGCATGTAGACCATGTTTAATTGCCACTTGCTCCTGAGTTATCAGCTTGACCACTGGACCTGTGTTGTGAGCTGTATATATTTTTTTCTGTTAGTTATTGGTCGTGTGTCTTGGGGTACTCGGGAGAAGTGTGCCCTGCTCTGGAGATCTTTGGGCTAAGTATATCTTAGCCATTATTGTATTTTATATTATGTATTAATTAGTAGATATAGCCTCAAATGATTTCCAGCCAGTATATTTTACACTGATGTTCTGCATCCTGGGGTACTCCCAAATGTGACATTTTTATAGCCTTGTCTCTGAGGGATTCAACTCTGTATTGAATCATCAGATGAGCTTTACCAAAACAGATTTCTATAAAGATTGTAGGCTCATAGGTTTCCCTGAAGCTTATATTTCATCATGACCCTTTTGTTTTTTTTGGCTGAAAGTGGCTGTGTCAGCCTGTGACCTCAGAGTGGCCAAAAATGGTCGTGTGTTGACCTGAGACCTTCATTTTTGTTGACACTGATGTGTGATGTCCCGAATTAGACAATAGATTGTATATTTAGTTGTAACATAGGATGGCTGCCTGGTCGTGCGGTTTGCGCGCTGGACTGTCGTTCAGATTTATCGATGGTCAAGGGTTCAAACCCTGCCCGCTCCCATCCCCCGTCGTCCTGCGGGAGGTTTGGACTAGGAAGTAATTATCTTCAACTCTGAAGGAACATCCGAAACATGTAAAACATTTTACAGACTAGGGCGGTTACCATACTATTTTTGAATGTGAAACTTTTGTTTATTTTGTGTTGAGAAGGCCTGTGAGTTGATGGCCATTTATTTACTTATATGTTTGTATATATGTTTGCCTGCAACTTTGTTAAGTCTTGTTTTGCATATAACAGTTTAATTGTATACCTAGAGGTTATACTTAATAACCTAGGAAATACAAGTAGGGGCCAATATGCTACTAAACGAATGTGCCAGCACACCTTTAACACTGATCTGTTGATCTAAAATACCTAAATCTAGCTATAAGTCTACTTGAATCTTTTTAGCGAAACCCCCTAATAGGTAAATTTAATTGATCAAAATTTTATTATGTAGACAGGGGTGCTCTTTTAGAATCAATCCCCATTATTATGTAACCTGGGGTACTCTTACAAGCAACCTCATTCAATATGTAACAGTTCCATATGAATAAGTAGCTGATTTGATTATTCGGATAAAGAGCCTAATAGTGTACCTGTGCTGAAGTTCTCTGTGACTCTAGATACAACACTCTGTGCACTGAAGCCTGTCAGTGTAACAATGTATAATGTACTTGGTTTCAGAGAGCACACAGAATACGAGGTTTGATTAGCAGCAAGAGTTGTGTTCACTGAAGTGGAGAAGTCTGCACTGGCTCTACGCACCTCAAGCTGACAGATAAAAATAAAATTATGATCCAGAGTTATTGAATTTTTTTGACCAATTAAAATGTTTCAAAAGTAAAAACAGACTTGTGAGATGTGGTAGTGGAGTAAGTAAAATCTATCTATCTGTCCATTGATAGATAATGAAACATGCCAGATTTATTTAGTGAGGAAAAGGTTAGAATATTTTCACCAACAACCAACACCCTTTGAACCTTAAATATCCATTAGCCCTAGTTGGACTAAAGAAAAAGCATTTCCATTTCTTCTGTTCAAAATTTGAATATTGAGATGTATATTTCGACCAACCAGTTCAAATATAAAATTGACAGGTGAGATAGCAGTCTAGTTGGCAGTAGAATTGAATTAGGATGTTATAATATTCATTTTTGAAGAGATGTCTGAAACTATAAGACATAAATAGGAGCTGATTATTGTGTCCAGAATACTCAACTAGCCTACTCATCATTCTAGAAGCTAATGAGCCACATTTCACCAACTCAGTTTAGGAAGTATGGTCTTAAATGGACATTTTATTTTACCACAGTTAAAAGAGGTGTGAATTTGTTGATTATTTCAAATGAGTTTATTAAATTATCTTTTACTAGCTTAAAAAACAACAATTATACTTAAAGTGCCAGTCAAACTAACCAAATATGATGTAATGACATTTGTTCCATTCTGTGGTGGTGTCCAGCGCAGGTCTAAACATTTCAGCGAGTTGTTGGTCAACTCCAGTTTAATACTTTCTGAAGATGGTGGTGTCTGCAAGGTTAATGCTGAAGAAACATCACCAAATGGTCCCAAAGCTGCTGAAGTACTTGCTGCCATCTAAAACAAACATTTTTTTCTCAAGATAAACTATACTGAAAATATTATTGTATTTTACATTAAATTTAACATTCTAGTTTCCCTTGAACCAAACAGATATATTTATTCAAAATTGTCAAGTTGATTCTTGACAAGAAAGCTACAGTTTTTACAATATCCTACCAACTAAATGTGCATGTAAGTTACATGTTAATATGAAGTAATTTAATCTTGCAACATAAAAAATGAGTATGATAGACAGGCAGACTTGAAAACTTATCCAGATGGAGATATGCCTGATGCAACATGGTGCCTTACATTTTTAAAAGGAGTTAGTGACAAGTCAGCTGAGAGTGTGGATGTTACAACCAGTGACGTAGCTAGGGTGGGGGGAAATTCTTCCCCTTATATAATCTTTTTTTTTCCAAGTATTTTTTAAAATTTTTCTTGTGGGGGTCCAAATTCGAAAGTCCTGATGGGGGCCCCAAAAGAATGTCCTAATTTTTTTTTTCACATTAACTATTATGCCACTGCAATGTAATCTTGATATTCACGTGGAATCGAAAATACTAAAAAGTATTAATCTAGATAATATTGAAGATACCTTTGCTGCATATGAGGCAATATAAATTGAGATTTACACTTGTACATTATTTCGCCAATAAACAACAGTATTATTCATTAAAAGAGTCATAATGATTATTTTTAAAAATTTTACTTATATCACCAATTTGAATTTAGACATATTTATTAAGTACATATCATGTCATGATGTCGAATGTCAAAATGCAGGGTCCCCTAAAAAGCTCAAGTCCCCAGGGCCCCCAAATCCCTAGCTAAGCCACTGGTTACAACCAAAGGATTCTTATTTCTGTAACAGGGTCATTCAGTCAATTACACGATAAAAGATGATCAAATGCTGCTCAACATTTATCTCCAATTGCATCAGAGCAAGTTTAACCATATTTAAAATTGTTAGAGAATACACAACCTTGCAGTCAGGTTCTAACAAAACCAAGGCAAATGTGACAAATCGCATTATAAAACAAAGAAAAAAATAGAAGAAAAAAAGAAGAAATTAAACATGCTTTTGATTTACCTTAAAGTAGTAATAAGTCTGTGGTTTAAGCCTGTCAACAAATAAAGTCCTCTGTCCATCAACTGCTCTGACAGTGACAGTGTCATACTTGTCAAAGTCAACTGTCTCACTAAACATGACAGTGTATGTAGTCAGTATCCCATTGGTTGTGACAGGAGGTCTGAATGTTATATTCACTGAGGAGTAGGCTGGAATGGCTGACACTATATCCACTGATGAAGGGGCTGTTGAAGAATTTTTTTTTATGGATTATAATTGTAAAGAAGATAATACTTAATTGGATAAATAGATTTCTAATAATATCAAAATATACATGGAAAAAGTATTAAGTGATGTGTGTAATTGAGGTTTTGATTTCAAAGTCAAATCCTATTGAAGATTAAGAATTTGAGTTCTAGTGTTCCCAAAGTTCACTAATCTGTGCAAGAGTAAAACTAACTTATAATGGCAAAGTAAAATCCTTTGAAACAGTTAAGTCATTGTGGCAAAGCACTTGGCTTCAACACTGTCAGAGCTAATTTAGTTACATTGATTGCCAAGATTTCTATTAAGTATTTTAGGAAGTCCTTAAGTATAATGACTTTTTATGGGAACCTAAGTTGTGAAAATTACCGGTGATAGGTCATTGTGCAAGCCTTTTGACGCCCTCGTCAACCATTGACCCCAAAATCATGTAACCTTTGCATCATTTTTTACAAGTTAGACACAAACACAGCTGAGTTTTTTTCTTTGCATTCAAGATCTCAAAGGGTTCAATACATTATATTTATGATGTAAAACTAAAAAAAAAAAAAGTAATATGTTAAGATCAAGCTACTTAACCTAACACCATGTTTAAAACCTAAATATAAAAACCAATTAAATAAATAATTTTTTTTAGTTTTCTAAAAGAAAGACATTACTCGTATGAAAAGTATTTGAATTTATTTTAAATCAACCAGTTGACCTACCTCCCTCACTTGAGTTAAAGTACACCTTTGGACTAAGTGGTCCCTGACCAACAGAGTTATTGTAAGCCACTTGAAGAGAGTAATTGGTGTATGGCACTAAGTCAGTGATAGTGTACTTAATATCAGCTGCAGAGTAGAGTCTTATGTTAGTACTTCCTACTGTTTCCAAGTAGATACTGTAGGACTTGAGTAAACCTGGGAACACAATGATTGAAAATAAGTTTTTTTTATTATATGTTTTTGATTGCTTATTACAAAGCTTTTCTTTTATTACGAAATAAAAAGTTTCTGGGCCAATAGTGTTGCAGTTTTTTTTTTTCTTCTTTAAATGTTAATTTGATCTTTGAGAATTATGATAAAGATTAAGAGGTAGAGTTGTGTTTATTAATATGACAATATAACCATTTTAGCTTATAAAACTATTTTCTTAACAAAAATAAATGCGTCATAAAAAGTAATCTCAATACTTTTTATATTTATCTCACACACAAACAAACTTTTTCTTTTTTTTAATACCGGTATGTAAAAAAAATAATTTTTTAACATTTATTTCCCCTTTCTTTTCTCATTTTCTGTAATAACAAGATCATTACATTAACAAAACAAGCACAGAAATTATTTAAGAATTTGGCTTTCCTGATTTGGTGGACAATATGAAAAATAAATTCTACTAATGATAATCTGCTAGAAGTACATGTCTAAGCTTCTTACAGAAAAAAGATTCCTGCTAATCAGTCAAGAAAGTTAAATTATTTCTGTAGGGTGAATTATGACGCAGCTATATCTGAATTCTTAAATTATAAATAATCAACATACAAGAAAATTCAATAATTTTATGAAAGCTGCTGCAGCTCTTTAAGGATCACAAGTTACATTAATACAAAAGTTTTATCCATTTAAGACATCATATATGAAATAAATCTATTTTATAAACATGACATATTAACTAGATCTATTATGTAGACAAATTAACTAAATGTATATTGTAAACAAATACTATGAACTTATACTAGTATGTAAACATGGAATAGTGTCTACTAAAATCTTTAAGAGTTGACACAATTACTTGATGTAGAGCTGGAGTAATTGTAAGTGAAACATTGAAGTAAGTAAAGTAAGTAACCTGGCACCACATACAGTATGCTTATAATATCTAAACAGTTTCTTATTTGATACATAAAAACATCATTTTCCTTGATGACCAACCTTTTCTTTGACTGCAAGAAGGTGCCAACCAACTGACTGTGGCAGATGATGATGTCACACTATCAACACTTACATTTGTCACTAGTCCTGTTGGCACTGAACAAAAAATGTAAACAAATCAATGTAGAATGTTAAGACTTTTGTTCCCCTTTCAGAGCTAGTGATCTATGGTGCTGATGATGTAAAGGTCATCTGTTTCTATGGCCCACGGTTAATGAGAGTGTCATGTGGCCAGCACAACAACCAACCATCTTCAATTGTCTCCCACTAATATCAGGTACCCATTAGAGCTGGGTAGACTCAGAGGCGACAGGAAAAAAAAACAGGTGGGAAAGACAAGCCCTTTACCACTCAGCCACCGCACCTCCAGAATGTTAAGATTAAGACAGCTTTATTGGATTACTATTTTTAATTTAAAAACAAGAACATTCCATAGATAAGCACAGAAGACAAGAGACATGACACATTCATTCAAATGAAAATGGTGAGAAACAGAAAAGAAAATTGCTTGCTTAAAATAACATCTTGATATTACTCTCACACATTGTGTACATTCTATAACAATTAGTCAACTTTTTATCTATCAATATTTAACCTATTTGCACTCATCCATGCTATTTATTTCACATTTGCATACACCTTTTAATATCATGGTTGAATGTTAAGAGTTTTAGTCTACCTAGCTGTTAATCAAATCCTGGCAAAAAAAATGTATGCCCTGTACTCAGGATTTGAGAATGTTCCTAAGT
This sequence comes from Biomphalaria glabrata, assembly GCF_947242115.1. NCBI lineage: Eukaryota > Metazoa > Mollusca > Gastropoda > Planorbidae > Biomphalaria > Biomphalaria glabrata. The sequence goes on from NC_074719.1 coordinate 19,508,916, forward strand.
CTACACAGTTTTAAAGGGTAGCTGTAATCCATAAAAACTTTAAATCATGTGTCATTAAGATCTTGAAGGAAAAATGTTTATAGATATTGTTTTAAGTAACATAAATAGTAATAATATATTCAACACTACAAGAAATTTAATTAAAAAATATATATTACTTACAGACTTCAGCAGTGGTGATATTCTGTGTGTAATACTCTCGAACATCCATAGATTTAGCTGTTATGTTTATAGCAATGTTGTATTTACTCCAGCTGGTCAGGTTAACATAAGTCACAAAGTAATAGGCATTGTGAGGTCCAGACTAAGACATACAAAAATAGACCAAAGTTAATATTGAACTACAACAAAAGTACTGGTTAAGTGAATATACATGTATATGAGAAAAGAGTCCTTGTAATCACAACAAATTTCCATAAGGATCAATAAATCAGTCTTAGCCTTAGTCTTAATCTCATAAATGTATATTTGTAAACTAAAAAAAAAACAAAAAAACTTAATTTGTATTTATTCTATGATATGGTAAAGACAATCAATGTTAATAATTCTTACACCTATTTTGACATGGCTTATGTCAACTCACTCTGTCTGTCTGTCTGGTAAAAAGTTAGTTAATGTCATTTCTCTGACACCCAATCTTGGATCAAGCTAAAAATTTGCACAATTATTTCTTTTACCTGACAACACAAGAATCAATAAAAAAAAATTAATAAATTAGTTAATTAACTATTGGTAATTAATTATTTTGTTTGGTTTCTATCTCAATCAAGGGAAAGAAATTGTACTTGACTAAAGTGGTGTTACAAGCTGAATTATTCCCCTTTATAGTTTGCCGCTTTAAAGTAAGTTTAAAACAAACAATAACTATACAATAAATATCTTCTATTTTTGATAAGCACCACTCTAGCAGATTGGTTAGTATGTTGGCTTGAGGAGACTTGAGTCATGAGTTTAAATTCAGGTGGTTCCCTTTTTTTTATAAATGCTTTTAAAAAGTGATTACAGTAAAATGTACCCAGATCTCCCTTTCTTTTGTTCCCCCTTCCCTCACCCCATTTTCCCAACTAGTCCAGACAAGTGATAGGAGCATTGAGAAAGCTAAAAGCATGAAATAGCGCTAAACAAAAACGATTGTTAAAAATATTTCTTATTGGACAGATTTATTGTTGTTTCATCTAGATCCTTTACAAACTTAATTACATGACAGCTTCAAACTAGTTGATACAACTATACTTCGTATAAGCTTTGAGTTTTTTTTTCAAGTATTTTTTAAGTTTTTCTTGTTTCAGGTCTTCTCATTCTTAACAGGAACATTTCATTTACTGATAAATCTATAAACAAATGAGACTATTCTAACTGATAATATCATTTGGCCTACTGAATGAAATCCTTATTACACTTAGAAGATAATATAAAATTAAATTATTTTTAAAATATTTATAATGGTTAGAAAAACTAAATTCTCAAAAGTGTTAGATACTGCTGAGCATCAATTTATGAACAAATGATAAATGTGATTGTTTCTGCAAAGCTATTAGTAATGGAGAGTTTTCTGAACTTAAAAACAATTTTACTTAAGTCACAAAAAAGACAATCTTTTATGAATTTTAAGTCGTTATAATCTGCTATGTTCTAGTTACTGCTAAGGCATCAACATGTTACCACTCAGAGCTACTAAAGTTTATTATTTGTACATTGTTTGTCTTCATCAGGTCAATAAATAATTCAGTCATTAATTTTCCCATACATGTTCTGATACAAAATAAACCCAAACAGAATCTACAAACAATAATCTAATTCTGCAACAGATGTCATAAAATTCATTTGAGAACATCCTCCGCTAAAAAATAATAAAAAAAAAAGGTTTAACAATGGATGATTTTTGTTTCAGGTTTGTCAATAACTTACAATGTTTCTATCCCCTGCTCCATCCTCACAGTCTCCATTTCCTAAATGTGTCCTAGTGAAGTAAACATCATACTCGTAGCCACTGAACTCTTTCAGAATAGTGTAATCAACATTTACAGTGGTGGAGTTTACCGCTCGAATAGTCACAGTGTCAAAAACTTTACGAGCTAAAACATTAAATTTAATAATAACAGTATACCAGTAACAGATTTGAGCAAAGAACATTTGAATGGGATGGTGAATGTTATGTGTATAAGGTGCTCTTATTAACTACCACTACCACTTATTCTATCATAATGTAAGCAAAGTCAAATTTCCCTTTCAGACCTTGCAATCTATGGGGTAAATGATATAAAGGTCATCTGTTTCTGTGGCCCATGGTTAATGAAGGTGTCATCTTGCATGCACAATGACCAACCACCTTTACTTTTCCCCAATTAATGTCAGAGCTGGGTGGACTCAAAGGCACCCTAAAGATCCAGAAATTAAAAATCCCAGTCTTCACCAGATTTTGGACCCAGGACTCGTCAATTTGGAAGCCAAGCGCTTTACCAAAAAAATTTAACTATGTCAATATGCTGATAAGCAAAATCATATAATTAGCATGTGTATGATTAATCAGCAAGTTATTCAACAGAAATTAAATTAGGGTTTAAATTTTCAACAATGCAAAAATGGGAATATTGCAATTCAGTGGGTCCAAATGTATTTATAAGCATATCATGAAAAAACTTACATATAACAACTACTGGTGTAGTGGCTGTTGCTGCTGTTCAAACGAAAAAAAAAAGAAAAATGAGACATTGTATATTCCACTAAAAATATATTCAAATAAAAATAAACAAGTATTACATGCTCTGTAATGTTAAACTACCTTAGTTGTACATGTGTTTTACAGTTTATATTTATAATAAAATCAAACTGCCTTATGTACATGTTTCATACTTTATTATATAATCATGCGCATCTGCACAAGTTAACATTATCAATAGCTTTTGCATTGTTGTCATGCTTTGTTTGTAAACACAATTCATTCTTCCTTGTACCTTGTAGCTGGAAGCATCTGTTTGTTGGCGCTTTGGGAGCCTTTTTGAAGCTAAACCATTTTGTTTCCAATCAGTGGCTAAGTCTACTTATATTGTACTCTTTCTTTGTAAAATTGTTTGTTGTTGATTCACCATTTTAGTTTCCATCAGATTGAGATTGCCTATTTGTCTTGTTTGAGGGTCCTAACCTTGAGACTCTTGTGTTAAGAGTTAAGCTTGATCTAAGTGTAGGCTTTGGGCTTTGTATGGGCTGTACTTGGTTGATGTGTATGGACTGTACTTGGCTGATGTGTATGGCTGTACTTGTTTGATGTGTATGGACTGTACTTGGTTGATATTTATGGACTGTACTTGGTTGATGTGTATGGACTGTACTTGGTTGATGTGTATGGACTGTACTTGGTTGATGTGTATGGGCTGTACTTGGTTAAATGTGTATGGACTGTACTTGGTTGATGTGTATGGGCCGTACTTGGTTAATGTGTATGGACTGTACTTGGTTGATGTGTATGGACAGTACTTGGTTAATGTGTATGGACTGTACTTGGTTGATGTGTATGGGCCGTACTTGGTTGATGTGTATGGGCCGTACTTGGTTGATGTGTATGGACAGTACTTGGTTAATGTGTATGGACTGTACTTGGTTGATGTGTATGGGCCGTACTTGGTTGATGTGTATGGGCCGTACTTGGTTGATGTGTATGGACAGTACTTGGTTGATGTGTATGGACAGTACTTGGTTAATGTGTATGGACTGTACTTGGTTGATGTATATGGGCCATACTTGGTTGATGTGTATGGACTGTACTTGGTTGATGTGTATGGACTGTACTTGGTTTATGTATATGGGCCATACTTGGTTGATGTGTATGGACTGTACTTGGTTGATGTATATGGGCCGTACTTGGTTGATGTGTATGGACTGTACTTGGTTGATGTGTATGGACTGTACTTGGTTTATGTATATGGGCCATACTTGGTTGATGTGTATGGACTGTACTTGGTTGATGTGTATGGGCCGTACTTGGTTGATGTGTATGGACTGTACTTGGTTGATGTGTATGGACTGTGCTTGGTTGATGTGTATGGACTGTACTTGGTTGATGTGTATGGGTTGTACTTGGTTTATGTGTATGGGTTGTACTTGGTTGATGTGTATGGGCCGTACTTGGTTGATGTGTATGGACAGTACTTGGTTAATGTGTATGGACTGTACTTGGTTGATGTATATGGGCCATACTTGGTTGATGTGTATGGACTGTACTTGGTTGATGTGTATGGGCCATACTTGGTTGATGTGTATGGACTGTACTTGGTTGATGTGTATGGACTGTACTTGGTTGATGTGTATGGACTGTGCTTGGTTGATGTGTATGGGCCGTACTTGGTTGATGTGTATGGACTGTACTTGGTTGATGTGTATGGACTGTGCTTGGTTGATGTGTATGGACTGTACTTGGTTGATGTGTATGGGCTGTACTTGGTTTATGTGTATGGGTTGTACTTGGTTGATGTGTATGGGCCATACTTGGTTGATCTGTATATACCGTACTTGGTCGATGTCTATGGGCCGTGCTTGTTGATGTGTATGGGCTGTATTTAGTTGTGGGAAGTGTTGGCCTGGAGGGGGGGCCTTGGCATTGTAGCCAAAGTGTGCCTTTAAGTTTCACTTGTAATTTATTTTGTAAATAACATAACAAATAATGTAACATAAGCATAATTTGTAATGTAATGTTTGTTTGCTGTGATTGCTATGAATCAGCTATCATTCATATTATCAAATCATTAAACATTGGTTAATTAAGGCTTGTTGTTGAATGCTGTACGTAGTTTATTTTCATTACTTCTTTGGCTTAATTACACAGTGAATTGATAACCTGTTGGGGTGCCCAAGCAGATGAGGCAAGAGGCCTAAAATAGAACCCTAACAATGTACAAGTGTTTTATACTTTATAATACAATCAAACTGCCTTACTTGTACATGTTTTATACTTTATAATACAATCAAATTGCCTTACTTGTACATGTGTTTTATACTTTATAATACAATCAAATTGCCTTACTTGTACATGTGTTTTATACTTTATAATACAATCAAACTGCCTTACTTGTACATGTGTTTTATACTTTATAATACAATCAAACTGCCTTACTTGTACATGTGTTTTATACTTTATAATACAATCAAACTGCCTTACTTGTACAAGTGTTTTATACTTTATAATACAATCAAACTGCCTTACTTGTACATGTGTTTTATACTTTATAATACAATCAAACTGCCTTACTTGTACATGTGTTTTATACTTTATAATACAATCAAACTGCCTTACTTGTACATGTGTTTTATACTTTATAATACAATCAAACTGCCTTACTTGTACATGTGTTTTATACTTTATAATACAATCAAACTGCCTTACTTGTACATGTGTTTCGAATGGCAGCAGACACAGTTCCAGCAGTGGTACTTTTCAGTGGCTTGTCATTTTCCATTCCAACCACGTCCACCCTAAAGTTGTAATCAACATCTTGCAGCAACCCACTAGTAATGCTAACAATGTAGGTCTTACGCCCATCATGCAGATCATCTATACTAATATAATTAGTCCAATTAGTGGTGCCATTTGCTGATACAGTGGTATTCTGTTTGTACAATACACTGAAAATAAAACAACAAAAAATGTTTTCTGAATTCTAACAAAAATGTTAACAAGTAGGTCAGAAAGGTTTTTGAAGTAATTACTTATGAATAATAAATTAATTGCTCGGTGATGAAGTTGGCCAAGAAATGTTTTAGACGTGAGGTGGGAAAAACAGCTGTCATGGGGTTGAAATGTTTAATAATATCTCAATCAAAATATAAGACTCAACAAATTTCCATCTGAAGTATTTAAAGTCTAAAACAAATACATTCACCCCCCTCCCCCAAATCCTTCCTCTTTTACCATCTTCTAGGCAAAAATATATATAACACACCAAACAACCTACCTTTTGCATCTCAGCAGAGACATTCTCAATAAAAACAACAAGACAACCAAGAGGACAACATAAGAACAATAAGGTCACTCACAACCTCAGATATTAGCAATGAGCAATGAAAATAATCATTGGTATTATGTTATTTTGTCTCTTTTTATCCTTATTCCTAATTTTTCTTGTATATCTATCAAGTAAACTTTATTGAGAGTATTTTTAGTCATCTGTGTGACAGTGAAAGGAAAATATTAAAAAACTCCTAAACAAAAATATGAATTACAATAAAAACGCATGCCACATCAAACTCCAGTCAAGGCAATGTTGACATGGAAATGTTAAAAACTGTAAAATGTTTGAAATGTTTCTGATGTTCCTTCAGAATTAAAGATAATCTACATCGTAGTCAAAACCTCACGCAGGATGACGGTGGATGGCAGCGGGCAGGGTATGAATCCTGGACCATCAAGACAACTGAATGACAGTCCAGCGCACAGTCCAACATTTTTTTAACAGAATTCTTTTGCTCTGCCTTATATATAAGAATGCATAGAGTTATCTTCTGTTCAGACATAGCCTAAAGTATGGAAATACATAGACATCAAAGAATTCTAATTGACAATCAGGTTTCAAAAACTAGACAAAAATAAATATTTTGTTTAATTCATGTGCATACAATATGCTTGACAATACAATGAACTTACTTATACTGTTTGATAGGGTCCAATCCAATATCAACAGACTTATTAAAAGCATCCCAGTATATAGTTATGTTGTTACATGTGACGGATAGTGGTCTTGGGGGCAACACTAGTTTAGGCAATCCTGATGATAAGAATAAGAATAGATGATTATGCTTTAAAATCATGTGCGCTGTTCAAACATTTTGATTTGTTCTTTCTGTGATTTTTTTTTACATTTTGCTTGAAGAACCATTAATGGTCGTAAACATTTTTTTTTTCATGTTTTTATTTTGTTAACATACTTGTACATTTGATCATTCAATATTCTTACTTCTTTGACAGCCAGGTCCATCCCAGTCAGCGTCACACTTTCCACTGCTACAGTCCCCCTGCACATTACTACAATTGTCATTGACTGGACAGTGGCACACAAACCCACAATCAAGTCCAAATGTGTTTATTGGGCACTCTGTAAGCAACACACATAACAGAGACATTATTAATGTCTGTAGCACAAGTACAAGAAGAAAAATGAAACTTGTCGAAAAAAAATGTTTTCATGTCATATATCATCCACTAATTTTAATCTGTTTGGATATTCATTTAACCACAACTATGTTAAAGTGTGTTACAATGTTGAAGTCTTTAGAACAAATTTAGTTGAAGCATTTTGTATTTCTCTCATATTTAAATTTCACCTCTCATCAAATTTACTGGCGACTTTATTCATGAAATTTTATATAGGCCAGAGACAACATTGACTTTTACCTAATAAAATTTGTATTCAATGGTTAATGTGAATATAACAATAATTTATATTGTATCAAAATTAAAAGATTTTTTTTTTTGTTGCATCTAAATTAAAAGCTTTTTTTTTTATTTCAAACTTACTGTCCTGGCAGTAGGGCAGCCCAGTATAGCCTCTGTCACACTTCCAACCATTACAGAATCCATCAGTTTTATTGCAAAGTTCATTGTTCAGACAACGACATTGTTTAGAACAGTTCACTCCATAGAAACCAACATCACATTCTAAGAACAAGCATGAGCAAAATCAATTATATTTAAAATATTTGAACATTTAGAGGTAGGCTTTTTGAATAAACATATTATATGCACAAACTCAAATCCAAGTTGATATTTTCAATTTGAGGATGTGTCTGATTGCACCCAGATTTAATGGGAACTCGTCAGGAACAGTGAAGCTAGTTTGTCAATAAGCTAGCTGTAATATACTATCATCTCCCATTAGTTACATAAATACATGAAGTCTGTCGTCTGTTAGCCTTTATATATTCAGAAATGTTGATTATATTTCAGCTCAAACATTCAGAAGAAACACAGAGGATGAAGGTATGAAGCGCTCAAACTTAAAACCATTGTAATGTTAGTCCAAAATGGATACCATATGGCCAGTAAGTCATTTTGAAAGGACACTGTATCATTATAATCAATAATTTTAAAAATATATGTTTATGCTAAATATCTAATAAATAAATAAAAAATTAATAAATATCTATTTAAGCAACAATTGTTTTAATGAAAAGCTAAATTAAGTTGTTCATTTCCAAACTCACCAGTGCATGCTTGTAAAAGAGTGGGAGGCTTATAGTAACCTGCCTTACAACTTTTACACCATTCTGGACCAGGTCCATCACAGCCAAGCTCACAAGACACATCACATGCTACAGCAAATATCAATAGAGTTAAATTACTTGACAACATTAAATGTTTTTAGCCTAATTAGCTTTTTAAAATAAGTTCAGTATGGTTATTTACATTCATTTTATTTCTTCACCTGTAATGCAATTAGTAAACTAAGGAAAAACAACAACTGATGATTGCTTCCCCTCCCCTACCCCATTTTTTTTTTTTTGATGAATTGGTCTTTCTGTTCTGATCTTTATAGATTACAAACATTATTTCAAAAAAGATGATAATTAAGTCCTAAACATTTCATATGTCAATCTAGTCATGCATGTTACTCAATGACTTAAACTCTGCTAAGTCATTGGTTTTCCTGGCTGATTCAGGCAACTCATTCCATTCTGTATTGGCACTAGGGAAGACTTGTACAAATTTGTTGAAGCTTATTAAATAATGTAAAATTGCACCACCTAAAGAGTATGATAAAACAAAATAATATACATTTACCTATACATGATATAGTGCCATCTGGTTTCTCTGCACAATAAGTGTTGTTAGGGCAAGCATTTACTCTCAGACAAGGAGGAGTTGATTCTGATTGAAAAGAAAAAAGTGCAAATATATTGACATGATTTTATTTACATGTAAATCATCATATGTATGTATATATATATATATATATATATATATATATATATTTCTGTATGGTTCCACGAGGTTGTTACTGCCGGAGGTGGTAATGGATATAAGCACTCCACTACCTATTAATGCTTCCTAATTGCATGTGTCTCAAATAGCCTCTGACATGGAAAAGGCTTCAAGAGTCATCCTGAGAAAAAATCAGGAACTGATGACCACTCAGTGCTACACCCTGGCAGAGCCTGCAATGCCACTGAACCCAAACGGTACCAGAAATTGGTACTCCTTTGGATACATCTGCTGCATCGAGAGGGGGGAATTGATGTGTGGGCAACATAGCTCCAACCACAGCTAAAACCCAGGCATTATTCTCATTTCATGAGTTGATCCATAGTCGCTTCGCAAATGAAAGGCCATATATATATATATATTAGATATAGATATATAGATATATAGATAGATAGAAAGATAGATAGATAGATAGATAGATAGATAGATAGATAGATAGATAGATAGATAGATAGATAGATAGATAGATAGATAGATAGATAGATAGATAGATAGACAGACAGCAGACAGACAAGCAGACAGACAGCAGACAGACAGACAGCAGACTGACAGACAGACAGACAGACAGAGACATGGTGATGGAACTAGTTGTTGACTCTGGGACTTGGACGAGTTTAACAAGCACAAATTTCAAGTCAGTTTCTTAGTTGTGATGAGGTTCCAAGGAATCCATGTTATGCCAAATAAGAAGACGGGAAAAGTCAACCCATAATATGCAGGATATAGATTTGGAATATGTTTTTGTAACCAGAATTTGTGATATACTTGTTTAGGCTAAGTTCCTCGATTTGTGGATATTTCAATAAGCTGCTCCTGCATTAGTATGGATCTGTGATAGGGATCTGAGTTAATCCACGAGCAAAACAGTTCAATGCGCTGTTGGTAATATCCAAGTAAAGAATGTCTTCAAATGTTAGGTTTAGGTCATCATAGAATTGTACCTAATGTACATATAAACAGCATTAAGAGTCAAGTTGATTATTTATTTATTATTCAAATTATTCAATAAAATAAAATGGTTTTTAGTTCTCAGTTTTAGTAGTTTTACTTTATCAAGAAATTGTTTTAATTGTATATCTATATGAAGTATAGTAGTTTATTTAATTCGGACATTACATGAATTCGGACATTCACTGTTTTTTGTGGTCATTGAATAATTATTTTAATATTTATTATAAAACTAGCGCGCTGTATAATGTGCTTGTCCATTTTCCAATGATTCTGACCCAATTTCCTTCCATTCAGCTGTCTTTTTTCTGTAAGAAAAACGAATTTCAAATTTATTAGTCAGGTTGTTGTTTTTTCCTGTTACCTGGATGAGTTTACATCTTCCTAGGGTTAAGGGTTATTTTTTGATTGGCTAAGTCTATACTAATGAGCCCGGCAATATTTATTCTGTTTTTGGAGGGGATTTATTTGATTCATAAGTCATAAGCCATGTTGTTAGATTTAATAAAAAAAAAAATTAATAGGGTGTGCGAATTAAATAAACGATTTTCTTACCAAAATTTATTTCAAACAGCCAGTTTTGGACATCAATAAAAATGATCTTTTATTATATTTGTTCGTTTGTTGTCGTTTTTTTAAATAGAGAATAAATGGGCAAATGTTTGGAGTCAGCTTGGTACATTGAGTGAAGTTAAATGCTTAGATCTAGACCTACTAGATAGATCTAGATTTATAGAGAGAATTTAGAGGATTCAGTTATCTTATCTTATATAATACAGACGTTACTTCAAAAAGAAGATGATTACGTCCTACGCGTCATGCATTTAGTCATGCATATTAACCAATGACTTAAATTCTGCCAAGTCACTGGTTTTCCTGGCTAGCTCAGGCAACCCATTCCATGCTCTAATAGCACTAGGGAAGAAGGAGTATTTGTACAAATTAGTTAGGCAAGAACGGCTATCCTAACCTGTACTATACTACGAAAGATCATCTGTATTAGAAATTTATTAAATTAATAAACAAAAAACACAAACACTCAACACACATCTAATCATGCAAACATAAAATAAGTCTAAAAGTCGGTGCAGAAGTCACTATCCCAATGACCTAATTTTGGTAGAATAAGTGTGTTCATATTTTTATGTTTTTGTGTTCACATTTAATTGCATAGTTTGAAAACATCTTAATGATTTCATGTGACTGTGAGGGGCTATGCCTGGGCCTGGGGATCTTAAAATTTAGTTAATGTTAATATAGGTTAAAATCTGAGTTTATTGATTCCTAAATTTAGAGACTGTCTGAAATAAATTATGGTGTCCGAATCAAATAATGTGGGTCAAATTTGTCCGAATTAAATGAAAACACACGGATTCTTTGACCTTAAATATAATAACAAATATAGGTTAGGGGTACAAATATAAGTAGTCATCCTTATTCTCCATTAACTATAGAAGATTTTGATACTTCATTTTCATTTCTATGTCGAACCATTGTAAAATAATGCGCTGTCCAAAGTCAAACTTTCAAATTTGGGCCTATAGAATTACTATATATAGATGTCCGAATAGCAGAATAGGATAAAGAAACGAAACTTTTCCTCAATTTTTAAGCACCAGAAGATAAGAAATTGTCGTAAAACACAACTGTCCACCTTAAGAAAACAATTCAAAACCAAAGCATGCATTTATCGGACGTTCAATGACTTCAAGACGGTTGATTGTAACCCCATTTAATTGCATTAAAGGTAATATATTTCAATGTCAATTCAGTTTGTCTGACTTTTATGAGTTTAGGCCTAAGTTAGACATTGGAAGAATTGTATGATAAAAAGGAAGGGTGCGGTCATAAACATTTCTTTTTTTTTTTGTCTTGTTAATCTGATTAGCATTGTTGGTCGCTCGCCAACTTCCATTCTGCATTGTATGATTGGTTTCAGATCCTTAGATCAGTGTTTGTCTAACTTTACTAGTGACGCCCCAGACACACACACACAAAAAGCTCGCCTTTCCCCCTTTTTTTTTTTTTTTTGGCCGCTGGAGAATGTTCTTTTAGAGCGTTGTAAACCCCTCTTCCCCCTTTCCACCTCCTTGGGTGTCCAAGAGATTCTTGCATTCCGAGCTTTCTAAATAAAATTATGTTTGGAATCCAAAAGACTCAATTAATTGAGGGGAGCTTAAGTACGTCGCAAAGTCAAGAATAAAAAAATAAAAAAACTCTCCCTCATCAGGTTTAGAAATTAAGACCCTCAGTTTGGCAACTAGTGCCGTAGCTAGCCATGTGCAAGTTGTGCGGGCCGCACGGGGCATCAAGTAGCGGGGGGCATCAAACTAAGGATACATTTTCTCAATAAAATCAACGCATTGTACATAAATAAACAAAGACAAACAACTGAATTTGAAATGTTGACTAGAAATTAATTTACTTTGCTACTTTTGTTAATCTCCTATGTTCTTTCTTACATTAAAAGTAAGCTATTAACCAGGTTGAATCAAGTTGAATCTCTGAAGGCAACGCACTTTGACACGTCCACTTTCTTCTGGGCACATTTTGTTACTCTTTTTTTTTCAGTATGCTGGTTTCATCTAGATCTACAGCTTATAAATAAATGCCCTAGACCTTAAAATAGCAGAATCAGGCACTTAATGGGCACCGCAAACAAGTTGAAGAAGAATGACAGACAAAATCTAGGTCATTTCTAAAAGTTTATGAAATTACTATCCCAATTTAATCCACTCCTGAGAGAACATGTGCTCCCAACTAATCTTAGTTCCAGACCAAATGCTTACATGTATCCACAAATACTAAACGAACTTATTGTAATATTGTGTGATAATGAGACAAATATTTTTCGCGTTTTTTGACAGTTCACCTGACATCCCAAAACTGGATCAATTTTTTCAAAAGTTGAGGTTACATTGTCATGGATAATGACGGGGTACAAATTCTGTAGTCTTTCATTGACATATCTTGATTCATTATCTGCTCGAAACATTCTGTTAGTTTGGCCGGAATGCGGGCTAAGGCTGAAATCAATTCAGTAGCATTTTTCGGTACATTGGACAATTTACACACCTTTTTATTGACTTCAGCACACCGCTAGAATTTCTTCAAAAAAATAACTGAAACTAGCATTAAGCGCTTGAATATAACGTGCCGGAGCGCCAGAGTAGAAGTCGTTAAGTGGTATGGATTCATTTTTTTTTTAAATTATAGAAACTCTATAGAGACATTGACTAGAACAGATGAAAACTCTTCTACTAGGTCTGAAGCAGGCGGATTGTTAGTTGCTAGGCAGTCTTCATTTTTTCACCTACCTTGGGTTTTTGACCCCTGTATTAACTGAATTAAGGACGCATATGTCTACCTTCAAAAACCAGAGATGGTCAATTCAAGATTGAGCACTTAAACGGAAAATATTTAAAAACATTATTTACTACTAGTCAGGAGAACATCGCTGAAGCCAGTGCTACCTTTACAGAATGCATGTGCTCGGATTTGGTGATTAGCGCAGAACCTCAAAGACGTGTTAGCCACCTGATTGAGACATTGACAAAAACGAATTTTATCTGGAGCGAAAGAGACCTCAACGGTTTGTCTCAGTTTTTTCAAAAGCCTTTGAACTTTTGCAACAAGGGCCTGATTGAGAGATTTAATTTAAGCATTTTTCACTGCAGAAACGCCTGCTTCTGACAACTACAGCTCACTATTCATCAGTGATTTTCGGGGCGTAGCCCCGACGCAGAAAGCGTTTTCATGCATTCTTCACTGAAGAAACGCATTCTCCTGACATCTACAGCTCATTATTAATCAGTGGAGTTCGGTTCGCCCCGACGCCAAAAGCGTTTTCTTGCATTTTTCACTGCAGAAACGCCTGCTCCTGACAACTACAGCTCACTATACATCAGTGATTTTCGGGGCGAAGCCCCGACGCTAAAAGCGTTTTCTTGCATTCTTCGCTGAAGAAACGCATTCTCCTTACCTAAAGCTCATTATTCATCCTATTAAATAAAGGACTTTTTGAATAATATTGTACTTGAAAAATATTCTAATTTGAATGTATACGCCCTTAATATATTGCAAATAAATCCGATTTGTTCCTTGAAAAGATCAGATACCCCACATTTTTAGATTAAGGCTTTGAGGATCGCCGCCGAAAAAAAAATTCGATAAATAATATTCAATAAAATTCAAGCATAAATTGTGAGTTATAGTCCCAAATTTAACTAGATTGAGTAGAGGTTGCAAAAAAGGCTACTCATCTCAATCGTGACTCTTATACTGAAAATTTTTGTTTCAATTCTAACTTTTCCAAAGCAAAGTCTTTCTTAAAATAATTATGATAAATTCATGTGAAATTACATAAACTCTGTCTGGAAATGGGAGGGGCGGTAGAATGAAAACGATTTATCCTCGCTCCTTTTTATAATTTCTGCCAATGATTGCATTTGGCATTAAAGAATAAGGGTGGGGCCACTCGATACGAGAATTTAATTTATAGCATATATAAATTATATTAGTGGCTGATTTTTTTTTTTACATTTTGTAATTTCTTAACTATAATACAAAAAGAAAAATTATTGCTTCGTCCGATGAGGGAAAGGAGATGGCATGTATCGCCCTTCCCACCTTTTTCCTTTTATATTTACTAATCATAAAATTTGAGATTAGAGTGTGGTGCGACATATTATACAAATGGTTTCACATATCAATTATATAGAAATTCAACTATTTTTGTTCACAAACTATGATTCCTCCATAAAAATATGACCGCCCCCCCCCCCACTCAGAGGGCTAGAGCGGGGAGGGCAGTACATGCAATCGCCCCCCCCTTACCCCACCGAATCGGCCAAGATACCTGAAGGAGAGCGACATAATATCAAATTTATATATCAATGCAACTAATCTTGCTCACAAACTCTGATTTCTCCATAAAAGTAGGACCGCCCCCCCACTCGAAGGGTTTAGGTGGGAAGGGCAGTAGAGGTTTCGCCCCCCTCCCCCACACACACCAATCGGACAACAGGGGAACGACATAATATAAAGATCGGTTAAAATATCAATAACAAGTTTTAATCATATAGATATTTAATTGATTCTTTTGGCGAGCTGTAATTTCTACAAATAAATTGGACCGCCCCCCCCCACTCAAAAGTTTATGGTGGGGGGGGGGGCGGATCGATGCTATCGCCCCCTCCCGACCCACCAACATACTAGAGGGGGGCGAAATAATCTAAAAATAGTTTGAAATATAAATAATTAGTATATATTATTAACATAAGTAATAAATTCGTATACAAATTGTGTGACTTCTATACTAAAATTCGTCCGCCCCCCCCCCCTTCGGGGGGGGGGGGTCGGCCGAGTGGGGGGGGGGGGCGATCGCCCCTACCGCCCCCCCCCTGGATCCGCCAGTGTCCCCAATAGGCCTACTGATACATCTTCAATTCTATCTCCTGAAAAAAAAAAACTAACTTTATTGAGTATACAAAACACTTAAAACCTATCTACGAAACATTATTTCCGAAAAAAAAAACAGGCATTCTTTAATTAGAAATGAGAAATAGTGCATGCAATGTATTGGGAAATAAGGAAATGGATGTTACTTCTTTTAGAATGCCGGATTTCACACTTTGCCTGCAACATACATAAGAATTTTCTTAGAAAAATATTTCTTAAGTGTGATTGGCTGAAATTTGGATCAATTAATAATTTATAGTAACTTGAAACTTGCTATCTTTCATAAAAAAAAACATGAAACTCGCGTATGGCTGAAATCGTAGGCCCATATGGGTAGACTGCTCTATCTTGAATCACACTCCTTCAAACTAGTACTTGTACGATATCTACTTGGCTTTTGACTAGTTCTTGACATAGATTCTGTACTATAAACCCATTCACTGCCAAGTAATTAACTTGAATCGTTGAAGGGGAGAACACCACAGCTCTTGAGATATAGGAAACTGAACCCACAAAGAATTGACCGATAGAATTAGGAGGTATTGTGCGAAACAGTTTTACACTTCCCACAAGACACTTCTCTCAAGAAGATTTCCTAAGTTTATTATTTCTTGTTTCATTTTAGTGACCCACGAAAGGGTGCTAGTTGTGTTAGTCCTTCTGTTTAGATCTCAAAAACCTTAAGCGTATTAATAATCTGATCGCAATATATTTTGTATTTGAAAAAAAAAAGTGCAACAGCTATTATTGTTCTTCTGAAATCATGCCCTTTAAAAAATAAATAAATAAACTGTAATTTTTTTTAATTTTGTAGAAATAGACCTAATAACTTGAAAGACTTGATCAATATAGTTTCTAATAATATTAGTAATGATGGGTGTAATACAAGAAAGGATCGTATTTGTTCTAAATCATTTGCATATAGAGTTTTGATCCTCGTCGAAATATGTAACAATAAAAATGTTTCTAGTGTATAACAGATGATTGACCGTAGGCTACCCAAAAACGTTTATTTTAGTTTAAAGAGTATATACACTTATTTATAGGCCTACTCATTTTTATTACAAGATTCAATAGATAGTGGTTTGTAGTATTTAATACTAACACACCGTTTACACACGTTATATTGGTTAAAGATCATTCGAAATACCATACGTCACATATACAAGCCTTAAATCTATTAAATATTATTTTATCATTAAATACCTTATCTGTTCTTATATAATATAGAAGTTACTTCAAAAAAGAAGATGACTACGTCCTACGCGTCATGCATGTTAACCAAAGACTGAAATTCTGCCAAGTCACTGGTTTTCCTGGCTGGCTCAGGTAACCCATTCCATGCTCTAATAACACTAGGGAAGATGGAGCCTTTGTACAAATTTGTCCTAGCATATGGAACGAGGAATGTGCCTTTATCTTTGTGTCTTTCTGTCTATTTTATTAGATTTTGTTTTTTGTACCGGTATTTGAAGATTATGTTTCAGTGTTTTATGTAGGCTATAATTGCTACTTTACTTTTGAACCTTCTGTCCTGAAGGCTTTCTAAATTTAGTGATTTTACTAAAGGTGTTACTCTAGTCAAATGTGAATATTCGTTTGTTATGAATCTCACTGCTCTATTTTATGTCTGTTTCTGTTTCTTAATGTTTTCTTGAGTTGAGGGGTCCCAAACAAAGGGTGCATATTCTATTATTGGCCTAACCAAGGTTAAATAACATTTTAGTTTTATGTTCTTATTAGATTTATAGAAATTTCTTCTTATAAACCCTAATGCTTTGTTTGATTTTTTGCCCAACAGTAGGCCTGCACTTACTTCTATCAATATTTGCACACTTTTATGTCTTAATGACACACACATCACATTGAGTCACACACTAAAGTGACTAAACAAATACGCTCAAACACTCATGCACTATTGTCTCAATATTGGCTTGCTGTACTTACGTGCTAAGGTTCTAAAGTTAAGTAAGAAGAAAACAGTCAAGACTGCCAATAGCACGAACTTGACAGGCGACATTCTGAAATATACGAAATATGAGAACTTGTGAGAAATTATATTAGCGGCTTAGTTTATATGTTAAATTTTGTCAGGAAAAAATGAAAATGGCATTTTGAAAAAAAAACAACAACCGTTATAGGAGATATATGACTTTCATGGATAAAATTGAATAATTGTTGTGGATAAACAAGAAATAACAAACTATAATTTAAATATACATTCAGCCATTCGGCTAGTTATTTCTTTTTACATATATATATTTCGATGTCATCAAAGTTAAGTAAGAAGAAAACAGTCAAGACTGCCAATAGCACGAACTTGACAGGCGACATTCTGAAATATACGAAATATGAGAACTTGTGAGAAATTATATTAGCGGCTTAGTTTATATGTTAAATTTTGTCAGGAAAAAATGAAAATGGCATTTTGAAAAAAAAAAAAACAACCGTTATAGGAGATATATGACTTTCATGGATAAAATTGAATAATTGTTGTGGATAAACAAGAAATAACAAACTATAATTTAAATATACATTCAGCCATTCGGCTAGTTATTTCTTTTTACATATATATATTTCGATGTCATCAAATCACGTGGATACATAGCTAAGATTTTCATCTATAGATAAAGGCCGTAAGGGAACGTGTGCTTCTTGAAAAGAACCAAAACTCTGTTGTCACGTTGTCTAATCATTAGTAAATGTAGGCTACATCCTTTTTATCTCCCCGTTCTCACCCTGTATAATTTGTTGTTCTATTACTTCTATTCGATCGTAGCGTCATGAAGTTGTAATGTAGAAGCTGTGGTGGACAGGGGAGGACTGGATATATGGGCTACCGGCTAATGCCTGGTGGGCCCGTGTTTAAATGGGCCACACTAAATATCATAAGTCCCGTAAACATAATTGGCCCCGCCTTACCTTTTCTAAAAGATCTTTACATACTAAACTGTGTAATACTAGTCACATATTCCGAAATAATGGATTCGCCCCTACCCTTAAACCGTGCCTCTGTGAGTTTACACACTAAGAGATTGAGAGTTTCTGCATATAAGGAATAGCGTGGCACAAGAACACTTGCAGGGTTTCATGATTGAAGACTGGTGATTAAGCTCAAAAGAAATTGTTTAAGACCTAAGCATAATCGATCTGTAAGCGAGGAGTTTGTTGAAGAAAGACTTTTCTTATCCCTTGAATGTGAAGACATTTCTCTGTTGGTAGAAAGTTTCACGTCACTTCCTTTTCACATTGTTGGTTTGTTTTGTTTGACATGTTTTGTCTGTTACTTCAAAATAGCCCGAACATTCCACAGGACGTTGGGTGGGGGAGGGGGGGAGTGGGCGTCGAGCAGAATTGAAACATGGGACCACCGAGACGACACTCCAGAACACATAGATTGCACTGTATAGTTCTTTTTGCAAATTGAGATTTCCTATAGCCCTTAAGTCTATTTACACATAAAAATACAATACATTATTTTAACCCATGTTTGCATACATGCGTTCAGTTTTATGCATAACATATGCAATCACGTTGTGGGCCGAATTGTATGATAATGTCCGGGCCGATATTGACAACCCGCCCCTGCTAGTGGAGTAGCAAGTTGAGAATAGTGCATCAGTTTTTGGTTTAGTAATCGGGAACTTCATGTTGAATCCAAGCTGGCTATATGGGTTGTTCCTAATGTTAATGAACTAATTAAACTTTCCAAAGCTTGTCTTTCTTCAAA
Organism: Biomphalaria glabrata; assembly: GCF_947242115.1. Taxonomy (NCBI): domain Eukaryota; kingdom Metazoa; phylum Mollusca; class Gastropoda; family Planorbidae; genus Biomphalaria; species Biomphalaria glabrata. The sequence goes on from NC_074719.1 coordinate 19,528,022, forward strand.
GACGAGGTAATAAGAAATGTAATGGCAGGTCTCAATAGAAGAAAGTATTTTTCTGGAAAGAAGTTTTCTTAAACCGAAAAAAAATTTTTTGTAAAATTTCGGAGTAGTCTGTAATTGTTTGTTTTGCATGTTTAGGATGTTTCTTTGGACTTGAAGATTGTTTCATCCTTGCGCATGACGGCGGGGGTTGTTTTATCCTTGCGCATGACGGCGAGGTTGTTTCATCCTTGCGCATGACGGCGAGGATGTTTCATCCTTGCGCATGACGGTGCATGACGGCGAGGTTGTTTCATCCTTGAGCATAACGGTGGGGGTTGTTTCATCTTTGCGCATAATGGCGGGGTTTGTTTTATCTTTGCGCATGACGGCGTAGGTTGTTTCATCCTTGCGCATGACGGCGGGGTTGTTTCATCTTTGCGCATGACGGCGGGGGTTGTTTCATCCTTGCGCATGACGGCGGGGGTTGTTTCATCTTTGCGCATGACGGCGAGGCTGAAGGTAGGCAGGATTCGAAACCGCGACCATCAAGACGACAGTTCTGAGCTCATACCTCACCACTAGCCAGACTTTCGTGATTTGTTGGTGAGTAATACTATCTGCATTCCAGGTATGAAGTATCAAAATGTAATTTGGTATTGGTGTGAGGTGTAAAGGTCACGTGAACAAGAAATGTCTTATTCTTCGTTCGAATTATGCTATTGGAGGGTTCAGATGACTAATTCTATTTCTGATATGAAAGCGCAGTAGTTTTCAGGCCAGGCAGCTCTCCGTGTAGTTTTTGTTCTAAGAATCATTCATACATTTTATATACATTTGAAGACTCGTGATTCACCAAAAAGCTAACTCTTTACTTTCCCAACCGAGTTGGAATAGAATTGAGTTAGAGACGCTCTGAAATAAAAGTCTCGATCACAATATGATACACACAACCTTTGTGTCGCTATAAGAGTGTTAAGGTAAACATGAAACTATACTTGTTATTTTTTTTTTACTTTAGTAGGTAATACTTTTTTTGTTAGTGGGTATGTTAGGGCATGGGCGTAGCCAAGATTTTTTTTTGGGGGGGGGGGATTTTTTGCAACCCCCCCCCCCGCCCCCTCCCCAGAAAAAAAAATTAATAGTATGTATGTGTGTGTGTGTACATGATCTTTATTACATTCTGACCCTTCATTCTTTCGAAAGATGTTTATAAGCCCTACAATGTTTCTTCCTGGAGTTAGTGGAAAAAGTGTAGACTCCCCGCCATTCATAGCAATGGGATCTGGGGGAGCACTATTTCTGGTATTGAAAGCCAACAAAATGAATGTTCTGAGGTATCTACAGTAAATTTTCCTGCTATTCAAATGTTTTATTTCAAAAACCTCAAATGCTATTCTCAATGCCTTACTGGCGCTAAGTTGTACTAGGATGTCATTGCAACCCTTAAGTATGCGTAATTCATTTTGTCGAAGAACATGTCCCGCAAACCTCATGCGACGCTCTGTCACAACCTTACTAAGGGGTCGACTCCCAATTCGGCATAGGATTTCCTTGATTTAGACCCGATCTTTATAACTGACTTCTTAAATCTATCTTAGCCATCTTTGTTGAGCCACATTTAGTGTTTTTCAATTTCGGCAGATGACTTTTCAAAGAACTTTATTAATGGAGCCCCGCCACTGGTAGAAATGTGTAACCTCTCTTGAATACGCTCTTGGAATTAGGTGACTGTAGTTTGCTTTAGATTTTATTTCGAAAAGGGAAGTTTTATCGTCAAAATCATCTGTTGTGGATTTTAAACTAAAAAATCTCTGGAGTTTTTTGTTTTTTTAATTCAAAACCCAATTTAGCTACGGTCATAGTATTTGGTAACTGTATTTTGCTTTAGAATTTTTTTTAAACTCAAAACCATCTGGAGGGGTTTTAAACTTTTAAGAAATGCAAACAGTAGGAGAGGGGTTTAAACTCAAAACCCCCAATTGGCTTGGCTACGCTCAAATAATTTTTGTGTGTAATATGCTTATTTTATATTAATGAGGTATTTTTTTAGCATCAAACCCCGCTGAAAGGGGGTTTAAACTCAAAACCCCTTTTGGCAACTCTCATAGCATTTTGAGTGCGTTTTTTATGTTGAAGAGTTATTTTTTTTAGCTTCAAACTCTACTGGAGGGGAGTTTAAACTCAAAACCCCTTTGAATTTTGAGTGTATAATTTGCTTTGTTTTTAATATTAAAGAGGTATTTTTTTACCTTCAAACCCCGCTAAAAGGGGTTTAAACTCAAAACTGAGTCGAAACCCATTTATCTACGCTCATAACATTTTGAGTGCGTAATTTGCTTTTTTTTTCATATTGAAGAGGTATTTTTTTTAGCTTCAAACCCTACTGAAGAGGAGGAAAGGGGGGGGGGTTTCAACTCAAAACCCTTAGGCTACGCTTATAGAATTTTGAGTGTGTAATTTGCTTTGTTTATATTGAATACAGGGTTATAAAATCAAAATCTTCCTTAACTGTGCTCTTGGAATTTGGAGATAGTCGTTTCCTTTTTTTTTTTTTTTTTTGTTTTGTTTGTTATTAGAAGAGAGGGATTTAACTGCAAAAAAACCTGGTAGGGAGTTTTAAACTCAAAACCCCCTTATAGGGGTTTTGAACTCAAACCCCCCTGGTAGGGGATTTTAAACTCAAAACCCCCTTGTAGGATTTTAAACTAAAAACCCCCAGGTAGGGGTTTTAAACTCAAACCCCCCTGATAGGGGTTTTAAACTCAAACCCTTTTGGCTGCGCTGGGGCAAGTGATGTTATTGTATTAAAATGTCACACAAAATAAACAAAAGCAAAAAATCAATTACTGAATTCCGATCCCCCCTTCGGGGGGGGGGGGGAGGGGATTTCATTTCGGGGTGGGGGGGGTTGAACCCCAAGAACTCCCCCCCCCTGGCTACGCCCATGTGTTAGGGTATTTGATTCATGGTTGAATTGACTTTCCAAAACTATAAAACAAAAATATAAAAAAACAACAACAACAACATTGTGTTATGTTTGTCCAGACACCGTGTGTTTCAGACCTCATTACCTCTCCAACGTTTCAATGTGCCACTCTCACACAAAACCATTGAAGTGTGCGTCTCTCCCATCAACCAGTCTAGAGAAGCGCTGTACACTTCGCTAGGAAGGTATGGGGCCGAGCTACATTGTAGACATACTGTCATAGGTAGTGTACAATTCATAATAAAAAGGGACGACATAGTTCATGTAGGGAACAGTGGAATGTATCCTTGTAAAAGTCTTTTTTGTACTAAACAAGTCGCCTCGTAATGATACTGCTTTGGTCTCGCAAAAGACTTCAACATAATGATGTGTGGGACACGAGGGACAAATTTAACGCAGTTTCAAAACATATGTTCTCTAAATATTGAATTGTATTTTTATCAACTTTACGACATTGTCTTGATGTTGTCATTCAAATTCTGTTTCACCTCCTTCTTGATGCCAACACATTGCTAGATTTTTAATAAGGGACTTTCTATGGTAGGACGTGGCATGTTCTTTTTTTAAACATTGACTCATAAATCTGAATCTGAGGTTAAAAGGTTAATACCTAGGGGTAAAGTTTGATGTCCCTCACCGCCTGAATCCCCGTACGACCCCCACCAGACTCATATAGCTAAGTAGTATAACGCCTCTGCTAGGTAGTGTCCATTATATAATAGAATTCTTATTCAAGAAAGATAGGCCTATTCTGGCTATACATATATATATATATAAAGTATGGATCAATCAATTGCTTTTTTTTTTCATGATTCGCCAATCCTCTGGCACGTTTGAACAACAGAAGACCCAAAGCTATTCATTCGATCTGGCGATAGACAAAAAACACCTTTGTATTCTTGTTGTTGGGGATCGTCTTGAAGATCAATGTTTTTACAAAAAAAGAGTGGCTTGTCATGTAATGTGTACTGGCTTTGAAGGGAATACATTAGGAATGTTTTATTAGTGTTCAATGGCGAGTTTTTGTTGTTGTTTTTTTAATACAAAAATGTACCTTAAGCCTTTAGCAAGGTCACTTTAACTAGTCAGCTGTTCAGTAAGGCAGAATGTCTCAAAAACTAAAAGCGATATTTATATCCCCATCGCTATTATCGTGTTCAAGATTATTGTCTACTAAAAGGATACCATTTTGATTTAAAATTAAAATGCAAGAGCGTTGTTTTCATACAAAAACCATTTTTAAAAACAATATTTGAAAATGTTATATCATGAAAAGTAGTCGGGTTAATAATGGGAAATTACATAACCTTCTATTCTTCGAAAGTGCGCACACGCAAAAAATAACTGCTTGTCGGAGTGCGAGGGACCATTAAATACCAAAAAGTGCCGAATAAACCTGAATTGTGTTTCAAAAATGATGTGTTTTTTTGTGTATATTTAGTTTATTGAAAAAAATGCACGCCTTCAGTACACCATAGTTCTAATTTACAAATAGGATACTTATTAAACTTCATATATGTGGTGGGTTCAGCACAGAATATGACAACCAAAATGACGAAGCAAGTCAGGAGGCTTATTTCAAGTTTAATGTACACAAAAAACCTGCAGCCTTGGTCAAAACAATGGACTTAGGAAAAACAGAACAGGATCAGACAAGGTGGTATTGGAGTGGATGCGGCCCAGTGAGTTTTAATGCAGGATGCCAGCAGGAAAAGGAATTCAAATTGAGGATGTCAACAGGAAAAGGAATTCAAATCCCGGCTTCATGGGCAGTGGTCAACTTGATCTTTTGCTGACCGGTGCTTGCCCAAGTTCAGCCGACCCGTATATTATGTCCTCCCCACTACATATATTTTTACAAAGCTTATAACAACTCACACTGTCCGACTAATCCAAGCTATATGATACAAATTAGCTTAATTTTTTTTTGTTGTTTCTTTTTAAGTTTTTTTCTAATTTTCTTGTTATTACTCGTTCTTATACTAACATCGAAACCTTATGTTTAGATATCACACAAAATAATACTTTGCTTATTCTTTTCAATAGGATTATTAGGTTGGGGACTGCTTTGTAATTATAATATAGATGTAATTCTCACATCTTTTGAAGTGATGCAGCCTATTTGTATAAAAAAATGTATTAAATATTTTGAGTTATTTCCAGTTAAACATGGTGTAGAATAAAGCAACTTATTTAAGTTTATACTTTGAATGGCAACCCATTAGGCCTACTTAGCGCTGATACAATATTTGGTTCTAGTACTGTGTTGGGTAGCCCAAGCCTATCGCTTATAGTGAATGAATTTCCATCAACTATTTTGAATCAATCATGCAAATAATTTATAATGACTCATAATGTAACCAAACACATTCAATACCATATAGGTTTGTTGTTCAAAAAGGTTAAACCTTTTGTTTATCATAGGACGTTACCTCGCTGTGAGGGACGGCCTTACAAATAGCGGGGCCCAATGTAATGGATGCTGGCGAGGCCCCAGTTCTAATTTTTTTTTTACAACAACAACTTTTAATTAAATTATTATATTAACATTTATTATAAAATATGCATTGGAAACAACTCAACAGTTGGTGCCGGCGGGTTAATTAAAGCTACATCAATCGTAAAAAAAAGTAAGTAAAGCTCCCCTTTCAGACCGTTCGATCTATAAGAAAGATAATGTAAAGGTCACCTGTTTCTGTGGCCCACGGTGTTAATTAGGGCTATTTTTTGCCAGCACAACGACCAGCCGCCTTTACTTTTTATCCAACTAATTTCCGATACCCTAAGAGCTGAGCGGACTCAGGGGCGCTCTAAAGATCCTGAAATTAAAAATCCCAGTCCTTATTAGGATTCGAGCTCGTATCGTATGATACACTAAATATATAAACCCTTTAAGTCCTACACCTTTAAAAGCCTTTGACAGGACATGACTGATAGTGATATGCAATTATTATGCTAAATGTAAATTTCGGAACTTCTGTCAGGCGCGGGGCCCTATTAGGAGCGATTGCAGGCCGGCCCTGCTCACTGTGTATTATTTGAGAACACTATTATTGTTTGTCGGGGTAAGACTGTGCGTGATTATTTTCTGTATAAAATGCTTATAGTATAGCATGCTCGGTGCATTATGGTCAAATCAATTTTGAGGACTAGTTGGAGAGGGAAGATGGTTTCCATGCTGCCGTTTCAAAAGCAATTTTTAAAAAAGGAAGTAGCTCGAGTCTGAATTCGAACTTGAGCCTCTATGACGGAAAGTTGGCTTGTTTTGCCACTTAGCTATTCAAAAAAGGTTTTATTACCTTAATTTTTAGTTTAATAATTTTCTAGCGAACGACCCAGTACTCTGCTCGTCTATTGGGAATTACGGCTGCAACTGTGCATGATTATATGTCACAGTTCGCTCGCCACCGATTTAGTAAATTTTCCGTGAAAAACAGAGTTCATTAATTACGACTAATTGATAAGCACATTTTGTTTTATTGATTCGTAGATAAGCACATTTTGTTATATTAATTCGTGTGTTGTCAGCGACAATAAATAATTTTGAAAAGTGTCAACTTGATTCGAAAAATGGGAAGTGTAATAAATAAAGTTTATAAGATTTTTACCAGACAGACAGACGGAGTGACTTGCTTTAACCTCAGTAAAAAAAAAAGGTGTCAGGTTCCTGTTTTAAATGCAGTGTGGTCGCTAGAAAAGCGGAAATTTGGAGGGTCAACTGTGATCATGAATAACAAACTCCTAACGTCCAGACTTAAGTGTAATGGATGACTGCGTTTGGAGCTTGAAGTGCAAAGACGACATTCTGAGCATTTATGAGTGTAATATAACATACGCCTTTAAAAAAAATGTGTAAAAGTTATTCTTTGTAAAAAATAAATAACTGTTTGACACATTTTCCGCTTTTCTAGCGACCACCTTTGTAGAAGCAAAGGCCACATTTTATCTCTCATAGTTCTTATATATATATCTTTTTTCTGACATTTAAACACTATTTTTTTAAAGATGTAATCGAATTCTGTATATAGTGCATAGCCCCGGGGTAAAAGTGAGTTGAAAGATAGTTACATAACTTATCGAGCTTTACAGACAAATAGTTAGAAGAAGAACTGCTAGAAAGTAGTTGGCAGTTCTTCTCATACGTGTATTGCATGTATAGGATACAAAACCAATGAGTGTATTACTGGCTATACTGACCAGGAGCTGAGAGCATTATTCTAATATGGCAGTGTTTCCCAAACTGTGTTCCTCGAAACCCTAGTGTTCCGCGAGGCCTGAATAAGTGTTCCACTAACTACTGGAGCAATTAACTAGGAGACCACCACGTGAATTAATCTCTCTTAAAAAAAGTTGTTCCGCTAAATACTATTTAAAAAAGGAGAAAAATCTGACCCAGGAAACTACAGACCAGTATCACTTACCAGCGTCACATGTACAATCCTAGAACACATAATATGTAGTAACATCATATACCACTTAGACAAACATAATGTCCTCACACCATACCAACATGGCTTTAGGAAATATAGATCATGTGAAACACAACTAATAGGACTAATTGATGATTTTTCAAAAGGTTTAGATAATAGTGAACAAATAGATACTATCTTACTAGATTTCTCTAAGGCTTTTGACAAAGTTCACCACCATAGTTTGCTTAAAAAAAATAAAATATTTCGGCATTAATGGTCCACTGCATCAGTGGATTAAAGATTTTCTGATAGGGAGAGAACAAACTGTAATAATAAATGGCTCTCTAAATCAACACCGATAACAGTAAACTCAGGTGTGCCTCAAGGAACAGTCTTGGGTCCACTACTATTTTTAATTTACATAAAAGATTTACCAAATTGCATTACTTCAGGAACAAAAGTTATATTATTTGCAGATGATTGCATAATATATAGAACAATGAAAACAACACAAGACACAGATATTTTACAAAGAGAATTAGAGGAATTACAGAAATGGGAATCAAATTGGAGCATGTCTTTCCACCCAGAAAAATGTCAGTTGTTAAGAGTAACAAAAAAACTAAAACAAATTAATTCCACTTATCTTATTCATGGCAAACCAGTAACACAGACTAAAAACGCAAAATACCTAGGTGTTATAATAAATGAAAAACTGTCATGGAATCCACATATTGATGAAACTATAAAAAAATCAAACAAAGCATTAGGATTTATTAAAAGAAATTTCTATAAATCTAATAAGAACATAAAACTAAAATGTTATTTAACCTTAGTTAGGCCAATAATAGAATGTGCATCCTCTGTTTGGGACCCCTCAACTCAAGAAAACATTAAGAAACTGGAACAGACACAAAATAGAGCAGTGAGATTCATAACAAACGAATATTCACATTTGACTAGAGTAACACCTTTAGTAAAATTACTAAATTTAGAAAGCCTTCTGGACAGAAGACTCAAAAGTAAAGTAGCAATTATACATAAAACACTGAACCATAATCTTCAAATACAAAAAACCAAAATTTAATAAAATACTCAGAAAGACACAAAGATAAAGACATATTCATCGTTCAATATGCTAGGACAAATTTGTACAAATGCTCCTTCTTCCTATTGCTATTAGAGTATGGAATGGGTTGCCTGAGCCAGACAGTAAAACCAATGACTTTGCAGAATTTAAGTCATCGGTTAACATGCATGACTAGATGCATGATGCATAACACGTAATCATCTTCTTTTTTGAAGTAACGTCTGTATTATATAAGATAAGATAAAACTAGATACTCAGAATGTTCCGTTAAGGAAAACATTTAGGAAACACTGTAGTAAGGGATAACTAAAGACACTTAATATGTGCATCTCGTTAGAATGCTTTGTTTTGTATTCAGCATCAAAATACTACAAAAGAGAGTTATATGGCTGTTATTAATATTTCATATTTACTTATCGCCCTTTAAAAATGTGTTTTAATAAATATTTAATGAATGCATCTCTCACCTTACATTTTATTGCGCCATGCCTACCAATGAAATGTCAGCTCTGAAAGTGTTATAGTAATCCTGGAGCCTCATAATTCTCTCAAGTATATAGATCTATATTTACAGGTAGACATTTTTATTACCTAGATGTCACTGCACATACTAGCCTACTAAGAAATCTAACACAATTATCTTGAACAATGGTCTGTCAATCTCTGAACCAGCAGTCACACGCCTCAGTGTTGTTTTAACGACTTGTTTGTTTATTCAATTACTGATTATCAAAATAGTCCAGAATCTAAGTATTTTTAAAATAAACAATTTAAAGTACATTAAAACGAATTGATTATACGCTTATAGATAAATACATAACGTAGTTCCTTATGATCAATACGTAAATGCAATGGTGTTCTACAATGTTTTCTTTCATGTGTGCAGTTATTATTTTTTTTTAAAGCGTGTCTGTGCGTGATGATCAGACGAACACTCAACCAAGTGTGGTGTGTTACTCCTACAGCAAGAGTTTCCAGTGTGTAGGCTGTCGTCTGCCGATAGAATATTGATTGGTTCTTGTTATAGCTATGACACATGGTGGATGTGGCTTGGGTGTGGAATGGGCGTGGATTTTCAAGAGTAGAGCACTGCTGTGCACATCTGGTTAACAGCATTTGTTACATAAAACCATTAACAGAATATAAATTATTATTACTATTAATAACGTAGGGTTCTATATGGGTGTAGGTTAGACCTATAGGTCTTTCTAGGCCTATAAATGTAGTTTTGAATATAATTAGTAGTTATTTATATAATCCTAGGCTGTAAGTAAAAAAAAGACATTTCTTATTTCAGATTTAGATCTAGGCTTTATAAAAATTGTAAAATAAATAAATTGTATTTATAAAAAAAAGGAAACTGCTGTGTTTGAAAAACGTGTCCTAATCTGCATAGCAACTTAGTAAATAAAAAAAAAGTAAAATTATGGATCTGCAGTTATGTAGGCCTAATAAAACAAAACAATTAGTCATATTTAAGAAATGTTTACAATATCATTTATTCAAATTATAGGTACTTTTAAAAATTAAAATGGCACTATAAATAATAGTTAGGGTGATAGAAAAAGGATAACATGGAAAGGAGACTTTCAAAAAGGAAATTATCTAATAGATCCCTCTCTGCCGCTCTCTCTCTCCCTTCCCTCTTCCATTCACTCTCTTAAATCAGGAGGTATTACAAAGTAATATGGAGTGTTGACTAGTATAGAAATAAGTTTTTTTATCCTTTAGTTTTACAAATCTCTTTAGGGTACTTGTAGTATGTTTAATAATGTTTAATAGAGATTATATAAGCCGTAAGTGACATCAGCATCTAGGAAGTGTTTGTTTTTTTACTAAGCTTATATCAACTCTCTCTGTCTGGTAAAAAGTTTAAAGTTTTTTTTTTCCATTTTCACTCTCGGATCAAAGTGAAACTTTGTACAAGACATATTATGGACCAATCATAACATTAACAATACACGAATCAATCCAAAAATTAAACCAATAATCAATTAGTGGTAATTAATTACTTTTTTAAATAACAGAGAGGGAGAGCTAAACCCTGCCAGTTTCAGAAAAATTGCAGTAATTAACGGTTCTTTCCCTTACTTAAGCTTTGTTTTGTTTTTTTAAGAATTCTTTTTTTTTTTTTAAGTTTGGATGTTTGCACCGTAATAGACAAAGGGTCGGTCTTAGGCCTCTGCAACCTATGCGGCCGTAGTGGGCCCCGCACTAACATATGCCCGCGCGAATTGTAGGTGTAAATTATTATACTAAACCATTTTAACTTATTATTAAAGGGTTCAAATGATGTATCCTGAAATTTCAAAGATACGAAATAGCCATGAAAATCTTCTGAAAAACTGATGCAAATCTCAAGAAAAGACTAAATTGTCATTCCGGGGTGTTATTCAATATGGAAAACGACAATCCTACTCGCGATTGAAAAAAAACAAAACATCATTGACAGCTTTTATTTCATAAAAATGTAATAATAAAGACAGATTTTAACCAAAACAAGAATTTCAAATACTCAATTTACTTGGAAAATTTGTATCTATTGTAGATGGTTCGTAAAGTTAATTTTGTACTTCATAACGTATGAAAAAAATGCAAAGACGAATTTATACAAAATAGAAAATCTTAATTTTTCACTTATAATCCTTATCCCTACCCAGAATGGGCCCAGCGAAATCCGCAATCTGTAGGACCGGCCCTGAATAGACAGAACGCCATTTTTTGCAAAGTAACAGAAAAAAAAAATAACTTGTGTTTCCGTTTCTTTTTCTTTGAATCTATACATCAGTGGCGTCACTAGGGTTGGTGTCACCCGGTGGGAAAAAATAATCTCCCTAAAAAAAAAATATAAAAAATACTATTGCTTGATTTGTTTCTTTTTGTTGAACAATAAAACTTTAAGCTAATTAATTGATGGTTACACCCGAAAATGTTTTTTGATTATATTTTAAAATCTGTTATTGACATTTTATTAAAAGTTATTACATAAATTAAAAACAGGTTTACGTCCTGCGAAATATCGTCGATCAAAACCTGGAATACCACCAAAGAATGTTGATTGGTTTCGTAGATTAAAGAAAAAGTTTAATAGCTTCTCTCAAATCACTCTGGAAAATAGCAAGAGAATAAGGCATCTCGCAACAATTTGTCCAAATTCAGCGACATGTCTAAAGCAAATCAAGCTTTTGTGTCACAACAGACAGTGGAATTTGAATTCTTCATTGTCGAGACGAATATGAGATTAGGGTGTATCTAGTCATCCTTTCTCTTTCTTGTAGCCATCGACAATGTCATAAAATTAAACAGGCTACATTCGGGTCTTCATTGCGTAAACTAAACCAAATAGGATTTAGCAGACAACATAACATCACTTTGAAATACAATTAAATGTATACACGAGTCAACGGATAAAGATGCCCTCAAACTTATGCATATTAGGTGCAGGTTACCCAGTACCCCAATCAACATTGGCCATACAGATCTTGAATAAATAGAAAAGTTAACCTATTTAGGCAGTGTTATCTCAAGCCATGGAGATGCATATCACGTGCTGCAAGCAGGAGTCGTCTTTCAAAAACTGAACATTCTGAAAAAAATCAATTAGCCTGGAGATTAAAACCAACCTACTTAATACAATCATTTTCCCAATGGCCACCTACGCATCGAGACGTGGCAGGTTGAAAAGAGGCTGAGCAGTGATGGCTGAGAAGGAATAACATACCGAGATAATGTTCCCAATAGAGAAATCTTTTCCCGCACACGCATTCGCGTCTAAGGGAAGTGGCGACTAAATGTCGATTGACATTTGTGAGACATATCATTAGACAAGACGAAACATGTTTACCAAAGTAAGCCTTAACATGAAAGCCGAAATGAGGAACGAAAACAAAAAAGGTCGTCTGCATCAGTCACACCTTTTTAGAAGTCCTGAATTTCTTTTGCACTAGCTGGAAAGTGGCTATGAAAGTCGCCTAGGACGGATTTATATGGAGAGAGCTTGCTGCCTAGTCGTGCGGTTTGCGCGCTGGACTGTCGTTCAGACTTATCGATGGTCTTGGGTTCAAACCCTGCCCGCTCCCATCCCCCGTCGTCCTGCGGGAAGTTTGGACTAGGAAGTAAATTATCTTCAATTCTTAAGGAACATCCGAAACATGAAAAACATTTTACAAACATTTACAACTCCTCCTCCCCTTTTAAGGGCAAGACAAACCGATTGAAAAACGATGATGTGTGTAATCTATATTTGCATAAGAACAGTCGCTAGTAAGTGATACAATATAATGTATAAACATATATAATATAAACAACAGTTGCATTGATTTTAGTTTATTTACAGAAGTAGGTCGAGATATCATCTTTTCTTATCTTATAGATTACAGACGTTACTTCAAAAAAAGAACAGAATTACGTCCTACGCACCTAATCTAGGTCTACACTAAGTATTAATCCTACTCACTGATTCTACGTAAAGCAGTTGTAAGGAATTATATTTGCGATCGATGTTAATAATTTGGCAGACAGAATTGTATAGGACACTCTAGTAGCCTAGATGAAAAGTAAAACAGCGGTTTCAAATTACCGAACCACTGCATTTGGTCGACAATTGGTCTAAAGCAGCGGTTCTCAACCTTTTAAGTTTGGTGACCCCTTTTTACAATGCCCCACTCTGCCGCGACCCCCCCCCCACACACACACACACTCACACACATACAGCAATAGAAGAATAGACAATAACAATCCATATTTTCTATTGTCTTAGGCGACCCCTGGCAATTGGTCAAACGACCCCCAAGGGGGTCGCGACCCACAGGTTGAGAACCCCTGGTCTAAAGAGTGGTTTTGGTCATTTTGGTCTGCGCAATCCACATTCCACTATAAAAATACTTTGCGTAGGCTGGATGCTTTACAGTGTTTCACAAATTCTAACTGAATATAATAATTAACTATTACATTCGACAATGTTCTTCATTTCAATTTCCGGACTTTTTTTTTTTTACTTTCATACAAAATGTTCAAGAAGACACAATAACAACTAAGCTCACTTTTTCTCCACCCCTTCCCTTTGCACATATATAGGCCCTTTTACGTAACACCACAGCAATCTCATTTAACATTAATTTCTTCTGTCTTTGAAATAAAAAAGGTACATCTAGCAGAGTGATTTATTAAAATGCAGTAGGGCAGTTAAAAACAACAAAAAACAACAACAATGGGTTGACGCCAATGCATCTGTTTGTGTAGAGAAAACTAGTCGTCCTTATATATATTGAATCACACAAAAAACAAACAAACTATCTTCTACATTGAGAACTAGATTTCTAGCACATATGTTACAGTTTTAAGTAAACTGAAAAAGAAATATAATATTCTAGACTCTCTATATCCAGCTGTCGAGTAGTACCAAACATTGTTGTTGTTTTCTTTTCACATCTATTTCAGCATTGACAATAGGATCGAAAAATCGAACCAGTGCAAACGTTGTTTTTTACCAACTTTATATAATATATAGCTCAGTGATCTCATTATTTGAATGTAAATAATAGGACCATGAATACGACAAAAGCTATATCAGTTTATAGCAGTTATAAATTGAAATCCCTATGGTAACAATAATAAACAAACAGAAACGTCTTAGAATGCCTGATAAAATTGCAAATTGAAATTAGTCCGAAAAATAACAAATTACATTTTTTCAAACTAAAATACTACTCAAACCCAGTAATTGAGTATTATAATTTAAGATGACTTTGCAGTTAACTAACGCAATCATAAATAGTCATGTTCAAACAAACGATCGATCCTTAAGTTAAGGCTTAACTTAATCGGTCGATTTTTATCAACCATATGATTCACTCAACGAATCATGCTTTAAATGTGAACAATGTAATCTCTGCGCATGTGCATTTGCCAGAATAAAGTGTTTTGACTTGTTTTTAACTTTGATGCAATATTTCGAAAAACAAAACATAAAGAAACGTAAATCTAGATCTATCATATTGAATAAAAACCTGAGTTACCTGATATTACCGAATAGATTAATATTTTATAAAGAATATAGATTTAATTATATTTAATAGATCCAAGCTATCTCTTGTTTGTTTGAGGCCATAGGGCTGATACTAGCTAGGCTAGAGGGGATAGCAGAATCAACATATTTCATCAAATTCAAGGATATGTCACTTTTTGTGAGGATATATTCAATGTGAATGTAGATTCTATTTATATATTATAAAATAATCAGAACTTTTCTAAATCTTCATTGGAATGAATCATCTTCTTAATAAACCTAGGTCTAGATCGACTAGATCTAGTTGTTATTTATATTCTGTGTCTACAGCATTGGCACTGTTAGTCCTGGCACCTTGTATACTTGGTAATTTTATTTTTTATTGTAATAATAATTACTAATTAGTGATGGGAACTAAACTAACTTTTAAAAGTTAAACTAAAACTAGTTTTCAACTAAAATAAAGTAGTTAAACTATTAGTTTATCATGAATTCCAAAAGATAGTTAAACTAATCTAAAGAAAGTTAATTAAACTATAACAAATTTTTTTGAGGGGGGGAGGGAGGGGCGGGGTTGAACTAGACCTACATAGATATAATCATCCGACTGTATGCCTACAGTTCGATCTTATTCTTTTAACATTCTAGTAATATTTATCTATAATAAAATCAGTAATAAGGAATGTGTTTCTTACATAAACGTTAATGCACAATAAAATAAAATGTCTAAATAAATATGTGTGCTTGAATTTTTGCCTTGAATTTAAACCTTTAGAAAATAATGGTACTCTTTTGAAAACAAATATATAAACTTACTATATAACGGAAAATCTTACTTATACTGGTAAATTTTAAAATCTCATTAAATTACATATATTTAGTATTTCAAATTTAGATCTAGTATCCAAAGAAATAGAAAAGAAATCGTTGGAGTTTTTAAAACATTTGACCTGTATAATTATTTTATAGTGTAAAATACATGCTTGACTAACCATGCCAATGTGCTTTTTTCTTGTCTGACCACTAAAAATACAACTAACACTATTGCATAACCGTTAAACGCGCAAGGGGAAAAAAACTGGGTGATCTTGTCATTATGGACTGCACACTCAGTATACTATATAGACCTACACGTGTACGTCTATCTGGCCAGGTTGTTAAAATCAGTCGGACACACTGTCTATTTACTTTCTGGGCAGGGAGGGTGTATAACTATTTTAGTGTAAAGATATATCTACGAACATGCTTGAGTAGCCACGCCAGTGTGTTATTTTCTTGTCTGACCTCTCCATATTAAGCAAACACTATTGCATAACGCTTTATGCAGGGTAGTCTTGCAGTATTATTGACTACACACGTGCAGTACACTAGGCCTACATGTGGTCATATGTATGTCTAGCTGACCAGGTTGTTAAAATCAGTTGGACACAGTCTATTTACTTTATGGTCAGAGAGGGTGTGGATTAGGATTTTTTTTCTAGAGTTGGTTACCCTAATGCTTTTAGATCTATATAGGCCTAGCTTTTGATTTAGACTTAATAGATCTCAATAAAAGTCTTAAGACTATAAAAGGGTGTACTTGATGTTCCTGCAGTTAAAAAAATATTGTTTGCTGCAAATTAATTGATTAAAACCACTAAATATTGACCTAACTCACTAATCAGATTCCCACTAGAAACAGAAATTAAACACCTCCACATGACTCACAAAACAATTCGGAACAACCTCATTCATAATACTGCATAGAAGCTTTTGGCAAAAAATGTTTAACATTTTATAATACTGCTACTTTCAAGTGCAAATATTTACTCCCATAACTTCTACCAGGATCTTACTTTACCCTCTTCAAATGCAGACTGTTTAAATAGTTGTTAACTGCATCATTTTTTTGTTAAATCAAAGTTATTGATATCACATGACCAGAAAACAGGGAGTGCGTTTCAACCCTGACCACATGTTAAAAAGTTTTACAAATTTTAATTAAACTTTTTAGTTAGTAACTAAAAAAAAATAATTAAACTACGATTTTAACTAAACTTTTTTTTTCTAGTTAAACAATGGCCTTAACTAATTTTTTAGTTAACTTTTGCCCATCACTAGTAATAATCAAATCTATAAGTCTTCATTGAAAATTTTTAAAAAAATATTGTCAAATTATTTTTTTTAAACATTAGGAATACCTATCTGTAGGCATAATGATTACATTATAATAATTATAATATTATATAATTCTTTGGTTCAGAACTTCAGGGAATAAGCAATTAGGTCCACACATCACATGCATCTCTTTCTCTCTCTCTCTTCCTTATATATATATATATATATATATATATATAAATATATATATATATATTGTTTAAATAAAATTCCTTGCTTAATGACAGAGCTCCATTGGAATTATTTATTTAAGCTAATCTATCTTTTAGTAGACTGGACATGGAATTTATTTTTGTAATCTCATGTTACAGTTTTTCTCTCTCTTTAACCTATCTCTACTAGCTGTTAACATTTTCATGTAGCTTTCTCCCAAATAATTTTGAGTGTGCCTGGTCTGCTGTATGTGGGCTGGACTGTCACTGTGTCATCTTGGGGATCCTTGGTTCATACTCTGCCTGCTGACATCACACATTGTCCTGCAGGAGGTTTGAACATCTGAAAAATGTAAAACATTTTACAAAGCAAACAAGATTTACAGTGATTTGTTATTATTGATATACAGGCTTATGGGCATTCTTTTACTAATTAGGATGTCATAACTAATGGTCAAGAATTTTTTTGCAATAATGGATCAGCCCCTTAGAATGAATGGTAGTCTTTAAACGATAGATATGTAGTGGAATATGATGGAATATGATGACCTTTGCATCATCTGCCCTATAAATCGCAAAGTCTGATAGGGATACATTAATCATTTTTATTTATGATGTTATGGCACAATTAGGAATTAATTATTTGTTTCGGAAATACGGGAAGTTTCAACTTAGAGACAATGACGTGACTAGTAAAAACAAGGACAGGTTTTAGATACAACGAAATATCAGCCAACGTAAACAGGCTACCTCCTGGACACGTTAGAGATAGGAAGCCTTTGATAGACATAGAGAGTTAGCTGACATTTGATGGTTCGCTTCATTGCTATTAAACTTCTTGTTCGACATTCAGTATCAGCGTCGACTAACTTATATTGATTGTTCAGCCTTTTGCCAGTGTTATTGGATTTTGTTGAGTGTTACCTCTGTTTGCTTATTTGCATTAGACACTGCCTGACAAGGATTATGCTCCTGCTTCACTCCACACTTGTCAAAAATATCAGTCAGCCATGCAATGTTGTAGCTTTGAAATTTTATTGTACAATGAAAATAATGGGTCAGTCATCAAGCCTGTCGTAACTTTGATTCACTGTTATGTATATCAAATGTTTAGTGAGGACTGTCTGATTTATTGCCATTCCTTTTCACAACTTTGCCAATAAGCACATAAATTAGTTATAACTTCCAGATATAAAATATGACACAACTTTTCTCTTCTCACTAAATTGATTTGTTGGCCTCTGCCTGTGTGATTCCAGTCTCAAAATGTTGAGGTGCAGTGAAGGCTGAAATTTGAATTCTGGGTATTTTTTATTCTTTTCATTTAATACGCTTTTAAATTTTCCCATAAAACGAAATTACTCTGTCCCAACTAAAAAAAAAATAAACAGCTTTTACTGGGTTTACATTCCAGACATTTCAGATAATATTAAGTGTACAATGCACAGCTTAGCAGAAGTCCAAGCCAAATGGTATACCTGTCCTGACATATACTTATTGAGGAAAAAAAATTGTTGGTAATTTTGCTAGCCAAATGACACCTTCATCAACCATTGATTAATCATGGTCTGTGGGCTTAAGGAATTAATTTTTAATATTGAAACATGCTATGAGATCTTTACTTTTAGGTTTCAATGGCAACTTTATTTCCATACCTTTTTTTTTGCAACTCTAGTATGAATTTTATTTGGGTAAAATTTGGACTCTTTCAAAAAAGGTATCTGCTGTGTTTCTTTGCTGTTTATAAATCTTTCAAATAATATTATCCCTAATAATATTAATAAAAATAATAAACCTTTTTAATCTCAAAGAACATTTGTTCATTGGTGCCATTTACATATCAATTCAACTATAGATTAAAAATGAAACAATCTCTTCAAATATATAATGGAATAAAATATAAAAATTTCAACAGTAAAAGTTGAATATTTAAAACTGAGGTTTAGAAAATTTTATTTAATAACATCAATTAACAGAAAGTTTTTTAAATTCAGGTATGTATATGTTTTTTGAAGTTGGCGATGTAAATTTAAACAAATGTAATTTGTTAAAAATATTATAAATTTTCTCAGGTGTAAAGGTTACAAGGATTCAATTAAAAAATGGATCAACTGTTTCTACTAGAATAGGTCGTATTGAGATTCAGGTAGATAATATTGACACCTGGGGATCTATTTGTGATGATGGCTGGGATGATAAGGATGCTGTTGTTGCATGCAGAATGCTTGGATATACGTAAGCTACTTATGTTAATTATTACTTATTTTCTCATTAATTGTTTTTTGGCTTATGCTCAATAGAAATAGTCTGAGATCTTCCATAGTGAGATAATTATTTTAAATATAGCTAAAACTAAAAAAAAAAAAATTGCTAGCAAAGAGTCTATGAACATGGAAGTTTGTATAGTTATCTATTGTTTCTATTTCATGTTTGTGTTCACTAAGCCTCAGATGACAACCTAATATAAAGCTTATACCACCACTTCAGTCAAGTACTATTTCTTTCCCTTGTTTGAGATATCAGACAAAATAATTTTAATACCAATAGTCAATCAACTAATTGACAATTTTTTTTTATTGATTCTTGTGTTGTCAGGTAAAAAAAAATAATTGTGCAAAATTTCAGCTTGATCCTATGTTAGGTGTCGGAGAAATAATGTGTACAACCATTTGGCCAGACAGACAGAGTGAGTTGATATAAGCTTTGTAATAATCTATTATATTTTAGAAATGGTGGCAAAGCTGTGTTGTCTGATCTCTATGGCACTGGGAACTTTGTTTTTCTTATGGATGGTGCAGCATGCACTGGAGATGAAAAAAATCTAACAGAGTGTATTGCTAGTCAGACTATAGATTGTTCACAGGCAACAAAAGATGTAGAGGTTGGTGTAGAATGCAATGAGAACTCTGGCAGTGGAGGAGTAACACCAGCACCAGCTACAACAACAACTCCCGGATCAAATATAATTAGTGGAAAATGTAAGACAAGTTTTATAAAAATTTTAAATATGGAAATATATTTTCTGTCTTAGTCACTGTGTATCATATTGTTACGACTTTGGAGTAGAATAAAGAAAGTGAACTCACTGATTGTCAGGTCGCCAGTATCCTTCTGATTGCTGAAGCACAATCCAACTATGAACAGCCAATACTCCAAGTAGAAAAAAATAATTTCACAGTTCTCCTAATAAAATGTACATATCCCTATTCACAAAAAAAAAAACGATTCAAGAAAAAACTTCACACATCAACACACTCGCTCAGGTCAGTTTCGCCTCCAAGCATAAACAAAATTCAAAAAGTTCTCATGTGGAAATAATGGTCAGTTAGGGGAACAAGTTTACAACAATATAGAAGGCTGTAAAGAACTTAGGTTAGTTCTTTGAGGGTTGTAACTTAATGCCCCAACTGTAGATCAATTAAAGCATACAAGTATTATAGATATGATACCCAATGTATAGAGCGACACTGACTAGGTGCTGGTCATTTTAAAGTATAACGAGCGCAGGTGAGTTTGGGTTTAACACCCTCGGGTATGATTCACTATTCATATTCAACATGAAGGAGATGCCACAGTGGTCAATTTTCCGATATTACTTATTGGTTATTATAGATTACACTCAGCAAAGGAGTAGGAACTTAGTATTTATTTATAGCATACAATGGGTTACACATATAATACAGAATACACAATCATCAATACTAAAAGGTATTAAATGTGCCCAAATTAAATATTCAAGGGTGGTTAGACTAGATTCAATAATAGATTACTTAAGGGTATCATGATACAACATAGCATTACCCAAATATTCAGTACACACACTTAGAAAGAATATTATCTCCATACTCTAAACATAATAACCGAAAACAATCACCAACACTCTACTCAGACCAGGTCAGCTCTCCAACTGACTAGACTGACCACTGGGAACCTTATTAATTCCCTTGAAAACCCTGTGCTAAAACAGTTCACAACAACTAATAAAATAAACAGACACACAATTTCACATCTTACACTCCCCTGCTCTTTATGAAGGCTAGTAGTCTCTGTGGTAGCCAAGCACTTTATTGTAACCATGTAGTAATGTATCAATTGTCCTCAAATGTTTAATAAATAGATAAAAATAAGTTAAATAGTTTTTAGCAAATTTTCAAGACGGAAGAAAATAGCAAAGCATTCAATCTATAATTGATCAATGTTTCTTCTGAACATTTTAAAGGCCAAACTGTTCCAACTGTCAAACTGTATGGTAAGCAAGGAATTGATGGAATGGGTTATGTGCAAGTGCAAGCTCCCAATGGCTCATGGGGCTATGTGTGTGATGACAATTGGAATGAAGTCGCTGCAAAAATTGTATGTGCTCAGCTGTGCTATCCGTAAGTAATCCATCCATAGCAGTGGTTGTAATTTACAGTTATAACACATTGAATTATATCCAAATACATGAAATTGTAGCATTTAGCTATGAAGTCAACATGATTTACCTAGATGGGGTCCTGTAGGGATCCCATTGATTTTTGTAGATTTTGTAAGTGCTATTTGTACTCAAAATAGTTTTTTTTTGTATGTTTAGGAAACTACATTTCAGCATGAAAACAAAAAGTATTACAGTTAGAACAGGATAAACTAAAATTAACCACTGGGGTCTTGGCAGGACTTCCTTGATATGTTAAGAGTTTAATACAATATTATATAATGGTTACAGGAAAACCAAGGAATTAATATAAATATTCCTTTTGCCTAATAGTGCTGCAAGATACACACAGTTAATTGAAATGCATTTTTACCAGGTTCCTTGGCATTGAAAAATGGAATGCTGCAATCATAAAAATAATCATCTTTTAGCATGACAAATAAACATATGAATTTTTTTGTGTGCATTATTAGACTTTTAAAATATTTTTAAAATGTGTAACTTTGTTTTTCATGTTAAAGACCATCTATTATTTTTATTATTATTTCACAATTTAGGACCAACTACACAGCCAAGCCTGGCATACCAGCAGAGAATAAGCTGAAACCAGTCAATGCTTCTATCTATTTGGATAATGTACAATGCACAGGTACAGAGGCAACACTACAAGACTGCCAACATGCCACATGGTACCAGTCAGACTGCAAAAAAGATGAAGATGAATTGGCAGGTGTTCAGTGTGTGGCAGCAACATATCAACCTCCAGCTCGTAAGTTGTTTCACCTAATCAATAAAGTCTGATAAAGTGCTATTCCAAATGGATTGTTATTTACTTGTATTTAAAATGTACATACTATGATTGTGTCTAGTCTTTTCAACCAAGTACAATATGGAATAAAGGTTTTCCCTGTCTGTAAAACTTATAGTGTAGACATCAAGATGAGAAGAAGTTTTGAGATACCGGTATATTACAAAAATAAGCAGTGATGAATGATAATCAGTTTGAAGAGATCCTGTCAGTTTACCATGTTAAATATAGATTGCTTACTTTTAATTCTCTCTAATGTTTCCTTTGTAAGGGATACAACATTTATTGATGGTAAAATATGTGTAAACTCCTTTAAGATCTATTCTATAATTATACTAATTCAGATTATGATTTACTTTACTATGGTATTATTTTTTTCTAGTTGTAAAATTTCTCATGGGATTTTTGGCACTAACAATATTTTGAAGCTTGAAATTTTGCTAGTTATTCAGTGATCCTTAAAACATTTTTTTAATATTTGTGAATTATAAGAGTAATTCCATCATTAGTTTTATTTATTTGCCAATCTATAATTTCAAAATAACATATAGAAATATTAATCTTAAGAATAAGTAAATAATGAAATATATTTATCAGTTGCTTGACTGTGTTAATTTAGTTGGATCCACAGCTTCTTAGAATATTTCTGGCAACTATTTAAAAAATAATTTAATTTGGTCTTGCTAGAATATTATTTTAAAATTTTAACCTAATTCCTCCAGCTCCAGTCCCAGTGTTGAAGTGTGGTCAGGGCCTAATGGTGGCACAGTTCTCAAGAACCCAAGATCCAAATCTTGAAGAGAAACATCTTTCTGTGCTAAGCCAAGCTAACTGTACTGATGTGACCAAGTCCACCACCACAGATTATGTTTCTATCACAATTCCTGTTGATAAGTGTGGTACAATTATATCAGTAAGTTGAAGACTTATATTAAAGCCTGACATTTTTAAAGCTAAAAATTAGAACAACTCTATAAACTAGCCATGATTTGGATGAATCTCAAATAATTTGTAATCATTTTTTTTTAAAATATTCAAGCTAAAGAAAAAAGAATAAAATGATAACTTGTTCAAAGTTGGTAGTTTGAGATTGATGTTTCGTATATTGGGTCAAACAATAATTGACCTTTTCGTATATTGGGTCAAACAATAATTGAACCTTCAATGTTATTTCTATCAGTCAATCTTGAAGAATATATTATTTCACTGTTTCAGAGAAATGGAACACACATTCTTTACTTCAATGAGCTTAAATATGACTTCACTTCTCAAGAAGGTGCAATCACAAGAGTTAATGTTTACAGGTTTGTATTTTTTTTTGGTTTCACCTCTGTCTAATAAATTAATAAAGTAGTCCATGTGAATAGTCTATATTTATGTTTGAATTACTTATTTATATGTAATAGTATAGAAATTGAAAGTGCAATATAATACCATATGTAATCTTAATACAAATGAATTATAAAAAGTATTTTGTAACCTTGTAATATGGAGCCGTATAAATGTAGATAGTGGCTTCAGTAGCTGGGAACAGCAAGGGTAAAACTAAAAGTTCTCCTTGCCTCAGTATGGAGTCAATATGGACATGTCAACATACTGTTGTAACCCTGCCTTGCACCAGTGCTTGAGGTGCGCACTAGCGCACTAGTGAACGTAAACAGGAAGAGACTAGAACGGAGATAATAACATTGCATCAGGGATTGTGAAGAGTCTGAATGTTTGGAAACTAAGAAGCCAGCTTTTGGTGCTGCCTGAAGGTTGTAGAAGGGACCTGGAGCGAAGCGGGGAAGGCTGTCATTGGTCCACATTCGGGTTGCTGTCTAAAGGACAGGTAAATTAGTAGAAAGACTCTGAGGAAGCTGAAGGATGCTATGTGTTTGTCCTAGTGAATAAACACCTGTATTTATTTCCTGTTACACTGTGTTGAGTTGCATGCCTATTCGTTGAGTGCCTAACCTAGAGAGTTACAACAATTGGTATCAGAAGTGGGATTTGGGCAGCTCAACGAAAGGAAACAATGACAACGCTGAGGAAGCTAGATGAACTAAGCTGTAAACAGTTAAAAGAGGAGCTCCGAGCCAGGGAGCTGAGGATCTTCTGTGCCAAAGAAAAAATGAGAGAACGCCTTCGACAAGCCTTGCTGGACGAAGATGAAGATCCGGACTCGTATCTGTTCGAAGTACAACCAGATATCAGAGAGCTCATGAATACCGTGACAGATCAGATGAACTCGTTCCAGGTACAGCTAAAAGAGGTCAACGAGCAGATCTGTACCATGATTAAACAGATAGGTATCAGTACCTCGCTGAACAAGACTGATGATACGTTTGATACCGTGATGAGCAAGACCGACGATCAGATGGCTACCATGTCGACAGGTATAAACAATCCGTTACTCAACGGAGACGCCGTTGATGGTGGCGCTGTCTATGACTGTAATAGTGAGCCGTGCAAGCTTGGCTCCTACGACAAGAATCCTAACATTTGTTGTGAAAGTACTGAGCACAGATCTGATCATGCTATCGTGATTCCTGCCTACACTCAGACGTTGAAAAATAACTGAGATGACGGGACCTCCTCAAAGGGAGAATTCGAGCACCGGAAGACCTGCCAACTAAGTATTTGTCCTGATACCAGTATCAGCAAGAGAAGCGCTGATGGTGGTACAGCAGATGGACACATAGGACGTTGTAAACGTGCCCCACAGATATGTCTTTCAGACAGGCTTAAAGATTATACCGTGTTTGACAACCTGGCCTCCTGGGGGCCCACGGCACATCGAGAAAGCCTGCTGGAGCAACGTGTAAGACAAATGGTCTTGATGACCTACGCTATGACATCCACTGCATCGCTTCTTGCCATGAGTCTGCCGTCGGTGGTAACTAAGAGAAAGGCCAGACAACGGAAACGACTTCCCCTTAACCAAAGGCAGGTCCATTGGAGCAGAAGGAGAAAGCGGCACCTGCAGAGAGCAGTGTGGATTGCTTTGTGGGGAGCACGATCAATGCAATCTGTGACTCCCACTGACCGACCTCCACCTGCACTGGCCAACCGTGAACATGTTTCTTTTCGGGACGAAAAGACTAAGGTGGGGGTAGTGTTGTAACCCTGCCTTGCACCAGTGCTTGAGGTGCGCACTAGCGCACTAGTGAACGTAAACAGGAAGAGACTAGAACGGAGATAATAACATTGCATCAGGGATTGTGAAGAGTCTGAATGTTTGGAAACTAAGAAGCCAGCTTTTGGTGCTGCCTGAAGGTTGTAGAAGGGACCTGGAGCGAAGCGGGGAAGGCTGTCGTTGGTCCACATTCGGGTTGCTGTCTAAAGGACTGGTAAATTAGTAGAAAGACTCTGAGGAAGCTGAAGGATGCTATGTGTTTGTCCTAGTGAATAAACACCTGTATTTATTTCCTGTTACACTGTGTTGAGTTGCATGCCTATTCGTTGAGTGCCTAACCTAGAGAGTTACAACAATACGTTGGGGTTAAATATGACCCTTATGATCTCTTGGTATTTAAGTACAACAGATGCTGTGCTTCTATCCCTTTTTGATCTGTTGTCAAAGTGTGTAGTGTTATGGATTGTGTGTGTTTGTTTCCAAAGTGATGATGAAGAAAGGGAGAACTAATTTTTGATCTTGTGAAATGATGAAATTACAACAGGGTCTGTGATATGTAAAGAACTTCTGACAATTTATAGAAATCAAAGAGTAAAGACTTGTTTTTGTTATGAGTTAGATTTAGTTTAAATATCAGTGTATTTTCAATTAGGACTTCAATAGTTTGCACCTCAAAAAAAGTTACAGATCTAGACCTACATTCTAAGTTAATGTTAGATCTAGATATGACTAAATTTAGAAGTAGAAGCAGCAATAGTTTAAATTATTACTATTAGATCTTTATCTCATTTAAAAAAAAATCATTGAATATTTTAATAACAGTTATATTGAGTTTTTGCTCACAAAAGAAGTTTCATGTTATTTAAAGTTTATTAAAAATATAATGCACATACATTGGTTTAATTGTACTAGCTGATTGGAGCTACAAGCCAACAACCGAGCAACAACAGGTGGTTGTGTTGTGGGGAGTGGCTCCAGAGAAAGTTATGTGTATTAGTGGGGTTTTTTTTATTTTGGTCTAAAAGACTGTCTGCTATTATTCCTGCCTTACAACTGTCTGCATGACTCAGCTATGTTATTGTGTTGTTTTATTACTGCATGTAAATCTAGCTTCTATTATTTATCTTTCTAGTGTTAGTGTAGATCTAGTAAGGGTGGGTTGTGCTCTTTATTTCTATTGTGTGTTTTGTTTTTTTAAATTTATTAAATAAAGGGGGCATGGTGGCTGAGTGGTTAAGCACATTGCAATTTATGGGGCAGAAGATGTTAAGGTCATCTGTTTCTTTGGCCAACAGTAGGGTCATGGGTTCAAATTTCGTGGGATTTTGAATTTCAGGATATTTAGGATGACCCTGAATCCACCCAAATCTAATGGGTACCTGAATATAGTAAAGTAAAGGCAGTTTGTTGCTGTTTCTGGCCACATGACACTTGTTAACTGTTAGCCAAAGAAACAGATGACCTCAACATCGTCTTCCCCATAAATTGCAATGTTTGAAAGGGAACTTTTTTCTACTTTTAATTACCATTAAATAAAAGATCATTTCAGCTTAAATTAAATTTCTGTTTATATTTTTCAGTTAGTTAGCTTAGCAAAGTTAGCTTAGCTTAGCAATTAGTTATGTGTCTTCTGGTTACTTAGATGATGCTAGCACACATAGATCCACCCATCATCACCAATTAGCTACTTGAATTCTTGTTAGCCCAGGCTTTGGCCTACTAACAAAAGACAAAGGTTAATTGATTAACACAGCCTACTGTGGTCTAACTGGGTAGTGATTACATTGCATTGAAAATGTAAAAATGGCTTTCTAATTGTCATCACAAATCTACAATGGTGTTTTTCAGAAAGGTGGTATGAACGCTGTGGTAAATGCCTACTTAAATTTTTGTTGTTGTACAGATAAAGAATAAGAAGTTATCCCCCTGTACTCACTATAGAGTGAGGCTTGAAGAAAAAGAACCTCAAAATGAATGTTATTTGATTGAGGCTCTGTAGACAGAAAGGTCAATAGAGACCCTATCGTTTATTCCTAGCTGTTGCTGAAATCCTTTTCTTAGGTAAGGGTCATCAAAAAAGTGCTTAAGTCTGAGAAAATGTTTTCAGGGTCTGGATCACAATTGACTTACAAACTACCTATCAAAATGGCCTAAATCAGAGGATAGGGAAGGGTTGATAAATGTTGTTTTGCCCAACATTTGATTATCATCTTTCTGCTTAAGGTGATGATCATATTGTTATAAACCTGGTGGTGGCACAGATGGGGGTAGTGGTGTGTGTGTAGTCAGCCGACGCAAATCGCCCCAGGCCAGCGCTAGACGAGCGGTCAACCGTGACGAGTTACGACGATCGGCCGAGACGAGTGTCAACAAGAGAGTTCGGGAAGGATCGCCGACGTGAACAGAGCTCAGGGGCGTCACGAGAGTTGTAGTCATCTGACCACCCAGAATGGCCGAGCGACGTTCTGTCCGGTTCTAGAATGCCAGCAGGGACCCTATATAAAGAGCAAAGGTATCAGAGACCAGTCAGTCACAACTTCCCGATCTACAGTTCGTTACAACGGCTCAGTGCAAGTCCGAGGCGAGACAGAGAGAGACCAGTGCAAGAGTTGATACGGCGGAGAGATATTTGTACAGTCTTGTGTTACGTGCTGCCAATTGTACAGTATTGGCTCTTATTTATTGACATTAAACTATTACGTTATTTTGAAGCCCAGAGTTGTCAAGTTCTTTAAGTTGGTGGTGTCTGGTGCCGTTTGCAGAGAGCCGGGATAGAGAGATTCGTAACACTGGTGTCAGAAGTGGGATCGGATCTGCAATGGCTACTACGAAAACGTTAGACCAACTCCTTGTGAAGGAACTGAAGGAAGAGCTCCGTGGTCGAGGTTTGAAGACGGGCGGCAACAAAGAAACCTTACAAGCACGCCTTCGGGAAGAACTGGTGAAGGAAAAAGAAGATCCGGACACATATCTTTTTGAAGTTGAACCGGACTTGCTGGAACAGCT
This sequence comes from Biomphalaria glabrata, assembly GCF_947242115.1. Taxonomy (NCBI): domain Eukaryota; kingdom Metazoa; phylum Mollusca; class Gastropoda; family Planorbidae; genus Biomphalaria; species Biomphalaria glabrata. Next base: position 19,556,151 of record NC_074719.1, read on the forward strand.
CACCAGTAGCATGCAGCAACAGATCACCAGTAACAGTATCATGCAGGAACAGATGGCAGCTATGCAGGGACAGATGGCAGCTATGCAGGGACAGATCGCCAGTAGCAAACAGGAGCAGATGGCAGCTATGAACTCGGGGCTAGAAAACACCAATTACAAGATAGACGCAATGGACTCGGGAATCAAAACGGAGTTATTGGCAATGAACCAACGCATACATGCTGTGGAGGAGAGAATCACCAACATTGACGAGCAGATGAATCAGAGGGTCGACGCAGTAGAGAAGGCCATCGACGAAATGAAGGTACAAGTCCAACGCAAGCACACAAATGTACCAGAAGCAGATATGACGTCATTTGTACCTGAAGTCTTCGGGAAAATGAAGCCCCCCGTATTTGATGGTTCCGTGTCCTGGTCAGTATACAAGAAGCAATTTGACGCAGCAGCCAAAGTTAACAAATGGAACAGCGAGGAGGAGAAAGCAACAGCCCTTGTGTTATCCCTAAGAGGAAAAGCCTCCGAATTGCTACAGTCTCTACCGAACCAGCAAGACTTCGCCGCCCTTGTCCAGGCAATGGAACTCCGATACGGGGATGAACATCTACAAGAAGTATATCGTGTGCAACTAAAGACCAGACAACAGCGCCTCGATGAAACACTACAGGAGCTAGAAACAGACATCGAACGCCTCGCACATCTAGCCTACCCAACAGCCGCACAAGATTTTCTGGAGGTCATAATTACAGACGCCTTCATTGATGCGCTTCGAGACCCCGAGTTAAAGAAAGCCACCAGAGTTAGTGGTAGACGTAAGGCCAGTGAAGCCCTCGTATACGCTCTCTCATATGAAGCCGCTAAAGACGCATCTGGGAGCGTTCATCAAGGCCGAAAGTTGGAAGTCAAAGAGGAAGAATTCGCGCAACTTGTTAGAAGGGTGACAGAGGCACTAGATGAACGACGAACAAACCAGATACCAGAACATCAACCTAGGGCTCCTGTACGATGCTGGAATTGTGGTGAACTCGGTCATATACAAAGAAGCTGCAGTAGAAGATTTCCACAAACTGGAACCCATTACAGATCAGAAAGGTATGCACGACCAAGTTCTCGGGGCTACCAGGGAAACTAGCACGCGCCGGCTTCAAGGGGCGGAACCCGGCGACACAGAGAATGAGAGCCCCTACAACCATCATCCCGGTCGCCGTGCTAGGACAGAGTAAGAGTCTGAAAATCATCGGAAAAATTGGATGTCAAAATTATCACTTCCTCCTAGATACTGGTGCCTCACGATCAGTCATCCGGACGGATAAAGTGGACAGTAGCAAGAAAACGCCAGTTAGAGCCTACTCGTTGAAAACAGCCAGTGGAGAACTGATGCCCATAAAAGGCCTGATCGACATAACAGTCGAAATCGGGAATCAGTCATTCGAACACGAATTCCTGATTGCTGACGTCACAGATGATTGCATAATAGGGCTCGACTTCATGCTGAAATATGGCTTTTCCTTAAATATCGGCGGAGGCACTTTACAATGTGGGGACCTCGAAGTACCCTTGCTTGGCGACGAGAATGAAGAAGATGGCCGAGTCAGAAGGGTTAAGTTGGTAGAAAATACAACCTTGCCTGCCAAGTCTGAAATGATCATTTGGGGGAAAATTGAGGACGGCTATCCCACGACAGGAACAGCGCTGGTAGAAAGCTTGGACACCAACCACAACGGGATAGCAGTAGGAAAGGCACTAGTCACGATTGGGAAAGACCTAATGGTACCAGTAAGAATTATGAACCTCGGTACAGTAGAGAAACACTTTCGGAAAGGTAGCACCATCGCTGGTTGCCATGCTCTTGAGATGATAAGAAACTGTAGCAGTGAAAACCCCGTCGAAAGACTCGAGTCCAGTGAACCGCAGGTTACTAAATTTCTGACAGAAGTCAAAACGATATTGTCGAAAGAACAGTACACCAAAGCAGAACAATTCCTCAGAGAGTTTTCTGACATATTGCCATCTGATGAAATGGACTTTGGGCGGACAAATCTAATCCAGCATCGAATAGACACAGGAAACACTAGGCCTATACGACAGCAACCACGTCGCCTGCCGCTAGCAAAACACCAAGAAGCTATGGACATCATAGAACGAATGAGGCAGCAAGGGGTTGTTGAACCATCCAACAGTCCATGGTGTTCACCCATCGTCTTGGTAAAGAAGAAAGATGGGTCCACGAGATTTTGTGTCGACTATAGATTATTAAATGACGCCACACACAAGGACAGCTACCCGCTTCCTAGGATTGACGATACATTGGACACACTTGCTGGGTCACAGATCTTTTCCACCCTTGACCTGAAGAGCGGTTACTGGCAAGTAGGACTACACCCCGAGGACAGAGATAAAACGGCCTTCTCTGCTGGTAATGGTCTCTGGCAATTTACCGTGATGCCTTTTGGACTCTGCAACGCCCCAGCCACCTTTGAAAGACTAATGGAGCATGTGTTAAGAGGACTCAACTGGACCACGTGTCTTGTCTACTTAGATGACATTATCGTCATAGGCAGAACTTTCGAGGAACATATCGCAAACCTGAAGGAAGTATTCGAACGAATCAGAAACGCTGGAATGAAATTGAATCCAAAGAAGTGCTCCTTGTTCAGAAGGAGCGTCAAGTACCTTGGGCACATCGTGTCGAAGGAAGGAGTCAGCACAGACCCGGATAAAGTCGAAGCCGTAAATGAATGGCCGATCCCCGCTAATATCCAGGAGTTAAGAAGCTTTCTTGGACTCTGCACGTACTACAGACGTTTCGTACCAAACTTCTCTAGCCTCTGTAGCGCCCTTCATCAATTGACAGAACCAAAGCGGCCGTTTATTTGGACAACGGAATGCCAGGAGGCCTTTGAGCGACTTAAAAAGGCTCTTGTTTCGTCACCCATTCTGGCCTATCCGATACCAGGCGAGACGTTCATACTTGACACCGATGCGAGCAATACTGGAATAGGCGCTGTATTATCCCAAAAGATAGATGGAACTGAGAGAGTCATAGCTTACTTTAGTCGGAGATTGTCCAAAGCCGAGAGAAACTACTGTGTCACAAGACGTGAGCTACTGGCAGTTGTGGATGCCATACAACATTTTCACAAATACTTGTATGGGCAAAAATTCATCCTTAGGACAGATCACGCTGCTCTTCAATGGCTGTTGTCATTTAAAAATCCTGAAGGACAAGTCGCCAGGTGGATTGAACGTTTGCAAACCTATGACTTCGAGACACAGCACCGAAAAGGCCAAACTCACCAGAATGCTGACGCGCTGTCTCGACGGCCTTGCAGAATGGAATGTAAACACTGCAGCAAGGTTGAAGAAAAGGGGGGTATCATTGATTGCCAACGTCTTGGAGTACAAGCTTGTGGATCATGGTCCGACGAAAGAATCCGAGAAGACCAGTTAAAAGATGAAGATCTGGCCCCCATTCTGCTTATGAAGGAAGACGGACAAAGACCGGAATGGCATCACCTTTCTGATAAAGGAGCTGCTACCAAGGCATATTGGGCGCAATGGGACTCACTGACAATTGACAACGGAGTTCTCAAGAGGGTCTGGGAAACCGCAGATGGAGAAAGCAATCGCTTGCAGATGTTGCTGCCTAAAGTGAGAGTTGCCGAGGTGTTGCAAGAAATCCATAATAATTCTAGTGGGTCACATTTAGGTGTCAACAAGACCTTTGAAAAAGTACGCCAGCGGTTTTACTGGTTCGGCTACCGGGATGATGTAGAAGAATGGTGCCGAAGGTGCGACGCGTGTGCAGCAGCGAAGGGCCCGCACAGGAGAACGAGGGGACGTATGCAGCAATACAACGTCGGTAATCCCTTCGAAAGAATAGCGATCGATGTAGCCGGACCGTTTCCTGAGTCCCAGAGAGGAAACAAGTACGTTCTAGTGGCGATCGACTATTTTACTAAGTGGCCTGAAGCGTATGCGATACCAAACCAAGAAGCCACAACGATAGCGGAAACACTTGTAGAAAATTGGATCAGCCGATTTGGTGCTCCCATAGAGTTACACTCCGACCAGGGCCGAAACTTCGAATCCAAGATCTTCCAAGAGATGTGCCAGGTACTCGGCATCGAGAAGACACGCACAACCCCTCTTCACCCCCAGTCAGACGGGATGGTAGAACGATTTAACCGAACACTGGAACAACACCTGTCGAAAGTCGTCGATGATCGCCAAGATGACTGGGACACCTATATACCAATGTTCCTTATGGCATATAGAGGATCGATTCACAGCACCACTGGTTACACTCCAGCAAAGATGTTGTTCGGCCGAGAGCTGCAACTACCATGTGACTTGTTATTCGGGATCCCGGGAAATGTGCCAGCCTCTTCAACAGACTATGTCACGAATCTCCGAAAACGGATGGAGAAAACTCATGCTCTAGCCCGAAGGAACATCAAGATCAACAGTGACCAGGTGAAGACAAGGTACGACAAACGGGCCAATGCCGCTGGGTTTCAGGAGAACGATCTGGTGTGGCTTTACAACCCACAAAGACGAAAAGGCAAGTCCCCAAAGCTTCAAAGAGACTGGGAAGGACCCTACCGAGTGATAAAAAGAATAAACGATGTTGTGTATCGAACACAGAAGAGCCCAAGGTCGAAACTGAAGGTCGTCCACATCGACAGACTCAACAAGTACTATGGTGAAGCTGGATCTGCCCGGGACGGACAGATCTAAGGAGGGGGCAGTGTTATAAACCTGGTGGTGGCACAGATGGGGGTAGTGGTGTGTGTGTAGTCAGCCGACGCAAATCGCCCCAGGCCAGCGCTAGACGAGCGGTCAACCGTGACGAGTTACGACGATCGGCCGAGACGAGTGTCAACAAGAGAGTTCGGGAAGGATCGCCGACGTGAACAGAGCTCAGGGGCGTCACGAGAGTTGTAGTCATCTGACCACCCAGAATGGCCGAGCGACGTTCTGTCCGGTTCTAGAATGCCAGCAGGGACCCTATATAAAGAGCAAAGGTATCAGAGACCAGTCAGTCACAACTTCCCGATCTACAGTTCGTTACAACGGCTCAGTGCAAGTCCGAGGCGAGACAGAGAGAGACCAGTGCAAGAGTTGATACGGCGGAGAGATATTTGTACAGTCTTGTGTTACGTGCTGCCAATTGTACAGTATTGGCTCTTATTTATTGACATTAAACTATTACGTTATTTTGAAGCCCAGAGTTGTCAAGTTCTTTAAGTTGGTGGTGTCTGGTGCCGTTTGCAGAGAGCCGGGATAGAGAGATTCGTAACAATATAATAGTTTGTAGAAGATACTGATTCAATTCACTATGTTCATTCTGTACATTTAAAACTAAAGTGTTAGATAAACATTTCTCTGATTCTAGGATTGACATAACATGTGCTCTACCTGTGAATGAAGGTGTGACACAAAGGGTGCAGTCCGTCACTGAATTAGTTACACAAAAGGCTGTTGGAGCTTTCACCGTAAGTAATTACAACAAGAAACTAACAAAATCCACTTAAAATAAATTGAAAAAAAACATCTCTTTTTATCTCCTGGTATATTTAATTTAGTATTACTTTTTTTTTTCTAATTTAAATGCTTAAATCTATTTCTAATGAATTCCATTGATTCAATTAGTTCTCCATTGTTTAATTTTTAACTGTTTTTTTAAATAAGTATCACATTGAACATGAAAAAAAATACTAAAAATGTTATTTATTCTAAAAAAAAAACAAAATCTTTGTGTCTTTTTTTACCATCATTGCACTGACTGAATACCTTCTCACACTAAGATAAACTTAATGTTTTACCATGGCTTGCTTAATACAACTTTGACATGATATTAAGGAAAGTGTTATCCTTTTTACACTTCTAGTAATATGAAACAATAATAATAATAGGGTCCACATACTGGCAACTAAATAACAACAGCAGGCATGACAAAAACAAAATATATACACTTAAATAAGAACAATCTGGTATAAACTTTGTCACATGTAAATTATGAGTGAGTCTGGTGTGAATGTACACTTTGGTTTCTTATAGTTATAATGTTTTTTGTTTGGTGTAATGCACAAATTGTAAGACAAATTTCCTTACGGATAATAAAGATTATTATTATTATTATTATTATTATCAGCAATGGCTAAGGTTTAAAACTAACAATTTCATCATAGGTTGATATCTTCCATTTTAGAATTCACCCAACATTCTAACACTGCTCTATCTAGTGTTCAAAAATTTACTTTGAGAAACAAAAAAAAATATTTATTAAATTTTTAAAAATCATGTCATAATAAAATGCTTCAAAAATACTTTGTTAAAAAATAATTGAATAATTAAATGCCATTGTATTTCCAGGCCACAATGGAGATTTACAGAAATGATTCATTTAGTATAGCAGTTAGTGACAACCCAGTGGTTGTCCCCCTTGGAGAATGGCTTAATATGGCTATTGTCATGGAACAGTATGACCCAAGGCTATTGTTAACAGTTACAGATTGCCTTGCAACACCCACTGGCAATAAAACCGGAACGGTCAAACAAGTGTTAATTGCTAACAAGTAAGAGATGTATTGGTGCTTTAATTAAACATTTAGAATTACTATACAATCATGTGGTATGCGCTCTGGACTGTTGTTCTGTATTTGGACCCTGCTAGCTGCGATTTCCCGTCGTCCTGCAGGAGGTTTGGGCTTGATGTAATTATCTGCAGAATATGAAGAAACATCTGAAACATGTAAAACAACTCATAAAGATTTAATTCAAGACACTTCAAAATTGAACTAACTGGCAGTACACTGAATTAGAAATATGAACACTCATTTACATCTCTCCTTCTTTTGTTATGCTTTTTAGGTCTTCATAGGTATTACTTATGAACAAAAAGAAATTTTAACTGTGTTAATTCTCATTTTTTTTTAAAGATTTTTTTACGTTTTGGCATTGTAGGTTCAATTAATACGTTAAAAAAAATGAAAAATAATATTAACTGATCATATATTTGAAATGCATTTATTTTGATTTTTTAAAAAGCAATTTTAGAAATACCAAATTCTTTTGAATCTACCTTTTACTTGCTTTCTTTTTATAAATAATATAATTATAATTCAACCATATTGTCTAATCTTGTTCTTTTCTCTGTCAAACTAAATATCAAATTTGTTTCATCACTAGGTGCAGCCAAGAAAGTACATTGTCCTTTTATCCAATTAGTAACTTCAAGTTTGGTTTCCGCTTCAAGCCATTTAAGTTTGTAGGCTATGATCTTTTGTATTTACATTGTGATGCCATTGTATGTATTGCTTCTGAAAACATCAAAGAATGTGACAGAACTTGTAACAACACCAAACCAAACAGCACAGCTGCTGCTGGCAGAAGAAAAAGAGAAGCTGGTGTGTATTATGTCTATACTGACTCAAAACCAATAATTCTATATAGCACTGGACCAAGTGTGATAGGTAAGATCTTAGAAAATAAATATCTTTTTGAAACATTTTTTTTCAACAATAACATATAACAATTTGAACAACAGACCCAACTGCTCTGCAGCAGTACCAGAGTTTCCTCTTTGGCGTACATTCTTAGGCATTAGATAAATGTGCCATGGATTAAATATGAATCATGCTTCCTCTTTTGACATCACTGGTATAATTCAAAGGGCTTCTATTACCGGTATATAGTTAGTAGTTGGTCTGTTGCAATTTAAGAGCTGTCAGAACTTTATCATAAATAATAAATAGTCCTGATATTTCCTATTGGAAATAAAGTCTTAACGTTAGAGGCAGTGGAATTATAGAATCAGAGAAACCTTATCTTGGTTCATTGTATTACTACATTTAAAAGCTTTATCTTCACAAAACTCCAGGCTTTAGAATCATCCAATAACAACCTTTTTACCTTTCAGTAAAGGCATAGCCCTCGATTGCAAAATAAGACTGATGTTCTCTTTAGTCATGGCCACATTCTTATATGATTTCAAGTCTTGGATGCTGACTGCAGAGCTAGAGAGGAGTATCCTAGCAACGGAATTGAGATGCTAAAAAAAGATTCTAGGTATCAGATCTAAAGACTGCATCACAAATGAAGAGATTAGAGACAGGGTTATTACAGTGATTGGTCCATGACCCCAAGAGGTCTGGTGAGGACCTTAGGGGCTCCACAGAAAGATACAAAATTGTATACGATTAAAATAACTTCTTTGTTAAAAGCCAGTTTATCTGATTGGATCAGGGTGCCTCTTAGATACTATTCTATGTAGACCTAAACCAAAGATTTGAAGACATTCTTGGATATTCCCGACTGGGTATTTAACACTTTTGTGCTGGATAAACACAAATCCCAATCACACATGAATCCATACTAATGCAGGAGCAGCCTATTGAAATTTAGAAAAAACAAGAAACTGAAACTTATGTTTGAACAAGGAGACCATTAATTCTGGTTACAAATACAGATTCCTATTTTAGATCCTGCATTATGGGTCATTGTACAGAAGCTGTTGACTGCTTACCCTCTTGTTATGTTAGAAAGTGGATACAACATTGCCTGATGATGAATTTTATCACAAATAAAAGAAACGGACTAGAAATGTGTGCTCATGGAGATTTGCAGTTGCTACTTACAAACATTAAGCCGGACAGAAATACTTTCATAAAATCATCTGAGTCAATAATTTTTTTTAAATGTCATTTAAAACAAAATTTTAATCTCAATAAACACTTCGTCAACAAAATGTTTTGTTTTTTTACATTAGTAATTTATGTAAGAAGCATTTATGTAGCTTTTTAACTTAGGAGTCCATGGGCAAGTTTTAACTGCATAAGGGCAAAAAAAAAAGTGTGAGAACCTCTGGACTAAGGGATAGGTGAAGAGACAGTTTCAAAAGGTTTAATGTCTAAGTCACTCAAGCTGGTCAGTTTCTTGACTTGATAGTCAGAGGCTATTTCAGACTCATGCCTTCAAGTTGTTTTTTATAAAAACTAGCTGACCCGCGGCTTAGCATACGCCGCTATTTAGTGACAAGTGAACACTTCCTGAAAAACAGTTGTCCAAAGGGGTGAGTTTGGGCAAACGACTGTGTGTGCATGCCTGGAGAGCGATGAAGGTGCAGGTGTAGGCAGGAAGGGGCGGAATAGGGTGGGAGGAGGGTTAGAGAGTCAGCGTTCATGCAGGGTGTCGTGCATGGTTGACAACGTAGAGAATTATATATACAAGCTAACCCCCAGCATAGCATACACCACTATTTAGTGAGAAGATTACTTGTTCTCCCCCCCCCTCTTTTTTTTCTGATCCACACTCTCTGTCACTGCAAAAGTTACTTGGGGTAACTCTAGACCGACTTGCAGAAATAAAAGAGTTATCTTTCCATGACTTTTTCATCGAGGGTTAGAGATTGGGCGTGCCTGCATGGTGTCCCGCATGGTTGGGTGACGTAGAGAATTATATATACAGATAGATGTGAGCTTATCCCCAGTTAAAACTCCTGGCTATGACAATATAAAATCCTTTGAAACCAAACATAAATGTTGTAGTACAAACTATCATCCAAAGGGTTTTTACAGTATTTGAATAATGAGCTTTGGCCTCATTTCTGCAACAAGCTCTTATTTCTTTCAATTTATAGATATATTTAAGAAAGTTTTTTAATGTACAAACGTTTAAGTAATATATATAGCAACAGGCTACATGTACATAGGAATGACACATATATGGATGTATATTCTTAGCTTTATCTTTTATTGTTTTGTACAGATGTTGTAACTAGCCAACCAAACAAAGTAATTATAGCCAGCACAGAGAAAGAAGCAGTCCTAACAACCTTTGCTCCTATGTCACAACAAATTCAAAATTCTATATCAAATAAAGAGGAGAAGTCAAACTTACTGCTTGACAACAATTTGGGAAACAAACATAAATTTTCACTGGTACAATTATATTGTTTGTTATTAATATGCGCTGCAATGGTCTACATTTTTTAAAGTCATTCAGAACTATTATTTTCCTTGTAATTTCACTAAGTAAAAAAGCTTTTTTAAAATAATATTTATTTAAATTTACTTATTGAAGTTACTTTTAAATGCCACATATTTTCTTAAGTAATCAATTGTTATTGTCTTGTGCTGGTGCCTTTTATACAATCTAAGAATTTTTTATATATGAAACCACATACAATTTTAAATGTTTTTATTGAATCAATTAAAATATCAAAATAAATTCTAGCATATTAATATAATAATAATTACATTTTTTAAATTGTCTGCTAGATTTATAGATAATACATATAATATATATATATTTTGTTTCATCTACAATTTCTTTTATGCTCAGTAAATTTGCTTTTATTTCATTCCTATTTATTTTTCTTTTAAAAATAAATGTGGGCATAATTGTTACATTGTGTTCTAATGTGAAGATCTCTCTACTTTTTTTTAAAGTAAAAGAATGTAACGATTTAGAAATAAAATATGACAAAAAAAATTTTTAAGTATATCCATAAGGTATGACCAAAATTTAGCCATAAGAACTGGGCTATAAAATACAATTCAGCCTAACTACTGCATAAAAAAGACAGTGAGATTTCTCAAAAGCAATTTACTAATTTATTTATAATATATGTATGTACTTTATTTGTAAAATAATTTAAATCTTGAAAGTGTTGATTAGTTATTAATTAGCATAATTAGGTATCTGCTCAATTTTTATTTTACATTTTTAAAGTGCTAATTAGTTTGTTTAGTAGTATATAACATCAGTTCCACATCATATCTGATCTCACATTTTTTAAATATTTATTAGCTTCTGTTGTATATATTTATACAGCCATGGTCCTGCTACAATATATATTTTTTTTATCCCATGTACCGGTATAAAACTATACAATGTGATACAATAATTTTCTTATATTTTATCAGGAGTTATACTAATTAGTTAAACTCTACAATGCCATTAACAAGTTGGTTATTATGAACTGTGTGTTAAATGACATGTACTTCTTGGATGCCATAGAGTAAAGTGTTTTTATTATTGTCAGTCTTTAATATGTTTTTTTTCCCTCTGTACTTAGACATTGTGTCTAGTTGCATAAGTTTAACATTGCTGATAAAATAGGATGAATCAAAAGGGTTTTAAAAATTTTGTTTGTACAAAATTTTGAACTGGCTGATGAAATACAAAATGTTTTTTTTAATTTCATTAAAAAGTTTATATTTTAGTTTCAGTTATACTGTTAATGTAGTAAATAATGAATGTATTTTTTTCTTCTCCAGATTGTTTTGTTTCAGTTATTAATGAAGTTAAGCACTTTAAAAAAAATGTTTTTTAAGGTTTCAAATATATACTGTATTTTTGCACATGTAACCCATACATGCATATAACCCGCACAGCCCTAAACCCTAACCCTACCCCACACAAATTACAAAATAAGTAAAAACAAGTGCAACTTGCTGTAAACGTGTCACAATTAATTACCAGTAAATTAAAGATTCTTTGCCACATTAATACTTTTTTGTTTTCTTGAGGTTTATACTGAGATTTTCATAAAGCTTTCCAATGTACATTTCACAACCACAGTTACCACACAGCGAACTATAAGAAGTATGAAAGACCCACCGGTATGTCTATAATTTCCATTATGCTATGTTTAAGAGTAAAATAAATGTTGTAAACTCCATACTGTTGCATACACCATACAGCTGCCATTCTTTGTCAAATTTGTATAGCCCAAGGGTTATATGAACAAAAATATGGTATGCACTATTAATCACAGGGAGTATGAAAACTCTTGATGTCATTATTGAATTTAATAAAATTTTACTGCTAAGTTTTTTTTTTCCATGCTTATTTTTTGGTTGATTTCTGTGCAATAGTTTTATGTAGATATTAAGAATCTATTTTGAGCTTAAAACACTGCTTTTTAAGAGCAAGAAAGTAGTATTTCTATATTCAGGCAACAAGTATAATTTATATCAGTTACTTAAATATAAAAGAAACTAGCTGTTGACATGTACACTAGTACTCTGAAGCTTCTCTTTGTTAGATGGTATAGATTTACTAGTTATTCCAGTTGTGCTTCAATACAAATAAATTTTACTGATAGTTTGGTCACACACTAAAAACAAGGCTTTCTGTTCGTCTTTGATGATATTTTGGTTACAACAGACAAGAAGGATTTTGTTAACTTTTGTATCTATAATAATTCTGGAGCTATGATTTTTTTTTGGTAATCACAAAAATTTTGAAATATAATAAAGATAAATATTATATTATGTGAAGATTAATTAAAAATTTTCTATTTTCAGTTGGCCTAAAATATTTATATTTACCTAATATTCATATTTAATTCCTTTTAGAATTTTTATAGTCCACATGTATTACTTGTCATGCTACAACACATGAATTATTAAGGGATAAAATATTCTGTAATGAATTTCACTTGTTTTCTCAAGTTCAATAAGTTACAAAACATGATACACAACTGACATGTGAGGCAAACAAAAAGTAATGAAGAAATCTAAATGACAAACAAACTTGAGAGATAGTGAGTTTTGTAGTGTTTTTTTTTTTTACAAGATTTTTTTTTTGTAAATAGCACTCTGTGATTTGATATGTAATTTATAAATGTAAATATTTTGTTTTTAAATTATCAATTAGAAATATATAATGTGTTTTTTTTTCTTTTTGGTTAATATTATGCTTTTATATAGATAAGCCCAAAAAATGTATTCAAATCTACTATCTTTTAATAAATCTTTATATTTAATATTTACAACTTTCCATGAATTTTTTGTACTTTACTTTATTTTATTAAATAAATTATTGTTATAGTTGAGTTGTTTTTTTTAATTACTTTTAATATATACATCTGTTTTGCTGTAAAATAAAACTTGTTACTATAGATGGGCTACTCTTATAGTATTATTTGTTTATCATTTATATTGTAGCTGATCATTTATGTCTTTAGTTAATTTCAAATATAAATCTGTGTTATTAATATCAGATCTAGGATTATATTACACTTTATTTTTACATGAAATGGACAGCTATATGTTCTGTGATTTTAATAATTGGACATACAAGAACTACTGAAATTAGCCAGCTTAGAGGACGCATATAATGAGACCAATTGTTATAGAAGACCTCGCAACTTGTGGGCAGTTTAGACCAATTAGCAGATTGCAACATCACAGATCGTTATGTCAGTCCTGTAATGTGGCGATGAGCTTTTTTGTCTAAACTGACCACAGGAAAGTGACATCACAGGTCAGTGTTCAGGTCTCGCATGCAGGCACTGGAAATGGTAATCCAAGGAATTTTGTTTTTCTATTCTTTTTGTTTTCCTCAAACTTGCACCTAAAAAGATTTGAAGAGTGATTCGAGTGATCTGTTTTATAATTGTACCATTTTTTTACTTGTTCACTTATGGCAAAATAAAGAATCTAAAAGTATTTAAATAATAATGTAAGAGGAATCAAATTTAGATCATAATACAAAAGTATTGATCATTTTAGTCTTTTTTTAAAAAACAATACTGAAAAAAAGCCTCTTGAATTTGTGTTATTAGCATTTTTGTTATTAGCGCACTACACTGGATAGACATATTTTAACCTGTGTTTTTAGACTTAAAATTGTATGGGTTTATAAGGTAGCTGGCTATATATCATTCTTCGAAGTCACAGGTACATACACTATTTCTTATGTGTCTAAAATTAACTGACACACAATAATGCATAAGTGTATATCTATGTGTATTGTAGGTCTATCATTACATATTTGCGTAAATAGGATGGAATTGTGAAGGGAGAAAGAAAAAGTTTGAGAATCCCTCTGGTTTCACTAAAACTAACAATTACAATCCTTTTGCTGAAAAAGAAAAGCAGGTCATCAATATGTTAAGAGAAAATAGGTCACGGCGATTACTGCAGTTGGCCCATTGCCAAAGAAAAAGAAAATGACGGTTGTTAAATTTATAGTGGGATAGGCTTATCACTAACTACCAATGTGCTGTATAAAGATTAGAGGTAAGAAGGCTGTCGATTAGTAAATAAATATTTATTATTTTATAGTTGTTGAAGCCAGCCTAGAACAACTACTAGTCTACTTTGACATAATATTTGCAATGTTTTAGTAGGCCTACATAGTTTTAGGATATGCATGTAGTCTGTATATCTATAAAGGCTTATATTGTAACATGTTCACTACATCTGTAGCTAGATCTCTATCAACCACAAACACGGAGGTTCATAACATGACTTCATTTTATTAACATACGTTGAAGAAGAAAATAGACTGATGCAACACAATACGAACTCACTTTAGAAAAACGTAAACACACCGAATAGTTGAACAAGGGAGACTACAAGACAAAATAAAACAGCTTATAGATCTATATATTATCCCTTTAACATAGTAACCGAACTTGAAGAGTCTGGGTTGGTGGTACAAAAGATGGGTCAATTACAAGGAAATATAAGAGTAGGGACTCAAAATTTTAAAGACATGATTTAACTCGAGTTGAGTTGTGTCGGCTGGGTTAATACCTCCCACTGCTACCACATGCATATCCACATTAACTTTAAGGTTAAGGCATAGTATTAGACTAGAGCGCAATGCATAAACACATTCACAATACAACGAGAAATGCTTTAAATATTAATAATAATTAATGTTTGTTTTCTTTCTGCAAGACGATGTAAAATTATAAAATACATTTCTAGGCTACCACTATTTAGGTATAGTACTAGACTCTAGTATAGATTTTGAAATTGATTAGATCCAGACTACTAAACTAGATCTAGATCTATAGACTATCACAAATTATTTATAGTGGAAGCTTGCTTATTAATGTTCTAACGCATTTTAAAGATTTTGTTGTAATTAACGCTCTATCTGTATCTTTACATTGTCACATTGTTTTATAAATATAGATTCTAGTAGCCCTATATTTTCATTCACAGAACTAGACCTAGCTCAAGCCTAATATGAAAATTAATTGTAGTAGATTTAATACAAGACCCAAAGATTTTTTTAAGTCGTACCAAAACATATAGGGTGGCGCGCATGTTAATCACTTGGCTTCTGAACTGAAGGGTCTCAGGTTGGACTACCGGTGAAGACTTTGATTCAACCTACTCTAACTCATGACATAAGTTGGGATAAAAGTAAAGGTGGTTGGTCGTTGTGCTGGCCAAATGACACCATCGTTAACCGTGGGCCACAGAAACAGATTATCTTTACATCATTTTTCCTAGAGATCGCAAGATCTTATTAAAGGGGAACTTTACAACTAAAACATAAAATTCTATTGTTGAAGATTAATCATAATAATATATGTCTCTGTAATTAAGCCTAACATTTAGTTGGCGAGGATCAGGAAAAGGCAGAATTTCCAGAACTAATTTTCAAATGGATTCACAATAATATAAGTTAAAATAATATCAATAGTAAGTTTCATTATCCCGAAGGAAAGATGCAGGTACAAAACATGCCTGTCAATCAAACATATCATAATGAGTTATTGGATACTTCTGGGGGCGTAACAATCTTTTTGAAGGAACAA
Organism: Biomphalaria glabrata; assembly: GCF_947242115.1. Taxonomy (NCBI): domain Eukaryota; kingdom Metazoa; phylum Mollusca; class Gastropoda; family Planorbidae; genus Biomphalaria; species Biomphalaria glabrata. The sequence continues at coordinate 19,571,722 of NC_074719.1, forward strand.
ATGTAAAATTATTGTCTCTTACAAACTACAGATTCTATTTCTATGTTTACAGTTTTATATGATGTGTGCAAAATCAAGATGCCTTCACAACTGACTTAATTAGTAGAAGAAAATTATTGTTTACACTTTGCAATCTCTTCTAAAGGTGCAAAATGAATAAAGGTATTTCAATTAACAAAGGTAATTCTAAATATAGTTTTAAAAAATTACACTTAGGCCAAGTAAATAATTTTAAAATTATCTTGAGTAGTCCATTTCACATTTATTTTATTCTAGCCTGGAAAAGAAACAAATTCCCTAACTACGATGCGCTGGATTCTCCATGTCTGATGGTTTTAAAGGCATTCTCAGAGGGTGGGGGGGGGGGGGGACAATAGAAATATTCAGGTACCTCCAAGATCTGCCTCAAGGCATTGAAAAAACAACATCTATGACTGGCAAAACCTAGCCCAAGATCTCATCAATACTTTACACAAAGAGGTTAGCTGACATTAAAAAAATACAAGCCAAAAAAAACAAAAAAAAACAAATAAAAATGCAAACTGTGTCCCTTGAATGTAATCAGCTTTTTAGTATGCTCATCTATGACCAAAAAAAGGAGTTCATACAGTTCAATGAAGCTCTCTATATGTTGTATACTCATATGTCCACTAAACCAAGCAGAGAAAATATAGAGGATTTAATATTTGTAATAGCATTTTATAATAATCACTAACAAATACTGAGCTTTTGTTGAATGTTGCAGATAGTCTGGTGGATGTTACTGACACAAGTGTCACTGACGAGTTTGTCGCTGAAGAAAATGTGTGCTATGGTAAGCCTAAATGTTTATCATACAAAGTACTCTAACAATAATAGGCTATTGATGTTTTAATGTATATTTTAAGTGTTAAACTTCATTGCTTTGAGACAATTTAGTGTCATGTATCTCCACCCCTCTACGTTGTATATTAACCTGATCATTGATATCACCAGTCCATATTTTCTTGTGTTTACCTAACTTCTTCTTAGTGTTGTTTTTCAAATTTAATAGATCTTTTGACGTTGCTTTACAAATCTTAACTAGAGTTAACTAGTCTTAAAAACATTAGCAAAATATCAAGATGTTAATTAGATATATGACTTAAACCTTGAGAAAACAATTAACTGATAAACAACTCTCCATATGATAACTCAGTTCTGTAAGATATAAGATTTTTTTTTAGTGCACAAGTCTTTTCCATGTTCCACCATTACATTACTACTCTTCCTTTATTTACATTACTGGACTTTGAATAAACATAGACACTACATTTTTTTTACTCTTTTATTCAGTTGATCGAAAATTCATAATAACATTGCTAGCCCAGACTGTAAAGTTAAGATGATTATATATAGCCTATATATAGATATACAATGGTTTTGCCTGCCTTGGTTAAGGCAAAATATGTAGGTCACAGCTGGGACTACATAGCACAGGAAATACTGCATTCCTCATTAATCTTTAGACCTGAAGACAAGCCTTATATAGCCTATATATATATATATATATATATATATATATATATATATATATATATATATATATATATATACATACATACATATAATATACATTTAAATACATTATATTATTAACATATATTGAGCTGCTACAAAGCTCGATGTCGCATGACTAATACATTAAATTATTTAAATAATTGTAGGTGAATATGAAACCCAGACTACAAGTGGCGAGGAAGCAGATCTACACAGAGATCTTCATAGCTGCAGGAAGAATCCAGGTCATACAAAGTTTATTCCTGTGGAAAAATTCACCCAGCAAGATCTTCCCGAGCACTACCGCAAAGATGACATTTTTGGGCTGATTAAATCTGTAGCTGACTTGACGGTTAGAATTAGTGTCAGTTTGGTTAGTCCAAATAGACCAGAGTTCTTGCCAAACACAAGCATTCCATATTTTTTATATCATAAAAGAGGACTTAAACACGCAAGGACGGGAACTGGAAAGGTGTCAGCTGTGACCAGGTTCACTGATGGTGTCAGCGACTTTAAACATGAGCACTGGAAAGACTATACCACTTGCTGGTGCAAAAAATGTAGATGTTCGGACACACCAAGCAACGTCTGGTGGGAGATAGATGTCAACACTGCCGCACATGTGATCTTCGATGACATTGAGGCGAACCAATCACTTCTGAGGCTTTTCTACGACAGAGTAGATAGCCCCAAGATCATCATTGATAGCGTAGGCTTCCTCGAAGCAGATTCTGAAAGAGATACTTCACGGTTGAAATGCGTAACGTGTGACAGTGATCTTGGCGACAGACTCTACAAGATGTACAGAAGCTTTGATCACATTTTCTGGCGAGTGCGCATCCGGTACCATAGCATAAGAGATGTGAACAGGTTTATGTTTATAGTGTCCCACCCCCATGGGTGCTCTAAGCAGGTCAGCTTCGGTCAGTGGACAGAAAAAGACCACGTGGGTGATGGGGATTATTACAAGCTGACTTACGATACGTGCACCTGCCCGGGTACCAGTGGAGCAAGTGTCTTTTGTGTGGGCTACAGTTCCAGTGGGATGAGACCCCATGTCCATAGTGGAGCTTTGAATGAGATCAATTACAGTGGCGTGGGCTGGCTGACCTGAGTAACTACTGGCTTAACAAAATGTTTGATACTTTGGCAGATTGAATGGAACTAAATTACACTGATCTCATTGATTTCTTACAATCTCTGCTTAAAACGTTCGGCTCATTGATGAATGACTTGGGTAAATGACTTGGATGAATGACTTGGATGAATTGCACATGTGTAAATCTATTCATGCATTTGAATCAGTTACTTAAGCTCTGCTAAGTCGTTGGTTTATCTGTATGATTCAGGCAACCCGTTCCATGCTCTGACAGCACTATGGAAGAATGAGTGCTTGTTCAAGTTTATGTCCTTGCATATGGAATAAGAAATGTGCCTTTGTCTTTCTGAGTATTTTATTAGGTTTTGTATTTGGAAACTATGGTTAAGTGTTGTATGTATAATTGCTACTTTACTCTAAATCTAGTGATTTTACTAATTGTATTACTCTAATCTAATTTGAATATTTGTTTGTTATAAATCTCTCAGCTCTATTTTGTGTATGCTCTGGTTTCTCGAGTTATGGCAACCCAAAAAGATGACGACTATTCTAATAACATATTGGCCTAACTAAGGTTAAATATCATTTTAGTTTAATGTTCTTGTTTGATATGTAAAAAAAATTCTTTAAAAGAAAAAAATCTAATGCTTTATTTGATTATTAATAATTTCATCAATATGGGTATTTCATGATAATTTTTCATATATTATCAGGCCTAGATATTTTTATTTTTTAGTCTTGTGACTGGTTCACCATGAACAAGATAATTAGTTTTTTGTTTTGTTTTTGCAAAACTTATATATCAGCTCACTTTGTGTTCTGTTGTCACAGAGAAATAAATAAAATACTGTAGACATTAATATTAACAATTAATGAACAGAGCATTTGTATTGATATAAATAGACATTGAAGACTATCATTTTATTACGTCACATCCTTTTAAGTACTGTTATAACCCTATTCACGACGCAAAAGGGTTAACTGTGTGTGATCAGCTGACATATGTGACACAGGCCAGTAATACAGTTTAGCGTGCTATATTGAAAGGCATGGGACAGTACTGGCATGAACTTTGCATGTGAATAGCGACCGTGTTATGGTCATCTGATCATAAGCCTGCGCAGACCAGAGACACAGTGTGTAAGAAAGCGGCAGTTCAAGACCGGAGAGCATTGAGACCGGGACTGTTAGTCGGCCATGAAGTCGGTCCTGGTCGAGGGTATCTGGAAATTTAGGCACCGGATAATTAGGCACCGGATATTTAGGCACCGGAAATTTAGGCACCGGATAATTAGGCACTTTTTGACAAGGCGGAAAATTGGGCACCGGATAATTAGGCACTCTTTAATTAGCGACCTTAATTTTGAAAATAGTTTTAAAATGTTAACGTATATGTTATCCTTAGGCTATGGGCTATTGGTGACGTTATCAAAAAAAAAATACAACTATAACGATTCTAACTGAATTTTCATGATATAAAAGAAAAACAGACAAAACGAAAAAAATGACAATCGTGAGAATGTGTGGAAAAAATGACTCCGGATTAATAGTCATTATAAAATATAGACCTCACAGGATTCAGGGAAGGGGAGGTAGAGTTGATTCTCTTCTCATTGCTTCAACTCATTAGCACTTCCCCCTCTACGCACTCCCACTAAAGGGAGAGGATTTGTCGCGGGTAGATGTTGAGCTAGGTCGTGAAAATGACGCAATGAGTCTCAAGGCTACACACTGGAGTACAGGGCAGGGTACAGCATTGAACATAACTGCTAAAATGGAAGTCTGGAGAAATTGTCTTCTTATAGTGGGAATGGAAATGAGCAGGGTGGATTTGCTTATAGGAATTAAATATGTTGATAAACTAAAGTAGTAGGCCCTATACATATTTTATAATAGCATTAATATCTATTATCAACACTCCTTCTTTTATATTGTTAATGGGTAACCCCTTTAACAAGATCTATTGTGGGAGTGTATAGGTGTGTTACGTCCTTCAAATGTGGTTATTAACTTTTATTGAATTAATATGTAGATTTATGTAATATAATATTTATATAAATAGCAATGGAAATCGCAAAACGGCTAGAAATTACGATAAAATATAATGTTTTGAAAATTAAAAAAAAGTTTATGGAGAAGACAGATGAGTTAAAAATTTAAATATCATTTTTTTTTTGGAATATTGGTCTCTTATTAATACTTACTCTGCTTATAGAAGATTGTTGATGTTCCAATTTAACCCCGCCTTCTCTATCATAAACCAAATATATTTACTACAATTTTCGAGAAGGTATGATTCCTCCATTCCTTTTGTGTTCAGTAGGCCTACCTTATACAATTATTTTTTTCTACAGAATGAAAAAAAAAACGACAAAAAAGGTTTCATACACTCATTATTAAACACACACACACACATATTAAAAAAAAAAAAACACTCGTTTCCCTAACTTTCAAAACTGCCGATGTTCATTTCCCTTATATATATTATTATTTTTATTACTGTTCTTATTATTATGATGGTTTTAACAGAAATGTGTCTACCAAAGTTTTTGGAAGGCCTCTAAAATATAATCCCCAGACTTCCATTTGAACACCTTTGTGTTTCCATACCCTTTAGTCCAGTGTGTAGCCTTCAGATTCACTACGTAACTTTTACGACTAAGTTTACATCTACCTGCGTAAAATCCTCTCATTTAAGTGAGAGTGTGTGCGCCCCCTCCCCCCCGCCCCGCCCATCCCATTTTAAGAGTACGACCCCTCCCTTTTCCACAAGCAGAGGGCGATTGCGATTATATTTATCACCAACACTCCCCGACATAATAAAAATATTTTATAATACTTTTTAATCCTAAGTATTTACATTAGTAACTAAATATTTACACAATTTGCATAATCATCAATTTAAAAAACTCACCAGTCAACCTTAGGGGTTGGTAATGGACGGAAGCAATGAGCGGAGAATCCTCTCTACCTCCCCTCCCCTGAATGCTGTGATGTCTATATTATATAATGACTCAGGAGTCTTTTTTTTTTCCACACATTCTCATGATTGTCATTTTCCCCATTTTGTCAGCTTTTCTTTAGTTAGAATCGTTATGGTTGCTATTTTTTGATAACGTCACCGATAGCCCATAGCCTAAGGATAACATATTACTTAGGACTTAGGTCCTCCCGCGCCGTTCGGCGCATTGGGCGGCAAGCTGTCTCCATAATGATCTGTCACTGGCAATGTCTGAAGCCTCCTCCCATCTGGTGTCCACTGTTCTGAGGTCCTCCATGAAGGTGTGTCGCCAGGTAATACGAGGACGTCCCTGTTTGCGCTTTCCTCGTTTTGGCTTCCATGTTATCGCAACTCTTGGTGTGCGTAATTCATTTTGACGTAGAACATGTCCTGCAAACCTCATGCGACGCTCAGTCACAACCTCACTAAGTGTTCGACTCCCAGTTCGGCATAGGATTTCCTTGTTTGAGATCCGGTCTGTGTAACTGACTCCCAAAATCCGTCTCAGCCATCTCTGTTGAGCCACATTTAGTGTTTTCTCAATTTTGACAGATGACTTCCACGTCTCACATGCATATGTAGCAGTTGGAATGACGATTGTGTTGAGAAGGTGTATTTTTGTCTCGAGTCCAATGGCTTGGCTAGTCCAAATAGGCTGCAGCCTTTGGAAAATGCTCCCTGCCTTTCCTATTCGACATGCTACATCATGGTAAGCATCTCCATCATTTGTTATGATGCTGCCAAGGTACGTGAACTTGTCCAGCTCTTCAAGCTTTGACTCGCCAAGTCTGATGGGGACACCCTTTGCCTTATATCCCACTCGCATAATTTTAGTCTTATCCAAGTTTATGCGGAGGCCAATTTTGGGTGCCTCTCTGTCTAGGCTCTCCGTCATTTCTTGAATGCATTTATTTGTAGCCCCGAGTAGTGCAACATCATCAGCAAAGTCCAAGTCCGTCAATCGGAGTTGTTCATGCCATGGAATACCAAAGGCAGTCTGGTTCATTGCTCTCCTCATTATGTAGTCAATGGCTAGGAGGAAAAGGAAGGGAGATAAGATGCACCCCTGTCTCACACCTGTCTCGATTGTAAAAAACTCTGTTGTTCCCTCTTCTGTTTTAATGCAGCAACTAGACTGACTGTAAAGGTGTCGTAGGATCTGGACGAATTTTTCTGGGATACCGTATTCTCTAACTATTTTCCATAGTGATTCTCGGTGGACACTATCAAACGCTTTTTTGAAGTCCACAAAACTGATCGTTAGCCGTTGTTGGTACTCAAGACTTTGTTCTATGATATTTCGTAAAACGAAAATCTGCTCTGTACATGATCTGCCTCTTCGGAACCCTGCTTGTTCTTCTCTGAGTCTTTCATCTACAGACTGTTGAAGCCGTCTCAACAAAACAGTGCTGAAAACTTTGCCTGGGACAGAGAGGAGAGTAATGCCCCTCCAGTTGTTGCAGTCTGCCAAGTTGCCCTTTTTTGGAAGCTTTACAATCACTCCCTTTTGCCAGTCCTCTGGGACTTTTGAAGTTCGCCAACAGAGATTTAAGAGATCAGTCATTCTGTTAACAATGCACTGTCCCCCATATTTTAGCATTTCTGCTGATATCATGTCTAGTCCTGGTGCTTTGTTATTCTTTAGCACTGCTATGGCCATGGTAACCTCCTCAGCAGTTATTGGGTCTGTCTTGACCTTGAGATCATTGTCTGGAGAGGGGTCCTTGAATATGTAAGTTAGGTCTGGCGACAGTTGGTTAAGGGTCTCTTTCCCGCCATATGCCGGTCCCAAGCCCGGGTGAGAAAGGAGGAGGGTTTGGCGTGGGGCTAGCGACCCCACCCTGTAAAACCACTATTGCTACAGAAACGGCAAACTCGACACATAATGAAAACTATACATGCGGCGAGGGCAGCCAAACCCTGATGACGGTGTTGGATCAAAGCCAACTGGAAGTCCAATACCCGATACATGGCAAGCCTTTCAACGCAAAGAAACCGACTCTTATAGGCACGTGGAATGTAAGAACCCTGAATCAATGCGGTAAACTGGCCCAACTTTTAAGAGAGTTTGACTCTTACCGGCTGGACATCCTTGGGATCTGCGAGATGCGGTGGACATCAAGTGGACAAATAATCAATGATGGCAAGACAATAATATATTCAGGACATGACAAGGAGCACATTGGTGGTGTAGGAATCATCATGTCTAAAATAGCAGCTTCAGCGCTAATTGCTTGGAAGCCGGTCAGTGATCGCATCATTACAGCTCGACTCCAAACAAAGCAAATTAAAGTCACTACCATCCAAGCCTATGCCCCTACAGAGGATGCAGAAGATACCATCAAAGATCATTTCTATAATCAACTACAAACCACTCTTGATGAAACACCTACTCACGACCTAATTCTACTGATGGGAGACTTTAACGCCAAAATCAATCCCAACCGAACTGGCTTTGAATATGTAATGGGACCATATGGCTCTGCAGAAAACATCAGTGATAATGGCGAGCGCTTGATTTCTCTCTGTGCATCCAACAGCCTTTCAATTGGAAACACATATTTTAAGCACAAACAAATACACAAAAAAACATGGCGATCACCAAATGGAGAAACCTTCAACGAGATAGATTACATTTGCATCTCCAAACGATGGAGGTCATCTCTGTTAGACGTGCGGACCCGCAGAGGAGCTGATATCGGCTCAGACCACTACCTTGTCAGTGGCAAATGTAAGCTCCGATTGAAACGCCAACCAAAACGAGCCACACGACCCCGCCCATTTAATGTAGAGAAGCTTAAAGACGGCAATACTGCAGCACAGTTCCAATTGAAACTAACGAACCGCTTTGAGGCTCTTGCAGATATATTGACCCTTGAAGAAGAGTGGGCCAACTTCAAAGATACCACTATTGGGTGCGCAGAAGAAGTTATCGGAAGGAGGCGAGGTTCATACAAGGAACGGTGGATACAAGACAGAACATGGAAATTGATAGATGAGAGGAAAGAGGCCAAACGTAGACGAGATCAGAAAAATGAAACACAGGATCGCAGCCTAGCGGAAGAAGCCTATAGGGAAGCAGATCTGAAAGTAAAGAGAAGCTGTCGGCAAGATAAACGGGACTGGATTGAGCAGAAGGGACAAGAGGCACAAGCAGCTGCAAGCAGAAATGACACAAAAACCCTCCATCGTATTGTCCGAGATCTCACTGGAGCAAAGAGTGGACATGGGGCACCAATAAAAGACAAGCAAGGCAAAACTTTGCTAACCAAAGAAGATGGGTAGAGCACTTTAAAGGATAACATATACGTTAACATTTTAAAACTACTTTCAAAATTAAGGTCGCTAATTAAAGAGTGCCTAATTATCCGGTGCCTAATTTTCCGCCTTGTCAAAAAGTGCCTAATTATCCGGTGCCTAAATTTCCGGGTGCCTAATTATCCGGGTGCCTAAATATCCGGGTGCCTAAATTTCCGGGTGCCTAAATATCCGGTGCCTAAATATCCGTAAATACGCGGTGCCTAAATATCCGGTGCCTAAATTTCCTAAATTCCTGGTCGAGTCCTCAAGTGTTATGTACGGAGTCCAGGAAGAAATAGAGACAGTAGAGTTGTGTACGGTGATGTACAATGTAACATTTTAGTTGTTGATGTGTTGCCAATAGTCTAGTATTGGCTGTCTTCTACTTATTCACTCATTATTAAAGTGCCAGATTATTTAGAGCTCTTGTTGTCAGGTTCTTGATGTGTTAGATGTGCTGTGTTGTGTTTAGCAGTGTTTACAGAAGGCCGGATCAGAAGGCCTGATTAGGAGAGAGGATCGGATCGTAACAGTACTTTCTCACAAAAACATTCACAACAATGACACAATATAAACATATTAGCACACTCTGTCTGTCTGTATGGTACAATTTTTGTACAAGTTATTTCTCCCACACCCATTCTCGGATCAAGTTGAAACTTCCCACATCGTGTATGGTACGGTACATTAAAAAAAACATAACTAAGTGGTGGTAATTGTCGTGCGCGCGTGAAGTTTTCTTTGCATTTAATATTGGCGTTTTAGTGTATAGGAAGTAGTTTCTTTTAAGTGCGTTTTGTTGCCTAGAATATTGTGTGTGTGTGTTTACGTCATCCTTAGTTCCCGCAAGAGAGAGAGCTTCTTTTGTGAGCTAGGTAGCTGGTTGTGTTTCCCCCTTGTAAGGGTACGTAAGTACATAGTTTTATTAAGTAGGCTGATCTTTCGGTACGGGTGTCGCTATTGAAAAGTTTTTTCGCTAGATCTAGGTTTTCTTGTCGTTTCAGGGTGTTAGGCGTTGGGCTATGCGGAAAGTGTGTCGCCTTTGGAGTTTTGCAGTAACTCTTGTTGTTGAGGTTACGTTGGGCGCCGAGATGGAGTGTGAGCGTGGAGGTGTGTTATGGAAACTTATTGGCGTTATATTAGACTAATTATTAATTCAATGATGACTTCAATGATAGTGATGTATATGTAAATATGTTGAGAACTTATAATTAATTATTATTAAATATTGTTCATATTGATAACTGTTGTTATTCACTAACTGTTCAGTTGAACAACTGTTATTCGGTGTTCGTATTTTACATGCCACTACCTTTGGGTTCTTGTGTTACTCTGTTCAAGCTGGGGATACAGGACCATCATATCATACCCTACTTAAGCGGCTAAACCCTCCTGACAGTAATTAATTATTTTGTTTGGTATTGAACAAGGGAAGCAAATTCTACTTATTGAGAGACTGTATAAGTTGAGTAATTCCTCCTATTTCATTTTGTACATTTTTTTTCTACTACTTAACATACTCGTATCAATTTGAAAATTCACATAATTATTCATAGTTGATGACAATTCGTGAATAAATAAATAAATAAATCCTAAATAGTTAATCAATTAGTGGCAATTAATTAATTTTGTTAATAGAGAAAAAAAGTTAGCTTATTCTTGCAGTATTGAGATATATGCCAGTGATTTTGCGATTCTTCCCTTAAGATAAGTTGTGTGTTTTTTTTTAAGTATTTATTCTATTTATTTTATTTTACTCTTAACTAATGACTTAATTACCCTTAGACATTTTGATATTGGAAAAAGATAAAAGAAATTGTCTTGGTAGGCCCTAACAAAGATATTGTAAAAAATAAATGCACATGCTCTATTAGACACACTTTTATATAAAATCCTCTCAATATCCTATGTAGAGAACAGGCTGTATTTCTAAATCACAACCAAAAAAAAATGATCTATTGAATTTCTTTTTCCATACAGTGGCCTAAAAATCATAAATTTGTGATCCTGATAGTAAGATTTTTAATTGTGATTCTTTAAAACACACTTCTTTAATTGATGTTCTCTCAATAAAAAAAAATATGCTCCTTAACATTCATACAATTTCAAAGGGTTGGACTAATGTAAAACATATTAAACTTTTTATTTATTAGCATTGTCAACTTTATGTTCATCTTAAAATATAATTTCACTCTTAAAGACCTGTAATAATGATTAATTTGATTTTATAAATGATGACGTGAGAAAAATCTAAGTTAGATTGATTGACTATAATTTATATTCATAATACAATTGATGTATAAATATAAAAAAATTATGATTTAATTATATTATTAGACTACTTTTTAAATATTTCACATAGTAAGTTTTACCACATCATTAAAAGCAAATCAAATATGAATTTAAGCAACTGAAAAAAATAGAGAATTTATATAATTTAATTTAAAGCTGGCTAGAAGAAGAAGAAGAAGAATATAATTTAATTTAAAAGTATTGAGTTTTAACAATTGTAAATATTTTTTTCAAACATTTTATAACATTAGGTTATAGATCAAAAAGATATCTAAGTCTTTATACTTAGACACATTCACAAATAATTTTTCCAAAAATGTTGTAGAAGTCTCTTTTCTTATCCTTGAGCTAATTGCCAATAAGATTAAATACAATTGTTAGAAGAGAGTATATAAAATATTATTATAACTATTATAACAAATGATACATTGTTCTTGTAAGCTTAAAAAAAAGTATGTTAAGAGCATGTGGGCTTGTTTACAGTACATGTGTTTCGAATGGCAGCAGACACAGTTCCAGCAGTGGTACTTTTCAGTAGCTTGTCATTTTCCATTCCAACCACAACCACCCTAAAGTTGTAATCAACATCTTGCAGCAACCCACTAGTAATGCTAACAATGTAGGTCTTACGCCCATCATGCAGATCATCTATACTAATATAATTAGTCCAATTAGTCTTGCCATTTGCTGATACAGTGGTAATCTGTTTGTACAATACACTGAAAACCGAAAAAGTTTTTAGAATATTAAGACCAATTTTAACAAGAGAAACAAAACAAAAAACAGTTAAGAAAAAACAAAGTTTTAAGTAAGTGTAATTGTATCAATTAGTTTGGATCAGTCATGTCATTAAATTTGTAATAGATCTAGACTAACAATAATAAATCTGTGGGATTAGAAATATTTGTACCTATTGTTTTATTTAGCACAATTTCATACTTTTAGCTTTCTTGATGCGCTATGATACTATCAACTGTCTGGACCAGTTGAGAAAGGGGTTGGAGGGAGGAAGAATGGGGGTATCTGGGTGAATGTTACTGTTATCGCTTTTTAAAAATAAACAATGTTAGACTTTTATTGGAACTCAATCCTCCTCCATGTGTACACAATAGTTAAAACATTACAATGAACTTACTTATATTGTTTGATAGGGCCTAATCCAATATCAACTGACTTATTAAAAACATCCCAATATATAGTTATGTTGTTACATGTGGCTGACTGTAGTCTTGGTGGCAACATTAACTTAGGCACTCCTGAAGAGAAGAGCAGGTTAGTTAGTTTAAAAATCATGATTCTGTAGTTTTAAATTGTTTTCTTTTTTGTTATTTACAAAGCTTATATTAACTTACTCTGTCTGTCTGTCACTTTAAAGTGTGTGCACTTTATTTCTTCCATTCTTGTATCAAGTTTAAATTTCACACAATAATTCATTGACAAAGACCAATTTAAAAAACTACAAAAATTAGACTATTAATTAGTGGTAATTAATTATTCGTTTAATAACAAGGGAAACTAAACTAATACTTCAGTATTCATAGATATGGCTAAATGTGTTGGGTTTGTCCCCTTAAACAATTATTAATTCTCCCTCACACATTCTCCAATCAAGGTCATACTTAAAACAATTATTTATTATACCTAATAAAACATGAATCAATCAACAAAATACTCAATTATTAAATAAATTAATGGTAATTTATAATTTTGTTTGGTATCGAAAAGGGAAATAGCTTGTACATTATTGGTAGATATAGTTTAACGGGTGTAGTTCTTCCCCCTTAAATACACTTTTTAAAAAAAAAAAAAAAAGGATTTTTTTTATATTTTGCTTGTTAAGATTTTCTTTGCTACAAGAAGCTTCAATAGTAGTGAAGTTTAATTTGTATTGTTTTAACAAAGATGTGTGATGTGAAAAAAAAATTGTCATCAGGAAGACAAACAAAATTTATTTTTGTATTACAAAATTGTTAAGTTAAAAGCAATTGTTGTGTTTGCATGTTTGTATTTAGTTAACATACTTGTACATTCAATATTCTTACTTCTTTGACAGCCAGGTCCATCCCAGTCAGCGCCACACTTTCCACTGCTACAGTCCCCCTGCATATTACTACAATTGTCATTGACTGGACAGTGGCACACAAACCCACAATCAAGTCCAAATGTGTTTACTGGGCACTCTGGAAGCAGCACACATTAGATAGACATTATTAATGTCTATAGCACAAGTACAAGAAGAAAATGTGTAAAACTGTTTAAAAAGAATCATATGTAAATATCATTCACTTGATTAAGCTGTTTGTTACAAATTCTCTGATGTTTAAATGTCAATTTCAAATAATATACTTGAGACTTGGTCCATGAAGTTTTATCTAGAACAATTCAAATTCGAGTTTTTTACCTATTAAATTATAATGCTAGTGTCCAATGTAACATTTTTATTGTAATCTGTGAGATGAATTATAATAGTCCTAATATAATTTAAAGTAATTAAAATGTTTTTTTTTAAATATAGAAATTTCTTTAAACTTACTGTCTTGGCAGTAGGGTAGTCCAGTATAGCCTCTGTCACACTTCCAACCGTTACAGAATCCATCAGTTTTATTGCAAAGTTCATTGTTCAGACAACGACATTGTTTAGAACAGTTCACTCCATAGAAATCAACATCACATTCTAAGAACAAGCATGATCAATATATTGGTAAGGCAGTTAAAGTTTGGCTGTTTAGATAAATATAAATCACAAACTTAAGTACGAGATATTTATTTGGTCAAAAAGCTAGCCATTTTACACCTTCTTGACCCATTAGTTGGGCCATTGTCACAAAAACTAGTGAAAAGCTGAATATAAGTTTTTCATATCAATTTCCAAACTAACCTGTGCATACATGAAAATTAGTGGAAGGCTTATAGTAGCCTGCTTTACAACTTTTACAGAATTCTGGACCAGGCCCATCACAGCTATAAGCTCACATGACACATCACATGCTATAGTTAATATCAAAATAAAATATATTTTTTTATTTGGAAAACATGCTTTAATGACTATATGTAAACTAAGGAAAAGAAACAACTGATGCTTTGCTTACTCCCCCCTCCCCTCTTTTTTAATGAAGTGATCTTTAAAAAATAATAACAATAATAATACATTTACCTATACATGATATAGTGCCATCTGGTTTCTCTGCACAATAAGTGTTGGTAGGGCAAGCATTTACTCTCAGACAAGGAGGAGTTCATTCTGATTGAAAAGGAAAAAAGGCAAACACCAAATATATTGCGATATCAGGATGTATATATGTTTGTGTTAAAATGTTTTTTTTTTAAGTATTTTTTCTTTTGGTCCATAAGATTTTGGGATTTAAGTTTGTTGCGTAATTATTGTTATGTCTTTAACATAATAAATGGTTGAATGCGTTTTTTGTTTTAAAAAAATGAACCAATGATAGAATTTCTTTTAATGATATCTCCTACTAGATAAAAAAAAAACAAGGTTACAAAAGACAGTTTAACACAAACTCAAAATCGGCCCCCGAAGTGGTCCACCCAGGCAGGCTTCAATATTTTTAGAAAGAACATCCGAATGAAATTATATGAAAGACAAATGAGAGATAAAAATGGAGAAAAAAAGTTAACAGATCTTGGGTAGTGCCCCAACGGTCCCGCAGATCAAAGGATAGGTGAAAGTGAATGTAAAAATAGATGTGAACCTGGCCTAACTAGTTCCCCTTTCAGACCTTGTGGCCTATAGGTCAAATGATGTAAAGTTCATCTGTTTTTTGTGACCTACGGTTAACGAGGGTGTCATGTAGCCAGCACAACGACCAACCGCCTTTACTTTCCCAAACTAATGTCAGGTACCCATTAGAGCTGAGTGGACTCAGTGGTGCCCAAAGATTCCAAAGTTGAAAATCCCAATCTTCACCAGGATTCGAACCCGGGACCCCCGGTTCGGAAGCCAAACGCTTTACCGCTCAGCCACCGCGCCTCCTCGGGCCTAACTGATGTCTTATAATTGTTTTGAGAAGCCTCAATCTCTTATTCGAATCCTTAAAAAAAAATTAAAAAAAAGGTCCAGGAAAATGAAGTTTACAAGATTACTATTCGTGTTAAATTAGGTCTAACTTATAATGCATACTAATTATCTTTTTCTCTTTAAAAAACTGCTTGCATAACTGATTTTAAAAATTAGATTTTTCGCTTTCAGAAAAAAAAGTAGCCGTTGCATCAGAACTTTGAATGGTCTAAAATATTGTGATGTCGGATTTTCAATATCTTTTCTAGTTTACGAGATCTAAACGGGACAGACGGACAGACATTTCGCACAAAACTAATAGCGTCTTTTCCCCTTTCGGGGGCAGCTAAAAATAAGTAGGCTATGTTATCCTGTGCATTTCGCACCCCTCACCTATACTATAGGTGAGCTTGCGCTCCCAGAGCTAGTTTTATATGCAATTTTAGCTATTTTTTAAATGCATTTTTGTTGTATAGGTTAGATCTATTTTTATATATTTTATTTTTATAGGTTAGTGTCAGATTTTATAATTGTACTTCAGCATATTTATATAGGTTAGTGCGGGATAGTATAAAAGTGATGTACTACAATTTGTCTTAAAACAGTTGAGTGTACAGTTGACCTGTGGTCAGTATAGTATGTCTGTGTGACAGCTGAAGATCTTTGTGGTCTGTGGTCTAATTATATTTTTATTCTGTACCTGGGACGGCCTTTTTTGCATTTATGTATTGCAGGCTATAATTACTGCTTTTAGCTGCTGCTATTACACTGCTGCTTTTAGCTGCTGCAATTACTCTGCTGAAATAGCTGCTGCTTATAACTGCTGTTGTAGATCTTTTCTAATTCTAGGGAATCTAGTGTTATTTTGTTTCTGCTATTGATAGTTTTGTTATTGTTTCTGTAGATCTATTCTAGATCTAATTCTAAGGAAGCTGGTGTTATTTTGTTTATGTTGTGTTGCCTTATACCACTTAGTTATAAGTTATAGTCTATTTCTGTTCTTAGTGAATACTAATAGTAAGTGTACTAAGGCTAAGATGTTCTTGTTTTAGTTATGGGTTGGTTATAGTAGTAGGATATTGTATATCTAGACTAGTTTATTGTAGTGTGTTTGTGTAGATCCAAAATGAAAACGATAATCCCCAAATTCCAAGAGCATAGTTAAGGAAGATTTTTATTTTAAACCCCCCTCCAAAATTTGCGATAAACCCCCTCTTCAATATAAAAAAAAAGCAAATTATGCATTAAAAATGTTATGAGCGTAGCCAAAGGGGTTTTGAGTTTAAAACCCCTACCAGGGGGTTTTGAGTTTAAAACCCCCTACCAGGGGTTTTTGAAGTTAAATCCCCCTCTTCTATAAAAAAAAAATGCAAACGACATACCTTAAATTCCGAGAGCAAAGTTAAGGAATATTTTGATTTTAAAACCCCCTCCAAAATTTACGATAACCCCCCTCTTCAATATGAAAAAATAGCAAATTATGCACTCAAAATGTTATGAGCGTAGCCAAAGGGGTTTTGAGTTTAAAACCCCTACCAGGAGGTTTTGAGTTTAAAACCCCTTACCAGGGGTTTTTGAAGTTAAATCCCCCTCTTCTATAAAAAAAAAAATGCAAACGACATACCTTAAATTCCAAGAGCAAAGTTAAGGAATATTTTGATTTTAAAACCCCCTCCTAAATTTACGATAAATCCCCTCTTCAATATGAAAAAATAGCAAATTATGCACTCAAAATGTTATGAGCGTAGCTAAATGGGTTTTGACTCAGTTTTAAGTTTAAACTCCCCTCCAGTGGAGTTTAAAGCTAAAAAATACATTTTTCAATTAAAAAAAAGCAAATTACTCTAAAATCTATGAGCGTAGCCAAAGGGGTTTTGAGTTTAACCCCGCTCCCCCCGCCAGCGGGATTTGAAGCTAAAAAATACATCTTCAACCTAAAAAAAAAAGCAAATTACTCACTCAAAATGCTATGAGCGTTGCCAAAAGGGGTTTTGAGTTTAAATCCCTCTTCAGAAGGGTTTGATGCTAAAAAATATCTCTTCAATATAAAAAAGCAAATTACACACGAAAATTATTTGAGGGTAGCCAAGCCAATAGGGGGTTTTGAGTTTAAACTCCTCCTCTCCTCCAGATGGTTTTGAGTTTAAAATCCCCCTACAGGAAGAACCTATTCTAGGGCACAATAAACGTCTTCCGAAAGAATGAAGGGTCAGAATGTAATAAAGATTATTTACACACACACATACATACATACAAATATTTTTTTGCGCGGGAAAAAAAATCCTGGCTACGCCCATGGTTGTAGTGATTTAGTTAGATAGTTGGTTTGGTTAGTTTGTTAGTGTTTGTAGTGGTGTAGATTTAGAGGGTTTTAGTTAGTTGATGGGTTCAGTAGTAGTGATTAGTCAAGTTAGTGTATATATTATAATTTATTATTGATTTATTTTTTAATGTAAATAAAGTTTCGTTTTGTTTTATTTATCGTAAACTAAAGTTTGTTATCTTGTTTTCATTTAGTTAAGTTAGTATAGTTAGTTGTCTGGTTACTTAGGTGACTCTAACCCAGTGGTTCCCAAACTTTTTTGTCTCGTAGACCCCCTGCCATGTTTTCTGGTTTTCGGTAGACCCCCTACTCAACTTGCAAATTTTTGCAAATTCATCAACATTATTTTTAAACAAATTTCTAACTGTAGTGCGTTGAAGAGTGAAATAGTAATTTAAAACTACACAACTACGGATATAATGTTTTATACACAAATCTGTTTTTCTATTAATTAGTCTTTCTAACATTAAATATTAATTAATTAATTAATTAATATGCTTTAAGTAAAAGTATCATTGTAAAAGGTTTCGCAAAGAGCAGTTTCTCGTGTATTTCTTGATCTTTCACGTGTGGCTCAAATATTAAATCTGTGGAACTGTTTTTATAACAGGAGAGGGGCAAAGGCGAGTAACTGGAGCTTAAACCAGGTCTCGTCGGTCAACCTTAAGGAAATATAAGGAGACGGCACCATTACCGCCATGTATCCCTGGGCCGTCCCCTCTTCTTCTTTCCTTGTGGGTTCCAGGCTAGGGCTTGCTTGTTATGTTGGATGTAGGCTGGCAAAGGGTGTGACCTATCCATCTCCAGCGTCTCTGAAGGATATCTACTTCAATGGGCTGTTGCTTTGTTCTTTGCCACTGTTCCTCATTCGAGATCTTATCTGGCCAGCGGATTATAAGAATCTTCCTCAGACAGCTATTGATGAATACCTGGATTTTTTTCATGGTGGTGATGGTGGTTCTCCAGGTCTATTCTCCATAAAGTAGTATCGGCTTAACAATGGTGTTACATAGCCTAATCTTGGTGGTGGTGCCTTTTTCCCTAGATCCCCAGGTGTTCTTCAGCTAATGGAAGGCTGCTTGAGCTTTACAATAGCACCGCGATTTGGAAGCAGATGCCAGGGGACAGTTGGAGAGTCTCGCCCAGAACCGAGATGCCTGGAAAAAGCTGATTGGTGGCCTATGCCCAGAAAGGACCACAGGCATAGATGAGATGAGATGAGATAAGATGGTGACCTTAGACAGTTTGTAGCACACAGCACTACACCTTGTCTGACCAAACTGTATTTATATCTTTTGCAAAGATTTACATAAGAAGGTTTTAATTTTATAACTCATGCCACCGAAGCGACCTTAAACTGTATTGTCGATTAAAGAAATTCTTTTAATAGTAACAGATGTAGGTTTGTGTAAAAAGGTAATAACAATTATCGACCTTTGCTTTTTTCCGTATGTTGCTATAAGTAAAGAAATCTTGAAAGACGCTCACAAACCAAAATCTTCTCTACATGATGTCGAACAGAGATTTTGTGGGTCTATTCTGAACTTTGAGTGTTCGAAAGTTGTTCAAATCTTAATTTTGTCAGGGTGGCATTGTCTCAGATGATCCTCCAGCGTAACTGGTTTCATATCGTTATAAAAGTCATTTAGGCAACTGTTGTTTGACAAGGAAGGAATGAATCCCAATTTTAAATAATTAACGCTGTACATTCTACATTTCTTTTTTTTTTAAATATTAGTTACATGTAGACAAAATTAAGCTATTTAAAAAAGTATTGAAATTGAATACAAGAATGTTTCGTTTCAATAGCAGGATAAATATTGAAAGGATTAACTCGGGTACAAATCATATATTAGTGTATGAAATAATTACATTAATGGAATGTGAAAATTCAGTTACGACCTGCTTAAATGAAATCTATTACCGTAGACCCCCCTGGACATCTCATAGACCCCCAATTTATTTTTTTACTTTCGTGGACCCCTTGGAGGTCTTCGTAGACCCCTGGGGGTCTATATGGACCACTTTGGGAATCACTGCTCTAACCCCTTGGTCACCATACCGAGGTGCACAGATTGAGCCCACCCAGTAGCGCAAACATCTGCAGAGAATAGGTTCTCCCACTCGCGCCTGCCAGACCTGCTCACATATACAAGAAGGGGGAGATCATGTCAACATTGTCGTCTCAGGTATGAATCTGACCGTTCTGACGTCTCATAGTTCGCAATGTGTATGCAACACCTTTATTACAACTTTTATGGAGAGTTCGCTAGAGCGTATACTATAGATACTATCATATAGTATAGTAAATAAAAAAGGTTTAGTGTTGTTTTTTTTTTTTTTTTGAAGTTATCACCAGAACTTCTAGCGCCAAAATGGTGAGCGCCTAACTGGCTGCGTCAAACGTCACAAACGTCGCTCAAGTAAATAGTTTTCTAAGTGCATACTTTCCTGTTAGAAAGTCACAAAGGTACGGTGATGGGTGTTTTTTTTTTTAAAAAGCTGCAATAATTATTTGATCAAAGTAGACCAACAAAATAAGATTTCTTATACATAATTCGTAAAATCACTGATTGGCGGCTAAGGCAACGCCTGATGTCATTACACTACCAAGTGCTTAACAAATTGATGAAGATTTAACATTGAAAAGCCTTATTCCTTTTTATTTTTGAAGTAACGTCTGTAAAAGATAAAATAAGATATTATTCAACTTGCTAAGGAAAATAAAGATAGAAATGAATAATTTAAATAATACAGCAATCGGACAGATTTGTTAATATAGCATGGCAGGCAGAAGTGAAAAGTAGCTAGGGACAAATAACTCAATATTAATGTACAGACTAGAGGCGAGATGGCTGAGTGTTAAAGCGGCTATAGACTGAAAGGGTAACTTTACTTTTTTTAATGTACAGATTATATCAAAGGCTATATGTTGATGTAGAGATTGAACCCATAAACTGTATTTATATTAATTAGTTATTAATAAAAGTCTGTAATTGATAATGAGCAAGTCTTAACTACACATATAATATGGTTTCTTCTACAAAGAACAGTCTAATATTAAATGGAATAGTTTAATCCATATGGTTCAATCTTAATCACATTCTTCTTTATGCAACGTAGTCCTAAACAAAGCGAAATTTTTTCACTTATTAACTAATGAATGCTTGATTAAAAAACAATGGGACATTTTTTACGCAAAATTATTCTTTTATTTATTAAGCTCTTGAATCAAAGCCTTACATTCGGGAATTCACGAAAGTGAACGTCCTCTCAAGAACGCGATTTCACTTTCTAAGCCATGTAAGTCTCATTGTACCGAGGCACCGTGTTAAGAAAACTATTCTCTGATAACACGGAAAGCAGCAGTTCGTTCCAGAGTTGCCCTGTCTCCGTACAGAGCTAGCTTGCCATGCGTACCAGTTTCTTTTCCCCTCAAATGACCATTACGTTCACAACCTAAGTTGGATCAAGATCTAAACCTACATCTCTAGCCAACTGTAAGATGTAATTATTCTTTACTTTGAAAACGTCAAACTAGAGTGTCCTCCCATTGGGCTCAACGAGCTCGACATTAGTTTCTACATTTTGTAGTGAGTTTTAATAAAGAGCTTTTTTTAAATATTTTTTTTTCTATGAGTAGTTTGTGTGGGAATTCGATTCGTATTTTTACTTTTAGTTCAGACGTTAGTCTTGCTTTTTATTTGTACAGGGTGCCAGGGTGTTTTTTTTTGTCAGTGCAGGACTATTAATGGCAGTTGTGAATCAGTTGATGTCCGTCAGCCATTGTCGGTGTCAAGTCATTGTTGGAATCTTATTCATTCAACTTTTGACAGCATGGGGAATGTGCTTATATCAACTCACTCCGTTTGTCTGTCTGTCTGGTAAAAATTGTGAATACGTTATCTCTCTCACTTTCCACTCTCGGATCATCCTAACTCCATACGAGAGTACATCTATCTAATACATAGATAAGGTTACAGGCTAAATTCTAGGGCCTATATATAGCAATCTTCTCTTTATAAGGGAATTATAGGCCACTACACCAAAATCAAAAAAAAAAATATATAAAAATGGTAATATGCTACTTCTAAATACCTGTAAGACCGGTCAGTTTTAAAATATTTCAAAGTGCATTAAATATGTACATATGAGCATGAAAGATAATACATGATTTCATTGTTAAGAAATAATCCTCAACAGTAGGTCTACATATACATGTATCAATACAGAAGAAAACGTTCACACCACATTGACTCACACACATAACAAACACGCTCAAACACTCATGCACTATTGGATTAGCTAGACGTACTTACGTGCTAAGGTTCTACAGTTAAGTAAGAAGAAAACAGTCAAGACTGCCAATAGCAAGAACGTGACAGGCGACATTCTGAAATGAGCGAAATGTGAGAACTTATGAGAATAATCTGTTCTATGGTGTATATATTATACTAGAGCATTCAATAATAATTACAACTATTGTTTTTAAAACGGTGCCAGCAAAGAGTGCGTTGGGAAAACTTACGTGCTTCAAAGAACGATAAAGGTTTCTAGGAAGAATATCGTAATCAAAGTTTTGGGTAGAAAAAAATCATAAATGAGCAGCCGTACTGTATGACTTCACTGCTTTATAGTAATTTTTTTTTTAACGAGCTGACTTTTGGTTTTTAAAAAGGTCGTCAGACTTGGTGCAAACAACAAAAATAACGAAAAATTATTCTTAAATGTGCTTACGATTGACTTGTGTCTCGATACATTGGTTAATCTTTACCAGCCACATTAACTTTCCCCAACCGAGTTAAAATAGCATTGAGTCAGAGACGTTCTAGAACACAGATCTCGATCAGGATATGATTCACCAGCTTAACACAAGATTATTACTTGTAGTTCTATTGTAGTGCTATTGTAGATAAACTCAAAACTTAAATAGATAAGAATATGAGTTAAAGTTAAATAGCTTGTTACATGCCGGTTGTTTCAAGTTGTCTGTTTCAAGTAAGTTGTTTCAAGCTGTTTGCTTCATGTAAGTAGTTTCAAGCTGTTTGTTTCAAGTAAGTTGTTTCAAGCCGTCTGTTTCAAGCCGGTTGTTTTGTTTCAGTCTGTTTGTATCAAGTAGGCCTAAGTTGTTTCAAGCTGTTTGTTTTATGTTGTTTCAACCTGTTTGTTTCAAGTAAGGTTTTTCAAGCCATCTGTTTCAAGCCGGTTGATTTGTTTCAAGCTGTTTGTTTCAATAAGTTGTTTCAAGCCGTCCTTTTCAAACCGGTTGTTTTGTTTCAAGCTGTTTGATTCAAGTTGTTTCAAGCTGTTTGTTTCAAGTAAGTTGTTTCATGCCGTCTGCTTCAAGCCGGTTGTTTCAAGCTGTTTGTTTCAAGTAAGTTGTTTCAAGCTGTCTGTTTCAAGCCTGTTGCTTAAGCTGTTTGTTTCAAGTAAGTTGTTTCAAGCTGTTTGTTTCAAGTAAGTTGTTTCAAGCTGTCTGTTTCAAGTAAGTTGTTTCAAGCTGTTTGTTTCAAGTAAGTTGTTTCAAGCTGTTTGTTTCAATTAAGTTGTTTCAAGCTGTCTGTTTCAAGCCGGTTGTTTCAAGCTGTTTGTTTCAAGTAAGTTGTTTCAAGCCGTCTGTTTCAAGCTTTCTGTCCACAATCATCAAATGCTGACAATGTTAATGATGGTTAACGTCGTTAATTTTAGTATTTAGATATTCATACAATCTTATATGTATTGTAAAAAACAACAAGTTCACAACAGGTAACGGTGAAGCTATGTTAAAGTTGAAATGAATTCATCTATGCCAATGTTTCTGTTGTATTGTTTCTATATTTGAGAAAAGAGTCCTTGTAATCACAACGACTTTCCATAAGGATCAATAAAGCAGTCTTAGTCTTACTAATATAGCTTACTCAATGTTCTTAGTACGGTAGGCCTATAAAAAAAAAATCAAAGCTATTAAACGAAATATAGGCCTATATTTTATCAGATACAGGTCTGTGTTGACCTTTAGACTATTTAAATATAAATAATTCAAATAACTTAGAAACGTTGTCTCTCTTACCTAAGTGACAGTTGTTAATTATTATTTTTATTTAACTGTCTTAAACAGCGGAGCAAACTGTAATATATATATATATATTAACAACAAAGGTTAGCCCTACATATATCTTTTCTTCGGCCTCTCAATTCGATAGCGAAATATTTGATTTATGGCTTTTTGGATAGAACATGCCACTCCCCCCCCCCTTCTTTTTATTTTACATTAAAATTCTCCACTGAAATACACCCGCCTTCCCCCTAGGACAGGACCTATCGGGGTGGGGCAGTTGTATCTACCGCCTCTCTCACGGTCCAGCCGTATCACGACAACCCCGACATAATATAAAAAAAAACTGTCAGTGTATTTTCTGTGTTGCTCACATAGTATACCATGTCGTAAAAAAACTGCTTCAGATTGTCTAACAATAGACGTGTAAACTATTCCAATTTGTTATTAGGCTACTTCTGCTCATAGACTCTTAGCATGGAATCCAAGGAATTGTGAAAATTTGTTGATGTAGAAAATATAACAGTAGGCCTAATTCGAGATATAGAAAAACAGTTTTAGTTTATGTCTTATGCCTGCGGCAAAAAGATGACTGAAATTATATCATTGTTGCATTGAAAACCTGTTTCTTTTCTCAAATGAAGTACCCACTTATAATAAAAAAAAACTTTCTTGAAAACCCGTGAGCTGAGTTGCGGCTGCATTTTACATAGGCCTACAAATCACAGTGAAATTCCATGCAGCACTTCTACACACTAAGTGACAGAACGTCAGCACTCTCAAAGTAGATAGGCATTGTACCTTTGCCGAAAAGACTCCTTCCTAATTAATTACTTTGCACCACTGGCGATCGCACCCCCCCCAACTCGGCCGACCCCCACCCCCTGGGGTGGGCGCACGAATTTTAGTAAAAACATCACACAATTGGTATACGAATTTATTAGTTATGTTAATAATATATACTAATTAGTTATTTTTCAACCTATTTTTAGATTATTTCAGCCCCCCCCCCTCTAGTGTGTTGGACAATTTTGGTGGGGTGGGGAGGTGGCGATGGCATCAATCCCGCCCCCCCCCCTCATCATAAACTTTCGAGTGGGGGGCGGTCTAATTTATTTTAAGAAACCACAGCTTGTTAACAGAATCAATTAAATATCTATATGGTTTAAACTTGCTATTGATATCAAATCCACATATTATCGTTCTCCTGTTAGCCGATTGGCTGGGGGGGGGGAGGGCGAATACATCTACTGCCCTTCCCACCTAAACCCTTCGAGTGTCTGTGTGTGTGGGGGGGGGGAGGGGTGATTCTTCTTTTATTAAGAAATCATAGTTTGTGAACCAAATTAGTTGAATTACTATATAATAAGAAATTTTTATTATGTCGCTACCCTTCTGGTATCTTCGCCGATTCGGTGAGTTGGGTGTGGGGGGGGGGGGCACTGGCGGATCCAGGGGGGGGGGGGCGGTAGGGGCGATCGCCCCCCCCACTCGGCCGACCCCCCCCCCCGGGGGGGTGAGGCGGACGAACTTTAGTATAGGATTCACACAATTTGTATACGAATTTATTACTTATGTTAAAAATATATACAAATTATTTATATTTCAACCTATTTTTAGATTATTTCGCCCCCCCCCTTTCTAGTATGTTGACCGATTTGGTGGGGTCAGGAGGGGGCGATGGTATCAGTCCCGCGCCCTCCCTCCCCCCTACACTTTCGAGTGGGGGGGGGCGGTCCAATTTGTTTGTAGAAATCACAGCTTGCTAAC
The DNA here is from genome assembly GCF_947242115.1 of Biomphalaria glabrata. Lineage (NCBI taxonomy): Eukaryota > Metazoa > Mollusca > Gastropoda > Planorbidae > Biomphalaria > Biomphalaria glabrata. Next base: position 19,597,074 of record NC_074719.1, read on the forward strand.
AAAATCAATTACATATCTATATTATTAAAACTTATTATTGATATTTTAACCGATCTTTATGTCGTTCCCTGTTTGCCGATTGGTGTGTGTGGGGGGGGGGGGTGGCGAATACCTCTACTGCCCTTCCCAACTAAACCCTTTGAGTGGGGGGGGGCGGTCCGTTTTTATGGAGAAATCATAGTTTGTGAACAAAATTAGTTGAATTAATATATACATTTTACATTATGTCGCTCCCTTTCTGGTTTATTAGCCGATTCGGTGGGGTGAGGGGGGGGGGGCGATTGCATGTACTGCCCTCCCCACTCTAGCCCTCTGAGTGCTGGGGGGGGGCAGTCCTATTTTTGTGGAGAATCATAGTTTGTGAACAAAATTAGTTGAATATCTATATAATATAAACTACGTATTGATATGTGACCCATTGTTTATTATGTCGTACCATATTCTAATCTCAAATTGTATCATTAGTAAATTTAAATGAAAGATGGTTGTACCAGTTGGGAGGGGCGATACATGCAATCGCATTTCCCCCATCGGAAAAATCAATACTTTTTCTTTTTGTATTATAGTTAAGAAATTACAAAATTAAAAAAAATCTGTCACTAATATAATTTATATACACTATAAATTAAATTCTTATATCGAGTCGCCCCACCCCTGTTCTTTAATGCCAAATGCAATATTTAGCAGAAAATATTAAAGAAGCTAAGATTAATCATTTTCACTCTACCGCCCCTCCCATTTCCAGACAGAGTTTATTTATATAATTTCACATGAATTTATCATAATTATTTTAAGAAAGACTTTGCATTCAAACGAAATTTTTCAGTATAAAAGTCATGATTGAGATGAGTTCTAAGCTCAAATAGTATTTTCATAGTCGCCTTTTCCCAACCTTTACTCAATCTGATATTTTTCTAGTTAAATAAATTTGGGACTATAACTCACAATTTTCTTAAATACTATTTATCGAATAATTTTTTTTTTCGGCGGCGATCCTCAAAGCAAAAAGCTAAATATGTGGGGTATCCTATCTTTTCAAGGAACAAATCAGTTTTATTTGCAATGTATTATGGGCCTATAAATTTATATTAGAATATTTTTCAAGGTCCTTTTTTAATAGTATGAATAATGAGCTGTAGATGTCAGGAGAATGCGTTTCTGCAGTGAAGAATGCAAGAAAAACTTTTTTGCATCGGGGCTTCGCCCCGAAGTCCATTGATGAATATTGAGCTGTAGATGTCAGGAGAATGCGTTTCTGCAGTGAAGAATGCAAAAAAAAAAACGCTTTTGGAGTCGGGGCTTCGCCCCGAACTCCTTTGATGAATAATGAGCTGTAGATGTCAGGAGAATGCGTTTCTGCAATGAAGAATGCAAGAATACGCTTTTGGCGTCGGGGCATCGCCCCGAACTCCATTGATGAATAATGAGCTGTAGATGTCAGGAGAATGCGTTTCTGCAGTGAAGAATGCAAGAAAACGCTTTTGGCGTCGGGGCTTCGCCCCGAACTCCACTGATGAATAATGAGCTGTAGATGTCAGGAGAATACGTTTCTACAGTGAAAAAAGCAAGAAAACACTTTTGTCGTCGGGGCCTTATAGCTCTGCCCCAGTTGTTTTGTTTTTCGCCGAAGGTTGAGAAATGATATATATATATATATATATATATATGTGTGTGTGTGTGTGTGTGTGTGCGCGCGCGCGCTGTACGCACGTTTATGCATAGGGTTAGGGTTTACTGGGCGTTAGGGTTAGGGTTTGAAAAAAATTCGCCCCCCCCCACTCCAAAGTTCTGGATCCGCTAGTGGGGGGGGGGGTGGTGATTACTTCTACTGCCCTCCCCACTCTAGCCCTCCGTCAACAACGTTGACGCATTTAGGTGGATCTCATTGAAAAGGTTGCATCTTGGGAAACCGTTTCAAACCTCATTGGCACAGCTGAGATAAGCTAGGTAGACCCAATGTAAATTTTAATACCGTTTGTCTTTCTTTTTCATTATTAAGGTGCGATTTTATTGACGTAGATCTTGATTGTCAAAAGTACAATTGCTGTGCAACATTTGAGCAAAGCTTTCTTTCTTTCGTCCTAGATCAACCAGCGTCCCGCTGTCTCTCTCTTCAAATATCTGGTCACTTTATGTTGGTGCCTGTTTGGTTCATGTATCGAACTACACTTTTCATAATGATAGCGTTCAAAATTTAGGTCTAGCTTAGGCTACAAAATCTAATTTAGCTTATCTTTTTTTTTCTAACACTATTGTTTCTCAAACTTTTGCCAGTGGTGCCACCCGAGAAATAATTTGTTCGCGTGTATATTTACTAGCTGAAGACCTTGAGGAGCAAGGTAGGCTTCCGGGGGGGGGGGGAGCTTTTAGAAAGTAAAAAAAAGAAAACAAACTTAAAGACATATATATATATATATATATATAACACTTTTACGGACGTATTTTGCATCAATATTTAAAGTATTTTAAGAATATAAAAGTACGTATTAAATTTACATTAAAGCAAGTCTACTTAGTCTTTTTTTTAAGCAGCCTCCGAAAGAGGAATAGCCACCTAATTGTTAGTTTCTACGTCCGCTCGTCCATCCCATTTAGATGCCAAAAGCTAGAAAAATTTATTGAAAATCCGATATCTAGATTTTACATCTTGCAAAGTGTTAGTACAAATGCTTTTTTTTTTTTTTCTCAAAGCGAGCCGATTGTTCATATAAGAAAAATTTAAACAAATATTAAAAAAACAACAACAAAGCATTACCTAAGGGGAAGAACTTTGCACTTACAACTATATCTCTCAATAATGTAGAAGTTATTTCCCTTATTCGATATCAAACAAAAATAATTAATTACCACTAATTCATTGATTAAATAATTGGTTAATTTTTAAATTGATTAATGTTTTGATAGTTACAATAAATAATTGTTTTACGTTTCAACTTATGTGGGAGAAATAATGTGTATAATAATTATCTAGGGATTACTTTCCTTGTTGTTTTCAAACAAAATAAATAATAGCTGTAATCAATTGACTAATTTTTTTTATATTTCTCATGTCTTGTCTATTCCAATGAATAATTGTGCAAAGTTCCAACTTGATCCAAGAATGGGGGTGGGTGAAATAGCGTGAACAAATTTTTTACCGGACAGACTTAACCAAAGGGAAAGGCTTCTTCGTTTTTTCCCTCGACAAATGTCACATTAAAAAAAATGACAAGAAGAATCACGTAAAGTGATAATATTTTGAAAAGCCATATTCAAAAAGTAAGGAGTTAATGTTGTCGCATACGCAAAAAAAAAGGTATACTTTTTAAAGAATCCTTATTAGAAGATGAAAAGACATTTAAAATGTTTGAATCTATCACACATATATAATAAAGTAATGTAATAAAGTCATTTTACTTCCTTTAATAGTCAAACATGAATAGATATCTACAATACAAACACTTTTTTTTTTATCCCTCGTAAAAGAAACCAGTTGGCTTCGACTCCTTTTTTTGTTTTGTTTTGGTCAGTAGGTAGCCAGAGGATCTAGCAGGTGGACGCACTTCACGAATTGAGCAACTCTGCACCATACCTACATTTGGTTTGGTAGGCCTAATATAAACCTACGTCACCTATCTTAGTTTCATTGTGAAAAGATTAACATTTCATAAAAACATATATATGTATGTTTTGTATTACATAACGTACGAATTCTGTATAAATTATTATTTTGAAATGCAAGAGCCATAAAGTAGTTTTAAAACGTTTACTTCCCCCCCCCCTCTCGTTTCCCTTTATTTTTATTACTGTACCTTGCAAGTTTTACCCACTCATATTTATGTATTGTCTAATTCAGAAAAACTGCAGTATATAACTACATTGAAATTATATAACTAATGACATTACTTAAAACATCTAATACATGTAATAAAACATGTAATAACAGTGACTTTATAGGCCTACTTACCAATGCCAATAGCCAAGTGCTAACGAGTCAATGTTTAAAAATGCGAGACTTTTTAGCGAGAGAGGAAATAGATCTACTGTGCGCATGCGCAAAAATGCCCTAACAACAACGGTAAACATTTTATATTGTCACTTATTGTGCCCAAAATTGAGTTTGTCTAGAACTTCTGCATGGACTAGCTAATGTCATTAAATAAAAGCAAACTTAATATTTGAAAAATGCCAACTAATAGTCCTGCAGTTCAGAGGCCAATATCAGAACAAATAGAAGAATTAAAAGCCAAGATCTCACTTCTAGGTAATTTAATTGTTATAAATTAATTATTTAAAATAAATCAGGCATTATCAGGATATGAGGATAATAATTTATTAATTAAAATAATAGTCTAGATTTTATAGATCTAGAATCTAGATCTAATTTTTTATTAGAATTGAATAATTAGGTTATCTACTAAAATTATCTAGATTATCATTATGTAGATAGATCTAGATGATAGATCAACATTTTCAATTTGTGATGACAATCATCTTAAACTTAAAATTCTTTCTAATCAAGCTACTAGATCTACTACTTATTACTAGTAGGCTACTACTAGATTTAGAATCTAGTAAAGACTAAAGTGAGCTACTAAATATTTATATACAGTACTACTAATAGTACAAGTAGTAATAGATCTATATTCTAGATTTATTAAGTCATTTAAGTTAAGCCCTTGATTTATAAAAATAGAATTGTCAAGTAAATCTAGATCTTAACTTAAGGTTTAAAACAAAAAGTAGACCTATATGCCTATATTATATTATATATTAATTATATTATTATAAAATGTTTAATGCCCCTGCTTTTAATAGTTACATATTGACTTAAATAAATCTTTTTTTATTTTTGTGCACATGTAGGATTGTAGGCATTTTCATACATAAATTTGTTGCAAGTATTAAATAAAATATATCTCTCTTATAATAAGGGGAGTCATTAACAGAAAATAGTTTAATGGGAACAAGAGAATATATGACCAGCTTAACAATGTCATATGTAAGTTTTCATAGTGTTAAAACTTTATCAATACTTTCAGAGGGAGACCGCAAGGCTTACTATGAATCTTCACAATATGCTATTAAGAAAAACAAAGAGGATATTTTGAAGCTCAGGAAAGAGAATAAAGAGCTGCGACAAAGTCTTAAAGATAAACTAAGTGTAAGTTTTACAAAATTAATAACTTCATGTAAAGCATGTTTATAACTTTATTTCTAGTTTCATTATATATTTATGTCAAGTTTTACAAACAGAGAAAATTTATAACAGAATCTTGTGATGACCCTTTAGCATAAATGAAACTTTTATCTGAAAAACATTTTCTCTCTTATTAAATGTCCTTTTTTTTAAAAGGACACATCCTTTTTTTATGCAAATATTCACACTACAAACACTAAAAGATTACTTTCATGTATATTTCAGCAAGATGCTCATGTTATCGGCAAAGCTTTCCATGACAGGCCAGTTGAAAGAGCTGCCCTCTCAAACAAAACTGGGAGAGTAAGTGGTAAACAGTTCTTTGTTTGACATAAAACATATTTTGAATCTTTGTATCATGTAATTTAGTTTAATTAATTACATTTTCTTTGTAACACTTGTTTTTCAGGAGGCCATCACCATTTTCGATCATAAAGTTTGTGACTCCATTAAGCTACTGAACCACAAGCGCCATCAAACTGCCAGAAAAGAAAAGAGGCTAGCTGAGCTGGAGACTCAGTATGAACAGATGAAAAAAGATTCATCTGATGCTGTAAAAACAGACAAAGGTGACTCTGAGGAAGCCCAGGTAACTAATTTTTTTTTTTTTTAAATATAAGTAAAATTAGCATTATTAAAATCATAAATGTGGATAAAGGCATTTAGTACATTAAGTTGGGTTTAGCTCTATGTATGTAAAGATTAGTGGGTCTCATTATATTTTTTACTTTTGTTTAAAAAAAACTTTGGCCATAAAAGTTACAAATATTTAGCATGTTACTCACTATAACTTAAACATAAATACAATCATATATGTATTTATATACAGTGCTTTTTTTTTTATAGGTACTGGTACTCAGTATAGTTGATTGCCTAACTTTTAACTACTAAAAATTAATAATATACGTTAAAATACAAGAAAAGTAATAATTTTTTCAAGCCCTATATATGTATATGCCTATATTCCAGTTGCTTCCCCACTTTCAGTGTGATTGTTATTCAAATACAAGTTAGTTATTGATATTGACTGAATGTCTGCAATTTTAACAGAGAATTAACTTCATTTTAATTGAACATCCTTGGAATGAAAGTTTCTAAACTATCTGTATAAATGAGTTTTAAAAACTTTAATAAATTTTAATAATTTAAATTGTTCAAATGCTATTATTCAAGACATTTTCTGATATAGAATATTTGCTGTATTCTTTACAGACAATGCGCTATTTGGAAAACAGTTATGATAAAGTAGTTCTAAAAACAGAAGAGGCCAAGCAAGTACAGAGAGTATATTTGGATATTAAGCACAGATTTGAAGTGGTAATTTTTTTGTGGTGTGTTTTTGTTAACTGAAATTGACTTTGATATATATGGTTTGTAGATTCCTTCAAAAATAAATATAGCATGTCCTAACCTAAGGGGATGGCTTCTTGCAGCATTCAAATTTAGAACTATCATAATGATTGTCTGAAGCACATACCACCAGGCTTCTAACTAGGTTGCCCACAGTGCCCCCATGCCTCATATTCTGTTTGACTGCCCCAGACTTCCTATCCGCTCGACAGGTCTGGGAAACCAAAAATTCTCGACCTGTATGGTGACGTGTATGCATTACGCAAGACAGCAGAGCTTTTGCAAGAGTAAATTTAAGCCTCTCAAGCCCTCACTCAAATGGAGTTTGATGATCATGATGAACTAGGGTACTTTTTTTTGTAGATTATTGAAAAGTGACTTGCAAAGTTTTACCTTTGTATTTAGTGTATGACAAAATTTTACTATATATAGGAGGCACAAGAATACCCAACCAAACTAGATGCTCTGGAGGCTGAAATACGTGACACCAAGGCTCAACTGAAAGAGCTCAAAGCCATGCATAATGATGCACAGCTCTCCAAAGAAAAGGCTTTGAAAGATCTGAGGAAACATGAAGAGACTGTCTATGCTGATAGGAAAAAGAGAGAGATTGAACTGCAAAAGATGAAGAAAGAAGCAGAAGAGAAAAAAATGCAGCATGAAAGAATTGAGAAAAGGCTGGTAAGTAGAATTTAATCCTTCTTCTAAATTTGGTAGGCGAGCTTGAGATTATTTATTCCAAGATTGAGTTGGGGTGTGTTTTATTTCTAGAATCTTATATAAAGCTACCGATATGTAATATTTTTTCTAGACAAAAAGTAGTAGGCTATGCTATGAAATAATAAAAACAATTTCTTTCTTTTATATTGTAACTCTAGACCTTTAAAACCACTTCGATTTTATGCAGTACTGGTACCAAATTTCATTTTTGAAAAGTAAATTTTGATTTCTATACCAGTATAGAAAGATGTATTTATTTTCAGCTTTGCGTGTTGGCATAAATAAGTTTAAGTCATCATAAACTGTAAAGCAACAATGTCACTACAATTATTGGATGTATATAACTGTGTTTCAATATATCATTGTCATCATCAGTCCCTTGTCTTAATTAGGCTTTCTATCAGATGAATGACAATTTAAATATAATGCTTCAAATCTCCAGGCTCAGCGTGGATCAGTTCAACAAGATGACCTCAGTCCACAGGAGAAGGCAGCTCTCAATGGGGAGGATCATCAACAAAAAATCACAACATATGAAGAAGCTTTCAAACGTATCAAAGAATGCACTGGAGTTGCTGATACTATGGTAGTGATTGATAAATATCCTAAATACTAAAAATTTAAATACCATATTTCTCAAATTTAAATGCAATCTGCATCTAAATCTTTTATTTTATAAATGTAAAGAAGTATGCAATAAATGATTTTGTATCTTAATGTCTATATCAAGCACTAAACAGATTTTCTTAACATTTTAGGAAGTAGTTCACAGATTTGAAAATCAAGGGGAAACAACTCGTCACCTTGAAGATCTTAAGAAGGAAAATGAAAAGCAAATTACTCGGTTGAGAGAAGAAAAAGAAAAACTTCAATTAGAATTTGAGGAAATGAAATACTCTGGAGAGGCTAAATTATCCAGGTTGTAACAAGTATTATATAGTCATAAATCATCATCTAATTGCTATTTTTTATTCTTTTAAATTAAATACATGATTTGAACCAAAGAATTATGACAACAATGTAAATTTTTATGAATTTTAGTTTGCTGAATCACAATGAAGACTGGGATTTTGAATTTCATGATTTTTAAATGCGTCTCTGAGTCCACCCAACTCTAATGGGTGCCTGGCTTTTGTTGGGGAAAGTAAAGATGGTTGGTTATTGTGTTGATAACCATTGGCTAAAGAAACAGATGACCCTAACATCATCTGCCCAATAGATCACAAGTTCTGAACGAGAAATTTACTTTTTTTTTAACGTAGCGGCCAGACAATGCTGGAAGAGTTTGAGGCCCACTTGTCTAAAGAAGAAGAGAGAAGAGACAAGGCTGATGAACAACTGCAGAGAAGTAGCTGCATCCTAGTTCAAGTGAAGGCTGGTGTAGAACATCTGGCTGATAAGCTCCATCACTTAAAAGCTGTGAGAACAGTAATTTTTTTTTTGTTTTATTTTATCAATTTCAGTAGGAGGGCCTGTTTTTTGTTTTATTCATTCACAACCTTTTGATTAAATAAGATAAACAAGCCCATTTCTTAATAGCATTAATACATGCCTTAGTTGCATTTTCTGGTTTTATTGTTGTTATCTGGCAAAAGCAATGAGTAAATAATCTTAGAAAACTGGTTATTCAAAATATGATAACATTATCTTAAATGGAGGCATGTTGGCTGAGTGGTAAAGTGCTTGGCTTCTGAACCATGTCCTGGATTCAAATCGTGGTGAAGCCTGGGATATTTAATTTAGAGATTTCTGGGCGCCTCTGAGTCCACCCAGCTCTAAATGGTACCTGACATTTGTTGTGAAAAGTAAAGGCGGTCGGTCATTGAGCTGGCCACATTACACCCTCTTTAATCTTAGGCCACATCATCTGCCCTATAGGCCGCAAGGCTCTATAGGTCTGAAAGCGTAACTTTATCTTAAATAAATTTTGTTATTAAGTCTACAAAGCAGTGATGATATATATTTGACATATATTTGTTATATTTGGATTAAAAAAATAGTTTCATAAAAAGAGTAACAGTTTTTCAAAACACATTTATCAAAACACACAAATTCTTTATTTGTTAAGAGCACTAATCTATGTTTTTTATCTACTCTTAGACTAAAGGACATGTGCCTACAGCACAAATTCCTGCTACTTCTGATGAATATGTCCTGGACCAACTCTCCACGTCAGAGGAAAAACTTCTCAAACTCCTGGAAGAGCTTGATGGAAAAGATATTGCTGAGATTTTGAAACAAATGGAAGAAGAAGAGGTGACACTCATTAGTTAGGGGTGGGAAAAGGAAACTGGGCATTTAATTAAGAGGAAGAGGGACACTGTCATTCCTTGTTCCATATGCTAGGACCAATTTGTACAAATGATCCTTATTCCCAAGTGCTATTAGAGCATGGAATGGGTTGCCTGAGCCAGCCAGGAAAATCATTGACTTGGCAGAATTTATTTCATTGGTTAACATGCATGGCGCATAGGACATAATCATCTTTTTTGAAGTAACATCTTTATTATATAAGATATACCATTTTTCCTTAGTTTAGAAAATGCAAAGATGCCATATGTCAATGTAATAGAGGTACAGTTATGAGGTTGGTGTTTGGAAGAGCTAACAATGTTTATAAAATTTCCCCTGATCATGTTTAAGAGCACTTGGGCCTTTCAATAAGTAACTTAAGATTACCTTTACATGACCTTAGTCAAGTGTCTCTGTGTATTGAAATAAAGCATGATAAATAAATAAATATTGTAAGCATAATAAGAAAAGGAGCTGTATTAATGTTGATAGAAGATTTTCCTTAAAAGCTATTTCTTGGATGTTTATACAGAGGTAGCCTAAGGGGGAGTTCTTCTTCTTCTTCTTCTAGCCAGCTTTATTGCTGCTGATCTGTGAGCTCTTTTGCAGACTGTGCCAAGGAAAAAAAGTGTGCTGTTTTCTTCTGTTGTTCAGCACTGCCGTACAGGGTGTAGGTTATGTTGGGCTGTAGTAGAAGTAGGGTCTGCCTAAGATGGATTATGGAGGGGCATTCAAAAAGGATATGGTTTATGGTTTCAAAGGGGTGGGCGCAGTGTCTGCAAAGGGGGAATTATGTGGAGTTTATTTTGTTCAGGTGGTAATTTAATAGTGGTGTGTGTCCTGTTCTTAGTTGGAAAATTGTAGATTGTTCTTTTGGGGGAGGAAGTTAAAACTGTCCAGTTTGTTAGGCATATTCATTTCTTTGTACATGGCTCTGCCTGTGTTTCCTGATGGCCATTGGTTGAGCCACTCCTCTTTGTGATTGTTGACTAACATTGACCTTAGGGTGAGGTAGTTAACAGGTCTATCTGGTTGTTCCATAGATGAACCTGCCTTTGATAGCTTATCTGCCTTTTCATTTCCCATGATGCCAATGCGTCCAGGGATCCACTCTAGTGTGATATTGATATTTAATTTTGATATCATCTGATGGATTATCACAATTAGTGTTGTCAACTCTTTTGGGCTGTTTTAGGTGCTGCTGTTAAGTGTTTGCAGAGTAGATTGGGAGTCTGTAAAGACAACAATATCTGATGGTGGTTGCACTCCTTCATATAATTTGTTTTCCACTGTCTGTAGTGCTATGGTAGGGTAGGCCTTAGGGGGTAAAAAATGGGGAACTGCCATAGGACTCACACTTTAGGGGGCCTGTGACAATAGAATCTTTTGTGACCATCAGCCCGGGTACGCTGTTCTGCCTCAACGTGACACTCGGGTGGAAACGACCATTAGAGGAAGTGGTTAGGCTAAATGAATAGCAAAACAAAACTCCAGTGGAAATGGTCCCATTGCATGGAGCAGAGTTGAAAGAGAGCTACTATGGTCCTGTCGATAATCCATGCGCCGTTCCTCAAGGGACCATTACATTAATGGTGAGTCCTGCACGGCTAAGCTTGGTACAACATAGGAAAATGGTGGAGGTTCGTGGTATACTTGGCCTTTGGCCATGCATTCTAGCCCATGCGCCCGGAGTGCCAGATATATCAGAAACAGCAATGCTTTACATAGGCATTGACTTGGATCTCTTCCAGACAGAACGGTTGTTCAAACAGGTTGTTTTTTTCCTGTTAAATCATGTTGTTTTTTTTCAAACCTAGAACTCGAAGAGCCTTTGGCTCACCTCTTAGACAATGAAACGGTTTGTGACCATCAGCCCATTTTACAAATGTTTATGACTCTATATGACACTCGCCCCGGGCTCAGTGCACTTCTAAGACAACCTCTGGTTATCTTTATGTGTTTCAGACTTGTTTGTATAAGTGAAGATGAATGCAGAGCTGTTAATTATCATCATGGCTGATTGGCCCAAGTAGGGCAAAAAAGCAATATACTAGCAATATGGCTCAATGTAATTAAAATTAAGTTGCTGTAAAGTTATTATTGAAAATTTTTTGACATTATATTATTGCTTTAAAAATTCTTAAATCTTTATTTATACCATCTCTAGTTCCATGCTAGTATTGAAGGCAAACTGCCCACGTACAACACCAGAGTCAAGTTACCACAAATGCAGAAAGATCTAGTATATGATGGTAAATTATTTTTATTCTCTAAACAATTTGCAAACTCTTATTTTTATTTTTAGTTGTTTTAATTTTTTTTAGTTTTTTTACTATTGCATTGTTCCATTAGTTACGTTTCACTATAAAACCTAACATTAGAGACTTTTCTTTTATTAGTATATAAAATGTTAACAATGTTGATTGTATTTTAGACGACGAAGACAGTGGTGAGGATGACTTTGATGTACCAAACAGAGCAGCAATTAAAAAACAATCTCAATTCATTGTGGACAGTAAGACAAAGAGACGTGTGCCTAAAAAGAAAAAGAAGACAAAATAAAGTTTCAGTTGTTGTGATTTCAATAATATGAATTTCAATTTTAATCAATTTAAGTCGTTAAAAAAAAACAACATTTGTTTGAATGTATTTGTAGAGCAGTCCTTTTCTAACTTGACACAGAATTCAAAGAATTTTCATGAATATTCATTTTTATAAATATGTTTTCTAATATTTTCCAAATAGTTTTAAGTTTATTTAACATTCATACAATTTCAAAATGTAGGATTAATGTAAAGCACATTATAAGCTTATAGGTTTATTGGCATTGCTAACTTTATGTACATTTAAAATTTGATGCATGATTCATTTTAACATATCTATCTCAAGGCCTGTTGTAGTTACTTTTTTTATCTAAATGATGAAATCACAGCACTCATTAAGTCAAAATGATTAATTTGATTCATATTATGTGAATAAATTGACATACTTAATACAATTAATATATTGTGTTTGAAATATCATTCCACCATTTGCTAATTATGATACATTTGTGTATTTCATTATTAATTAGTCACATTATTAGTTTTGAAAAATTTTTAACTGGCAACTCGTGTATTACTATACCATGCCACATGTGTGTGTTTGTGTCATGCTTGGTAAGCACACAATAGGAGCTGACCAGTGGAAAGTGAACTGTCCGTATCATTAGGTTCCATTGCATATGTGTGGAAAAAAACTGATCGATTTGAATAAACTAAATGTAGGGTTATGGTAGAAACTTGGAGAATTTACTATAAGTGACATATGAGGATCATAGGGTGCAACAGCACTTCACCATTGGACTTTTTTCTAGGCAATATCCCTCAGCTGGGTCCATGTCCATCCTGTCGTCTTTACCTCGTGGTCTACTGATCTTCTCCGGGGTCCTCCGACCTTTCTCTATCCCTGTGGGTTTTAGTCTAGGGCCTGTTTTGCATTGCTTTCTGTTGTTTTTTGTAATGTATGCTCAATCCAGCCCCATTTGTATTTTTTTATTTCTTGCTCTATTGGTGTTTGCTGGGTTTATTTTCTCACAGACTATTGTTTGAAATTTGTTTGGCCATCTAATATCAATTATGTGACGCTCTGTATTGTACTATATAATAGGCCTAAATATAAAGCTAGCAATCGCAGTCATTTTTCACTGTCATTGATCATTGGTCCTTAGTTATTGGTCTGTCATTATTCTTTGCTGATAATTATTTATTACCTGTTACTTATTTTTTAACTGTGTTTAATTTCAACTATTGTATTTTATGTCAATTTAGTTATCATTGAACAAGTGAATTATATTTTGAATAGCTTATTTTATTGAACTGAGTTTAAAAACATTAAACTAAAAAGAAATATATATCCAGTGCAGCTTTTCTTCAGTGTAAGCAGGTAGTGAGTTGGAATGGATTTATAGGCATCTCTGAATCCGTTTGTCATATGTTTGTGGAGACAATACACAGCTCTCCAAAATTATAATTGTGACAAGTATTGAATTCAAGCAACTTAAAAAATGAAAAAAAAAGAGAAAGTGATTCAAAAATTTTTTTTTTACATTAGGTTATAGTTCAATAGATATCTAGTCTTTATACATTTGGTTACATTCACTAATTATTTTTTCCAAAACAATTTTCTGGTTTATATCCATATCATTTAGCTACATGCCTTTAAGGATCCTTAAAATGGATGCAAGATAAAACACATTATGAATTCATACAGTATCATCATAATTTTTATAAGAACATATATATATATATATATATATATATATATATATATATATATATATATATATATATATATATATATATATATATATATATATATATATATATATAGTGTCCTGGTATGATTATATAAGAATTGGTAGCCTACATTTAAAAACAATCTCCTTTGTATTTTGTATCTCATCACAATATGTTCTGAAAAAAAATATCTGCAGAGTGCTGCATTTGCCCTCAGCCGTTTCGTTGGTGAAAGGTGCTCAGTTGAGGTACATTGATTAAGGTAACCTAAAATGTTCGTATTTTCTCGTCCAGGCCAAGTGAGGAGATTAGTGAAGAGTCAGTGAGCTAGATCCCTCCAATAGTTTTCAAAGCTAAAAGTGGTAAATACCATACTTTAAAAACAACTAAATTCAAGTGTAATAGGCCTATTATAATATCAATGTCGTCACATATTTCTGTTTTGTTTTCAGAAGTAGTCAGTGTAGGTCTATATAGCTTGTATGTGAGAGAAAACAAAAATAATTAAAAAAAAAGAATATGTGCTATATGTAGACATTGGAGAGCTGGTCTCTTTTTTTTTTTTTTTTATCCAACTCAGACTTACGTGGCATAGGTCTAACCATTTTTAGATGTGACTGTCGAATTATTTTACACTCTACAACTACAGAACGTATAGATCTAGAGCTCTATTTTTATCTAAGCACTGAACCGTAAAGTTACGTCATAGTCCTTCCTGGTTCCGCCTCATTTTAGGCCTATTTACTATTCAATATGAACACAGCCTTGGAGCTTTGTTTACATTTAAATCACAATGTGTTTTCTGTGTCCAATTTCAATTGATACAAAGTAATTAGTCTACCAGCGAAACCGAGTACATTTATTAAATAATGGAGCCATTGGAGGTAATTAAGTTTATTCTAGTGTGTTCTGGGTGTTAAAGTAACTTTGGGCCTATAGATTTTAAATACAGATTGAGAGTTAGTCACACACTGTAAAGACTAGATCTATATACAACATTCTATTTTTAAATCAGCTGAACGGCTTTTAGATGATGATTTAACAATATATACAATTATTTAATAATAGAAACGTTTTTAAACATAATATATACTTACAACAATTAGCCTATTTTACAAGAATATAGGCTATTTTAAAAAATAAAGGGTATATTAAGTGTAGTTGTATCAAATAGTTTGGATCAGTCATGTAATTTTTTTTCTAGATCTAGACTCTAGACTAACAATAACATGGTTACAAAGACAGTTTGTGTGAAGACTCAAAATAGCCCCCTTCCCCCTTTTTGAAGTGGTCCACCCATGTAGGTATAGAAAGGCAGGTTTCAATATTTTCAGAAAGAATATTTGTTGAAGGCAAATAATTAAATATATAAATATTAAGCAGGCTATATATTAAAATAATCCAAGGCAAATGACAGAGAAGAATGGAGAAAGAAGGTTGACAGATTTTGTGTGATGCATCAGCGGTCCAGCAGACCAAGGGATTGGTGAAAGTGAAAAAGTTCGATGTGAACCTGGTCTAACTAATATCATATAATGATTATCTAATTAACCTAATTGTTCAGTAAAGGGTCAATCTCTTATTCAAAGCCTCAAAAAAAAAAATATTTCCGTTCCTAGAATATGAAAAAAAAATGTATCTCCTTTCCTTTTGTTCAGTGTTTCATGTTATAATGGTTGTGTTGCAGTTCACGAGATGATCTGAAAACCTACTTATTAATAGTTGCTTTTAAATTATGTTCCACTTTTATATTTCGAAGATAGATTCTTTCTCTTTAAAACAAAAGTAAACATTTTTTTTTTTTGTAAATGTTGTAGCTAGTATGACAGAACTTACATGACTTATTAATACAATTGTTAACAAAAAATTGACAAAAAATCGAAGACCGTTTGCATAAATGTGTTAAAAGAAAAGATAATATAATTTTTATTGATCTAATCTAATGGAAATTCAATTTGACTACAATTGACAAGCTCATAAATGGTGTAAAGTTGTAAAAATGGTGTATTTTTATGAACTTGTATAGTTGATTTTAAAAATTAAATTTTTCGCTTTCAGAAAAAAAAAGTAGCCATTGCATCAGAACTTTGAAAGGTCTAAAATACCATGACGCCTGATTTGCACTATCTTTTCTAGTTTACGAGATCTAAAGGGGACGGATGGACGGACTATAGACCAAACAAAACTAATAGCGTCTATTCCCCTTTCGGGGGGCCGCTAGCAAATAAAGCTTACTGTAGTTGTATTAATTAGTTTGGATCAGTCATGCAATTAAATTTGTGATAGATCTAGACCAGGGGTGGGCAACCTTTTTGGATTGAGGGCTGCATCTCTTTAAATTTGGGATGGCGGGCCGTATATGTATATACAACTTAGAAAAATACTCTAGCTAACTTTTAATTCATAGTTACACTGTATTATATTCACGTTTCTTTTTTTCCACACTCCACGTTAAGGAATTAAAAGAAGAGTTAGCAATTTCTGAAATCAATTAATAATTTTTAAATTGTTGTTGTCTTTTTATATTAGCCTACAATAACCCCACTAATATACAGTTGTAATTAATGTGCAGTATTTTACTTTTACACTCGTGCATAATGTTCCGGAACTTTGGAACTAGCTTACTAGTTTTTACCCTTGTGACTGCTGTCAAATTACAGTCAGTCAAAATCAACCAGTACTTGTTTAGTTTCCCCCCACCCAAAATATAATGCTTGTTCACTGGATGAGACAATATATGCTCCGGAAGTTAAATGTCGGGACGAGCGAAACCTGCCCTTTTGGAGCATCACCAGAGAATGCTGACCATGTCCTTCAATGGTGCATACTAAATCAGAGACCCGAACAGGACTCTGGCCCCAAAGCCCTCCTATAGAACCAAAACTATTCGGAGAACTGCCTGATCTGGAAAACATTGCGCGGTTCATCTTAGATATAGGATTACTGATCTGAATCCTCCAACATGTAAAATGAGAACAAAGAAGAAGAAGAACAGATGTAGGTGTACACAAATAGTGTGAACAGCAGCACATTTTTTAAAGTGTTGACATACCTGAGATGAACTCCAATTGTTGGCAAGGCTGGAAGGATCAGTCCTCCAATAGAGCCTTGGGGGGAAACTCTGCTGTTAGGCGTAGTGCCTTCAAGCTCCCATACAGGTCAAGTGACTCTGCAGACAAACTACCCCGCAGCTCTCGGAGCTGCGGATACTCTTGCAAGAGATGCGTCACTGTTTCCACCGACTCTCCACAGTGTCGGCAACGGGCATCAAAATTTGGCCGGAACCGGGCAAAATATGCACCGACAGGGCAGTGCCCAGTTCTACACTACGCATTGATAGATTGTTCCGACCTTTTTAGCCTCCACCATGGATCGTCGCTGTCCGGGTGACACAAATGCTGCCAGACTCCACGGACTTTGTTGGAGCCATCCCAGGATTTCAACCACTTGTCATGTACCCACTCTCGGATTAATGTCGTAGTGTTGACATACAGATTCTGGCACTCATAAGACTCCTGTGGAAGTACTGACTGGAAATTCTCTTTGCTCGGAGTTATGTCCTCTGGAGCTAAATCAGCTTCTGCGCTAAACGGTGAGCTCAATGTATTGAAAACCGGTTCTTGACGTCTTAAAATTTGATTTTATAAATTGCAAAATGAAGGAATCTAAAAATGTGTTGTACTTTTAATCATTTTACTAGAAATAATTTCACCTTTCAGCAAAGGAAAATGACAAAACCTGTTTCTTTTGCTTGCTTGTAGAAAAGGGAAAGCCTTGTTTGAAAAGATTTAACATCCATTTACATTTCATATGCAAAAGGCTCATTGCAATGGCAATTATGAAACATAAAATCTGTCTTCCACTCTTCATTAGAAATATTGGTAACAAGGTCACAGTCAATGTCTTTCAAGTAACATAACCATTTCTTCCTTGAGATTTTACACTATTCTCGTTTACCTTGCCCTGCTAAGGTGGCGGATTTATTGGATCATTTTGTTCATAATCGGAACTACCTGTGGTTTTTACACTCTAGCTCTAATAAGTTTGATTTATATTTATATTTTGTTACTAAGAATCTGAAATTTTATGAAGCTTTGTGCAAACTTTCCTGTTTAAGATTTATGGTTGGGATATTTTAAAAAAAAACCCTAACTATTTTACTCAGTCAAAGATCGAGCGCCACCAGTTGTCACCCTTGCCATCTTGTTCCAAGCATACCCTTGTTGATGTCTAAGAGCTGAGCCGAAGGCTCTTCGAGCTCTAAGTTTGAAAAAAAACCTGTTTGGACGCCAAACAGTAAAAAAAAAAAAAACCTGTGTGAACACACAGTTCTGTTTGGGAGAGACCCTAGACAATGCCTATGTAAGGCATTGCTGTTGACCGATGCGTTCCGCCCCCGACACGTGGACTAAAGACACGGCCGAAGGCCGAGAATGCACCGGGGACTTCTGCCATTTTCCTTCAATGTACCAAGCTAACTGTGCGGGATCCGCCATTTATGTAACGGTCCCTTTGAGGAACAGCGCATGGATTGGTGACGTGTTTGTGGGGACTTTATTACAACTCCGCCCGTGCAATGAGTGGACTCTCGTCTACCCGTGGGCATCCCCACGGGAGTCCTGTGTTGCTACCCATTTTGCCTAGCCAATTCCTCAAATGGCCGTTTCCACGCGGGCGCCACGATGAGGCAGGGCAGCGTGCCCGCGCCAAGCATACCCAACATTCAACACAGTTCTTCATAGCATTGAATAAATACTGATCAGAGATTGTGTCTTGAATTGAGTGTATTGATGTATAGCCAATAAACATAGTCTTCGTTTGCTTGAAACTTTTTATAATGACAGTTTCAATAATTTATATTTATATTATTTTTAATATATTTGCATTTTTATAAGTATATACCGTGGGCACAACTGACGTCTGTAGGTGTCGGCGGGCCGCATAAAACACTCAGGCGGGCCGCATGTGGCCCGCGGGCCGTAATTAGCCCACCCCTGATCTAGACTAATAATAATAAATCTGTGCGATTAGAAATATTTTTTGACAAATTGTTTTCCATGCTTTTAACTTTGTCATTACGCTTTGATGCTATCACTTGTCTGGACCAGTTGGAAAAGGGGTTGGAGGGAGAAAGAGGGGGGTATCTGGGTGATCGCTTTTTAAATGTATGTATAAAAAAAGGTGAGCTACCTGACTTCGAACTCTAGGTCTAAGGCCTCCTCAAGCCAGTACGGTCACCATAGCGCCAGGGAGCTGCTCATGAAAATAGTTAGTTTTTTTTAGTTATTTACAAACTTTTCTTTCGACTAACAATAAGGGGACTAATTCAACGTATACCCCCTTATCAGTCGAGTAATATTTCTTTCCCTTGATGGCATGTAAAAGAAATAAGTGTGCAAAATTTAAACCTGATATGAGATTGGGTGTGGGAGAAATAACGTGTACAAACTTTTTACCTGACAGACAGAGGGAGTTGATAAAAGCTTTAATAATAATAAAAAAAAGTTTATCTTTCAAATGTAAAACAAATAGGTTTGACTTTACGAAGACCAAAAGTAGCTGTGCACCTATTTCTAGCACCTACAGAATAGGCATAAGCCTCTATATAGCGCCTCTATTTTCAATTAGATATATCTATTTATCTTGTGTTCGTTTTGTTATGGGATTTAAACATGACAGAGGTGTTATGTTGTGTGTGTGTGTATGTGTTTATATGGTGACGGTGGGAAAAGGTTAGCGGTTGGTTGTGAATGATGCAACATAGGTGGTATAGTCATCACTTGTTTTGAGTTAGGGGAGACGACTCCATAACGTGAGACTGAAAGGCTGTGTTATTGTAGAAAGTTAGATACTGTTAAGAAATATTATTGCTAACGTCTGCTACAGTTGTTACTACAGTTACAATGAAGACATACCTATCAGATGAGTCGCAAAGAGCCAAATGAATAAGGAAAGACAAAACTTGTCCCACTTGTTACTAGAGTTATGAGTTGCTGCGGTATTTCTCAAATACCAAGAATTTCTTTAACATGAATTAAATAAATAATAACATGAGTCGTGGACAATTATGAATGAACAGGATATCTTGCTCTGTGTTAATTTTATTATTTCTGTGTTTTTCTAGCAACCAGATCTGATACGCTGTAACACACAGATGCTTAAGTTTGGTTGAATTGTATGACGGTATTGAAAAATTGGATACGTTTTTTTTATACTATGAGGCGGAGGGTGGATGACACGAATACTGTGTCCCGAAGATATACAACACCCTTACATCCATACACACACAACTTAGCACGAAACACTTTGGTCTATTGATATATTAGATTGATTTCCTTATTTTTGCAAACCTTATATCAACTCTGTCTGTCTGGTACACATTTTGTAAACTTTATTTTCATATTATTTCATTGTTTCTAACAAAATATAAATAAGTAAAGAAATAAAAATTACTAATTAGCTTTGCTTGTTGAAAAGTATTTTCTTTATATTATGCTTGCCATTTGTACACATTTGACTCTGTCTAGTATACATCTTGTACACGTTATTTCTCCCACTTCCCATTCTCGGATCAACTGGAAACTTTGCAGCTATATATTGTCGATGGCAGTACACGAATCAATAAAAAAAAATTACCAATAAGTTAATTATTTAGAGGTAATTAATTCTGTGGCATTTTACGTCTAGAGAGACGATCTTTTCCCTTTGCAACTTCTCGTGTGACTAAAGAGGCCAATCCTTGATACACAGCTGCAATCGCAGGTTGGGCATATGTAATCACCAGGCGCCGTTGCATTTTCACCCTTTTTCTGCATTCTGTTGTGTATGACATCTGCAATCCGTTACCCTTCCTTCAGGGGCGGACTGGCTATATGGGCATTTGGGCAAATGCCCGGTGGGCCGGTACTCAAACGGGACTAAATGGCCTCATGAATGCCACTACGGTACGCATTAAATTGTTAAAGTTTAATAATATTATCATATATAAGGGACTATATGGGAACTATATGGGCATCATGTTAAAAACATCTTTTACAGACTATAGTATAAATAATACTTATTGAATCTAACACATTTTCAAAAATAATGTAATAGCCCACATCCATTGACAGTGCTATTAGTTGGCTTCAACTTTTTAGGGCCTACAAACATAACGATTAAAAAGCAACATAAGACCTATATTTCTTATAAAGGTATAGAGAATGCATACAGTTATCGATACATTAAAAAAAAATACCATGATGATTTTGAGAACAGATAGGCCTATAATTGGAGGACCATCATATGATATACAATTTATGGGCTGTACTGTACAGAAATGCCTGGGCCTATTTTGGATGGCTGCCTGGTCGTGCGGTTTGCGCTCTGGACTGTCGTTCAGATTTATCGATGGTCCCGGGTTCAAACCCTGCCCGCTCCCATCCCCCGTCGTCCTGCGGGAGGTTTGGACTAGGAAGTAAACTATCTTCAACTCTGAAGTAACATCCGAAACATGTCAAACATTTTACAAACAAACAAACAAACATTTTGACATCCAGTCCGCCCCTGCCTTCCTTTATGCTCTCTCTCCATGTGGATCTATCCAGTGCCACCTCTTCCCAGCTGCCAGTGTCGATTTTGAAGAGCTTCATGTCGCGTTTGCATACATCCGTATAACGTAAAAGTGGGCGACCAGCGGCTCTCCTGCCTTCTATTAGATCGCCATACAGGATGTCCTGTGGAAGTCGACCTACTGGCATTCTACGAACGTGGCCAAGCCAGCCAAGGCGTCTGCTGCTGATAACAGAGCGGATGTCCTGGCACCCTGCTCTTCGTAGCACTTCCTCATTGGTTATCTTATCTTGCCACCTTATTTTGAAGATCCGCCTTAGGCATCGGAGGTGGAAGACATTCAGCTTTTTTTCCTGCCATGAGTAGATTGACCATGTTTCACTTCCGTACAGCAAGGTGCTCAACATACAGGTCCGGTAGACTAAGTAATTAATTAAAATATATATATCTTGCAGTTTATAAGCTTTGTTTTTTTAATGTATTTTCATATTTTTTTGTTTCTTTTTAGAGATTGAAGGTGAAATTTGAATGTCAAGTGTTAGAGGACAACAGAACTAACCTGAATCAATGCTTTCTAAACTGTAGCAAGAACCATGAAGACTACATTCCTGCGCATTTTTGTGACCAACATATTCCTCTAGAATACCGCGACGAACATATGCACAGTTTAATAAAATCTGTAGCAGATATAACTGTCAGAGTCCGTTGTGTATATGTCAGTACATCGCGCCCAGAATTTTGGCCACAGGTCATTGGGTCGGAGGAGCAGTGTCCTTATCCCTTTTACAAAGTCAGAGGGGAAAAGCTTTCCAGATTCGGAAGTGGAAGAATCAACAGAGTTGTGTACTGTCCAGACTCTCCTTGCACGTGCAGTATATGCCGTCAATCAGACACGCCCAATCTTGGGTCGTACATAGTTTTTATAGACACTGCCACACACGTGGTTTTTGATGAGGAAGAGGCAAAGAAAGCTTCCATAAGACTGTTCTTTGACAGCTATCTAAGTCCAAAAGTAAACCTTCATGTCCTAAGTATGTGTTACGCCAACGTCGAAAGAGACTGGTGCTTGCTAAAATGCACAACGTGTGACTCAGATTTAGGCGACGCGCTAGCCGCTAAGCTGAAACTATTTGAGAAGACCAGAAATGACTTCTACTACATCTATGCAAAGTCCAGGCAAAATGACCCTCGGGCTATTATTGTATCTCATCCTCACGGAGGCCCCAAGCAGATCAGTTTAGGCCACTGGGAGAACAAACAGCAAGTGGGTGACAACAACAGCTACCACAGATTCCACTACACTGCAAACACCTGCCCAGGGAGCAGTGGGGCGCCGGTTTACTTGATGGGGTTTAAAGAGTGGGGTTGGTGGGACGAGCTTCTTCATAGTGGCGCCTCTTCTAATGGGCTCAACTTCAGCGGTGCTGGAGTTATCTATGTCTAAGTTTGGTCACAATGTGGACACGAAGTAATGATTAGTGCGGTACTAGCATTCTATTTAAAACACACACACACACATAAAAGAGTGATGCCCAAACCACGACCCGCGGGACATATCTGACAACTAATGTGCTTCTACTTGGTCCATTGAAACTTCAACCCACAATGCATCATAAATAAACAGAACATCGTTTCGATTGGATTTCAGGATTTTATGCCAAGTTTGAACTAGGGTTTAGTCAGCTACAAACAATCAGATGATGATAGACAATAAGATGTTTAGCATTTGACAGTGTTCTATTTCGGATTTAAGGTACTGTTGGTGAATAAAGTATTGTACGGGGAAATCAAATGTTGAAATTATTCAGTGTAATTAATGAATATATAATCTTTATAGAAATATACCCTATACAATTACTTTTTTTCCACCGCTGTTTTTTTATGAAAGCGTTTTGTAAACATAAATATGCTTTTATCAACTATTGACACATTTTGTAGTATGCCCAAAGGGAGAAAACTGATAAAATCTTAAAATGAAGTGTTAGTTCATGGATTATGTGCCCTTGTGAAACTAATCTTTCTCTTCTCTCCGTCTCTCTCTCTCTATATATATATATGCCGCTTTGCTAAAAAAAAAAAACAGCAACAAAGTATTTCATATCACAGAAAACGAGACCGAGAACCAAGTTGTGTATAGTTGCTATATTCAGACATTGACTACTGCCAATTGTACAGTATTTGATTGCTTCTTTTTGCGTATGTATTACACTCATTAAAGTATCTCTTTATTCGGAGCCCAAATTGTTAAGGCTCATTGTTCATTTATTATTATTATTATTTCATATTTAGTAAGGATCTTTTTAAAGTTTTTATTTGTTTAGGTTTTTGTGAAGGCAGCCGTTTTGAGGGCGAAACCCTGGGCGGCTGGACTCTTTTTTTTGTTTACTACCGTAAACTAACAGTTCTTCCATTACTAGAAGATTTTTCTTTGATTTGTGATTTGATTGTTGCTCTGTTTGCTTGATACAAACTTTATTTTGAAAAGATAAATAAATTCTATGCTTTGAACACAACAATAGTTTAGTTTTCAAACTATTTAAAATTTTGATTTCAAGGGAATATTATCTCTAGTTTGTATTTTAAACATTATTATTATTGTTTGTATTTTATTTCATGTTTTAGCCAAATTGCAACTATAGATCTATAAATGTATGAAATAACGAGGCACTAACACGAAGGCTTATACTGCCTTATACAATCTCATCGTTTGAAGAACTTAAAATCCTTTTTGAGAAATATTATTTCAATTGAAGGGAGATAATTAAAATTAAAATATGATAGTTTTATAGTTTTATAATTTTTTGAGTTAAGCAGCTTTCACTAGTTGTTCCGTTTAACTAAATGGCGAGTAAATAAAACAGTAGAGAAATTAGAGAATACTTTTTCTAGTTTGTATTTTGAACATTATTATTATTTGTATTTTATTAAATACTTTATCCATATGGGAAATATAGATCTACAAACTTGTCTAACGAAGCAAAGCGTTGAATGCAAACACAACACACAAAACAAAGCATACACAATACAAGGACACATATAATCTAAAATCGCTGTTAAGATATATCGCTGGTAGCATTAAATATAAGGGAAATTATTAAATACAAAACATGATTGTTTTTAGAATTGAGTTAAGCAACTTTGACTATATATAGTTCGCTAAATGGTGAACAAATTAAACAGTAGAGAAATAAACCCTTTTTTGTTTAAATGTCTTGCCAAATGTAATGAACAGAAACACAATTAGGCTATCAGAGAATCAAACCCCATTAGCTGCTTCTCTTTAAGTACAACTGTAATACATTTGTATACAATTATATAACTACAGAGTATATTTAAATAAAACATATTGTATTATAGTACGACTTTATGGACAGAAATGACAGTGCATGTATAAGATAATTAAAATTTTCTAATTTACTAAATAAATTTACTTCTTTAAATAAACTGCCTGGCTAGAACATAAATTTTTTTTTGTATTGATATTGAATTTGTATTGAAATAAAAAATTTAGGATTCATCTGTGTGTTACTTTTATATGTATACATAATTCTCTTCATGGCTTAAGAGTTTGTACAAGAAGTAAAGGAAAGATCACTTTTTATTTCTGCAAGTCGGACGGACTAGAGTTACCCTACGAAAAAAAATAAAAGAAGGGGGGAGAACAAGTAGTATTCACCCGTCACAAAATAGCAGGGCCGGACTTAACCGTTGTGACCAAGAAGTCATGGAAAGATCACATTTTCTTTAATTTCTACCCCACGTAGTTTTAGCGGCGAAAAAAGAGAGGGTATGAGAACAAGTAATCTACTCTGTATTCACCCGTCACTAAATAGCAGGACTTAACCGTTGTGGGGCCCTATGCGAAACGGATTTCGCGGGGTCCAGTTTGGGTAGGGATAGTGAAATTTAAGAGTTTGTATTAGAAAATAAATTCGTCTTTGCATTTTATTCATTCTTTACTACGTACAGAACTACTTTATGAACATTGCATGTAGCGAAGTCATACAGTAGATCATAAAATTTTATTTCCTACATAGATCACTCTCAATAGCAGGAATTATCAAATGTTTTAATCTATCTACGAGAATTGTTAACCTCGAGAAGCTTCTTTTACCAGATTACACAATTACGGGTAATGCATAATGCCGTTTTTATTTATCGCGCGTAGGATTGGCGTTTTCAATATTGAATGACACCCCGAAATGACACCTTTTTATATATATTTCGTGAGATTTGTATGTGTTTTCAAAAGATTTTTTAATAAATTCCAGAGATTTCCATGACTTTTTTGTATATTTTGCAATTTAATAATTTACACCTAGAATTAGCGCGGGTCCTTTGAAAGTGCGGGGACCACTGCGGTCGCATAGGTTGCATTGGCCTTAAGCCGGCCCTGCAAAATAGCGTGTCGACTGGTAGTTCTAAATTGCCGAAACAAAACATTATTGTCAGTGTTTAAACTTAAAAGTTGTCACTAAGTATGTCTACGGTAAGTTGTATTTCGGAGACAATCCAAAACGTTCGCGAAGCAAATTACTTTATATGTTGAGGCTGTGTTGTAACCGACATGTCAAAAGTAAGAATCCCAGTGAAGACTGGGATTTTGAATTTCAGAATTTGTAGAACGCCTTTGAGTCCGCCCAACTCTCATGGGTACCAAACATACGTTGGTTTAGTAAAAAAAAGTTTGTTATAATGAAATGTAATTTGCTTTATTTGGATGTCTTTCCACAAATGAAACGTAGTACTGTAGGTCAGACGGGGATGGTACCAAGCAGGATTCAAACTATAGAACGTCTTGTCAACAGTCCGAGGCTCATACCACACAACTAAATATAAGCAACGATACAGGCATTACAAATAATCCCAAATTAAGGTAAGCTAGTTATCATGAAAATGAGATTATGTCAGTGTACCATATAACGAGTTTCTATAGTCTGCGATTGAGAGCAAAAAACATTTTCAACTCATGTAGATCATGTGGTTCATGCAATTTGTAAGCCTCCATGCACTAAAGGCTCTGTGCTGAGATTAATCCCTAATAGCACGGTCCAGGTATCAGGCAGTGTTCTGTAGGGTTTGCCTGTCTCCGTACAGGGCAAGACCCCCGCATGTACCAGTTCTGTTTCATGTTTCAAGACTAAACGTATCTTCGAATGTGTCTCTGAGCACACTGCATCATTGAGGATGTGTTCTACTGTGTCGTATTCCGTGTGACAGTGTTGACATCTGGGTCATGATTCTCTCAGATCCTAGCGAAATAGGCTCCTATCGGACAGTGTCCCGTGCGAAACAGTGCCAAAATTGCCTGATCCTTTCTAACTGCCACTATTAGTTCTTCCTGTTTGGGCATTTGAGAACCTCCCAGACCTCCCGTCCCGTGCTACATTGGTCCCAGCCCTCGTACCACTTGGACTTGATTCATTCACAAATCTTGGCTTTTGCACTCTCGTGTATGTCTGCGGCCCCTTTGGTGGGTCTAGAAGCGTTCTGAGCTTTGCCAAACTATCAACCCTCTCGTATTCTCTGATTCCACAATGTGAGGGAATCCATTACATCTTTATAAGTACCTTATGTTTCCTTTCCACACATGCCATTGTTTTTGCCAGTAGGGTAGGCCACGTCTCTGGGCTCTCGAGAGCTTGCAGGCAGGAAAGTGAGTCTGTAAAGAGGATTACATTGGCTGGTGCCGCAGTTCCTTCCTCAATACGCTGTTCAATGTGCTCCAGGGCATGTCTGATTTCTTCCATTTCCTCAACATAGTAGCTTTCTCCTGCACATGGACCTACCAGTTCGTCGCATTCTGTTACACCGGGGAAACTGAGTACCGCTCCATAGCCCGAGTTTGTTCTGCCTTGGACATCTCTCGTAGATCCGTCCGTATAGACATTGATGGTGTCTTTCTGGTACTAGGCTATGGTTTCTCTCACAGTGACTCACAGTGCTATTTAGTAGGTTTGGTGTATATTTCTTGTTTACCTTTGAATCAATCATCGTTTTCCGCACCTCTGGCAGCTTGGGAACTGTTGCCGGGTGGAAAGCCCAGGTGATAGCGAAAGCAGCTCTTTCCGTTGAGGGGAGAGGAGCAAGCTCTTGGGACAGACTCAATGCAGTCCGCATTAACAATGTCCTTTTGAGCCGCCCTTTACCCACCCATTCATGGGCTAAGAGTCTGAGTGGGCAGCCGTCCCCCAGCTATTCATTCAATTAGGTCTTGTACAAGCACACTTCGAAGCATATCTTAAAACGCCTGTATCATTAGTGTGCTTGTTTATTGTCTGTTGATTTGAAAGGAAAATGGAAAATAATTTTCATTATGTGGTAAAGATGATGATGGACCTTCAGAGAGCCGGGGGGGGGGGTAACGCTGGTACACAGAATTTAATTGCTTATTGCTTAATGTACTACATATGCAAACGTTCAAATAGGTTATGGATCTAAATGTCATATGATCTATCTCAAACTGAGAAAATTGTTAGTTTTTTTCACATTGTCGTAGGCCAAACTGTAAGAAATGACTTCAAGGGGAGTAATGCTTGCATGGGAAGAAATATCTTTGCTATTTCCCTTACCTTAGATAATTTATTTTCACTGACCTTTTGGGCGTACGAGTTTGTTTAATTATATGTGCTAGTTTCTAATGCATGTGTTCTAAAATAACAGTCAGCATTTATCAATATTAAAAAAAAAGGTGTAAAAAGGTGATCTATTTATAGTCTGCATAATGATATGGTTACATTATATAGTGTCATGCTTTAGTCACACTTTAGTGTTTACATAGAATAGATCACTAGGGAACGAAAAAAATGTACAAACAAATTTTTTTTTAAATTTTAAATTAATAATTACAAAGCTCAGATCAACTCTTCATAAAGATTATATCAACTGTCTATGTCTGTTTGTCTGGTAAAAAGTTTGTACACGTTATTTTTCCCACACCCAATATTGGATCAAGCTGAAATTTTGCACAATCATTTCTTTTACCTGACAACACAAAGATCAATTTTAAAAAAAAACATAATTAATTATTGTGTTTAGTTGTCGAAATGTTTGAAACTGGCAACAAATAACTATGTAACCAATTTTCATAAGCACTTCGCTGCTTTAGTGGATAGTGTATTGGCTTGAGGAGGCTTGAGGAGGCTTGAGGAGAGGCTTGAGGAGGCTTGAGGAGAGGCTTGAGGAGGCTTGAGGCCTTGACTTGGAATTTAAGTAGTACAACTTTTTTTTTATAAAATGCATTTTAAAAGCTATCATGGTAACATTTATAAGATACTTCCTACCCCTCCCCTTCCGAACTGGTCCAGACTAGTGATTAAGTATTAAGCTAAAAGCATGAAATTGCACTAAAGAAAAACCATTCGTAAAAAATATTTCTAATCGCACAGATTTATAATTGTTAATCCAGATCTATTACAAATGTAATGACATGACCTAACTAATCTAAACTTATTTGATACAATTACACCTAATATATATATTTCTTGTTTTTTAAGTTGTTTTTTTCTCTTCTTTATTCTTATAAAACCTAAATACACCCGATTTACTATATTCTGTATAAAGTCCCTAGATTTCTTTCTAAGGAGCGCCCCGCAGTAGGCCACAGGAAGTGTAATGGACACTGGGGTAAGACATAAGAAAGGCAGCGCCCCCCCCCCCGGCACTTCCTTTCAGCTTCTTCGACTTAACCAAACAGCAGCGAAGAGCTTCTCCAGAAGAAAGGGGTGGGCAACGTCTCTAGCTCCTTCCGGATCGTTCAAGGGAAATCAGTCTCCCTTACTCTGAACAAACGTGGATTAATATTTCTACCTCCGTATGTTTCCAGCGGCTGTATTTGCGCTGTCAATGAAGGACGAACGGGAGAGTGGGCGGTGGCGGGGGGAGAGGAGGAAAGAGATGGAGCCCTATTTTCTGAAAATCACAGCGTACTATTCTTTTCATTATCTCCCCTAAAGTTTGGACAGGCGTATTGACGTAGCATTACGAGGCGTCACGTTCGTCAAACATCGGCAAACTCCGGCTAATCTCGCTCAAATCGGCGATGCTTTTTTTCCCCCCACTCAACGGGGGGCGTTTTGTTACAATCTCGAGAAGTGCCCTTTTCAGTCAATGGGCAAATGTTTTCCTAACTTTCGCTCGTTAATCAACCCCCTAGATTTGCTGGAGAATAGACCAAAGTCTTCTCCCTTGTAGAGGCACGAACTAAAAGCGAAGCTTCATTCATGATGTCGCCCTCCCAGGGAATCAGGGTCATTAATTTAATTTAATATCTTTCAATACATTTATCTCCCTTTCAACAAACCAACCCCCCCACCTCCCCGCCTCCCATACTACACACTTTCTCTGAGGCAGTCGCGAAAGGAACTAGAAAGGGAGCGATAATTGAACCCACACAAGCCCAAATAGAAGAACAATATTATACTTCTGTGGGAGCTTCATACACTGGATAGTTCCGGATCTTTATGTCTTGAACTGACAAGTTTTTAGTTAGCGAACATTCTTTATTCATGACATGTACAGCACCTAGAGTTTATATCCAATCTGTATTCTGATATAAGGCGTAGGCTATATTGAGTTGAGGTTCCTCCATTGAAGGTTGGAGCTCTTGACTCTCAAAACTAACACCTTTATTGACGTGCTAACACAATGCAATGAATACAAAAAGTTGTAAGGATTTCCTGTTTCTTTCTTGTCATTAAAAATGTCATTAGGGACAATGTCTACATGGTTTGAACAGTGCAACCTTCATAAATTGCTTGGCTGCCGGGCTAAGGGAATCCAGATTGAATCCCAGTGAGAACCAGAATTTATCATTTTTGATTTTACTCCTTTTAGTAAAAAAATTCTTTATCACATTACCATAATTTCAATTGCACACAATTATATGAAGTAAATATATTTAATTAAAGTTTCAAATTTTGTAAACAGAAGTAGGCCTACTATTTTTTTTTTCAATTGAACTGAAACAGAGTTTGTAAAGGCAAAAACAAAAAGAATAGCAAAGGCAAACAGGGCATGAATTCAACAAGGTCAAATAAAACTTTAAAACCCAGTGTAAAGTTAGCAGTTACACATGACGTGAAACGAACATTACCCCCCCCCCCCCACTTTGACATTTGAAGCAACTAAACAATATTGACCAACACATAGCTTTAAACACGAATTTTTTTTTCAGTGCTCCTCACATTGTAACGCAGCCTGACTGCAAAAGAGATTTTTAATAAAGACCCCAACAGACAACGTCTCTGTCTGCTTTAGGTATGGCAAACTATGCAGGTCTCAATAATGCACTCATTCTTAATATTAGGTCTCGAAGACAAAGACTAATTCTGTATCGTCTTTCTTACTTTATTTATATTTATACATACCCACAATGACTGAGTCAGATGAAATACCCACCTTAGTAAATCTTGACAAAAGCCATAGGCTTTTTCCGATGGCTGCGATGGCTTCCCCCCCCCCCCTATGATCTTCTAAAGCTACATTAAGTCATCACCTAAATGAACTGCTCTTTAATTACTGGCAAAAAGGTGCTGTGCAGCAGTTGCATAGCTAGGGTATATTATGCCCGTGCGGCAGCTCCCCATGATGCCCTCAAAAAGGAAAAGCATGTATTCATTTTCTAACCATTGCTTATTCGCAACAAACAATTTTATAAAAAGACAAGACCAATGAGTCGTACGTGCTTTCTTGCTGGCTAAACAATCAAAATCAATGTTTTCCAACACTTCTTGTTCAAAGGGAATCGCAGTAGATGAAAACACTTGGCTTTCAAACCGAAAGCTCCCGGGTTCGATTCCTGATGAAGACTGGGATTTGCCAGCTCTAATGTGTACCTAACATTAGTTTGGAAAAAGTAGAGGCGGTTGTGTTGGCCACATGACATCCTCGTTAACCGTGGGCCAGAGAAACAGACGACCTCTACAGCACCTGCCCCATAGATTGCAAAGTCTGAAAGGTAAACAATGAAAAAAAAAGAAAGTTCAATGAACAGAATTGCCAGATGAGCGAGTCATACATTTGTCATCGTTGATCACTAATAATTTATGATCAGCTTTAGTTTGGAAAATGTTAGAGCCGTTTTCGAAACAACCCGTCCATTGTTCGGGTACCACTCAGTTTCCATGAACTGCACAGAGCTGTAAAATCTTTCCGATATTTTAGTGTGACATAGGACTTTGGAAGAGCAATAATTTAGCTTCAAATTGGTGCAATTGTGAAACTGTTATTCCATAGAGTGAACTTGGTTGTACTTATGTGTTCTATTTTAGGCACTTGGTATAGTTTAAACATTGCATTCAGTTGTATTGCTATATTTTCTGTTATTGTTTAATATACAATTTATGGCATGTAAATTAACAAATAAATAATGGTTCAGACTTGAGATATTGTACATTGTTTTGTTCTACTTCTACACCCCCTCCAACAATCTCGCTCGACAAATCACGTTCCCAGGGGCCTAACTTTTTCCTTTCTCAAACCCCGATCATTTACCTCCCTTGTTCTCTACCCCTCTCCCCTTGTCCTGTCCTAGCCCACTTTACCTAGAGGTGCCCTTTAACCCGGCAATGAACAGCCTTACCATGATGACAGACAAGATAGCGCTTACCTTTCCCTGGTACTCACGCTACCTCGTGTGGTCATGTTATGCCTGTATGGGTATTATTATCTCATCTAGCCCCCATCTTATCCGGTCTTCTATAGTTCGTTACTAAATACATATATCTGTGATCTGAATCCAGCAGTAAATAGATCCTACCACTACAGCACACATAGACTGATTATTACACGTTTTTATATTTCACTCTTTCGTGCTTACACTTTGGGACCATTACAACTACAATTATGGCACTGACCTGTAAGAAGATATTTAGGAGATCAGATAGTGCCAGATAATAGTTTCTGGTGCCACGGATGCTGGGACCTCAGTCGTGGGAGATGTAGTCAATTGGAAGTAGATCGAATTCTAAACAACGAACATTGGCATCCAAAAAATATTTTCAGCTCTCAAAACTATTCCAATAACTAAACATATTACAATTTGATTCAACTCTAATCTAACTGGCACGATTGAAAAGTAATAATTCTAGGTTATTTATCCGTTTTTTTAGAGTCTTAAAACGGTTTGTATCAAGTGTGAAACGAAATCATGAATTTTTTCTTTCTCTTTAACGGATGAATTGTCAAACCAGATGTTTGATGTTGTGTTTTATTTCTTTACAGTAAACATAAGTTTTGTGGTGTCTGCGGTGTTGTCTGTGATAGTGTATGAGGTGGTGTCTGTGGTGTTGTCTGTGATAGTGTATGAGGTGGTGTCTGTGGTGTTGTCTGTGATAGTGTATGAGGTGGTGTCTGTGGTGTTGTCTGTGATAGTGTATGAGGTGGTGTCTGTGGTGTTGTCTGTGATAGTGTATGAGGTGGTGTCAGTGGTGTTGTCTGTGATAGTGTATGAGATGTTGCCTGTGGTAATGCCTGTAATGGTGCTGCAGTGATACAAGCGATGGTGTCTGTATACATATGATGGTGACTATGATGGTGATAGCGATGGTGTCTGTGGTTATGTCTGTGATGGTGATATTATGGCGTCTGTAGGGAAGTCTGTGATCGTGTCTGTGATGGTGTACATGACGGTATAGTGGTGATGTCTATAAGAGTGTATGTGATGGTGTACATGATGGTATAGTGGCGATGTCTATAAGAGTGTCTGTGATGGTGTACATGGTGGTATAGTGGTGATGTCTATAAGAGTGTCTGTGATGGTGTACATGATGGTATAGTGGTGATGTCTATAAGAGTGTCTGTGATGGTGTACATGGTGGTATAGTGGTGATGTCTATAAGAGTGTATGTGATTGTGTACATGATGGTACAGTGGTGATGTCTATAAGAGTGTCTGTGATAGTGTACATGGTGGTATAGTGGTGATGTCTATAAGAGTGTCTGTGATGGTGTACATGATGGTATATTGGTGATGTCTATAAGAGTGTCTGTGATGGTGTACATGGTGGTATAGTGGTGATGTCTATAAGAGTGTCTGGGATGGTGTACATGATGGTATAGTGGTAATGTCTATAAGAGTGTCTGTGATGGTGTACATGATGGTATAATGGTGATGTCTATAAGAGTGTCTGTGATGGTGTACATGGTGGTATAGTGGTGATGTCTATAAGAGTGTCTGGGATGGTGTACATGGTGGTATAGTGGTGATGTCTATAAGAGTGTCTGTGATGGTGTACATGGTGGTATAGTGGTGATGTCTATAAGAGTGTCTGTGATAGTGTACATGGTGGTATAGTGGTGATGTCTATAAGAGTGTCTGTGATGGTGTACATGCTGGTATAGTGGTGATGTCTATAAGAGTGTCTGTGATGGTGTACATGATGGTATATTGGTGATGTCTATAAGAGTGTCTGTGATGGTGTACATGGTGGTATAGTGGTGATGTCTATAAGAGTGTCTGGGATGGTGTACATGATGGTATAGTGGTAATGTCTATAAGAGTGTCTGTGATGGTGTACATGATGGTATAATGGTGATGTCTATAAGAGTGTCTGTGATGGTGTACATGGTGGTATAGTGGTGATGTCTATAAGAGTGTCTGGGATGGTGTACATGGTGGTATAGTGGTGATGTCTATAAGAGTGTCTGTGATGGTGTACATGGTGGTATAGCGGTGATGTCTATAAGAGTGTCTGTGATGGTGTACATGGTGGTATAGTGGTGATGCCTATAAGAATGTCTGGGATGATGTATGTGATGGTGTCTGTGGTCTATCTGAAACTGACCTAACCCACCCATGCCCATACGGCCAGCTTTTTAAAGCGAGGATTGGGCTTTACAGCCATCTTCGAGTCCATAGGAAATGAGAAATGTGCTCATCTTCGACCACGAAGGAGGAGCTATATATATATATATATATATATATATGATGGTGTCTGTGGTAATGTCTGTTATGGAGTTTGTGTTAAAACCCGTGCGAGTGTCTTAGCCTATACCTATGATGGTGTCTGTAGAGATGTCTGGGATGGTGTCTGTGAAAGTGTTTGTGATGGTGTCTCTGGTGGTTTCTGATGATGCTTGTGATTGTGTTTGAGGTAATGTATGTGTTGATGTCCGTGATGTTGTCTGTGTCGATGTCTGTGGTGATATCTGTGATGGTATCTGTGATGGTATATGTGGTGATATCTGTTATGATTTTATGTTGTGGTATTGTTTGTGATGGTGACTGTGACGGTCTTTGGGGTGATGTCTGTGATGATGTCTTTAGTGATCTCTGTGATGTTGTCTTTAGTGATATATGTGTAGTTTTTGTCTATTATGGTGTCTGTAGTGATGTCTGTGATGCTGGTCTTTCTTAGTGTTTATGATATTGTCTGTTGTTATGTCTATTCTGGTTTCTTTCTTAATGTCTGTGATGTTGTTGATGATGATGTCTGTGATGGCTTCTTCGTTGATATATAGTATGCTATCTTTAATTGTATCTATGGTCTCATGTGTTTCACAACTAACGTGGTCCTGCTCTAATGTTTCGTTATAGTGGAATCACGCATCTCAAATAGAATAGTACATGAGCAAGACTACATCAACATAATTTGATTTTTAAAAATAAAAAACTTGACATAAAAAGAAAGCCACGATTATATAAAGAAAAAAAAAGGTAGAATAACATTAGCGTGTGTTTAACTAAGCTCAACATTTTGTGATGATTTATTTCATTTTGTTTTTTTTACGTAGAAAACTCTCCAGACCGATGAGTCAAAATGAGTGGTATATTATTTCTTGTTCCTGTCTGCCAGGAGATCAAAGTTGTCGTTCTTACGTGCCGGAGAAAGCCAAGGTGGCATCGGTGTCTTTGTGCCAGATAAACCTCGTTTAAGACATTCAATCGCTGGGGTGTGACTATTTGAAAACCTCACGTAATCTTGACACGATGGTCCGGCAACGAGTGGAAATAAAAAAGTGGAAATTAATTCTCGTATTGTTCTGGCTTTTTCTTTATGGATGCAATGTAGTGGCTTCCCTTGGAGCACCTGATTAATCCATCTGTTCATCATACAATACTTGGTATTGAAAAAGTTGTTTAATTTATTCTTTGTTTTCTTTTTCTTTTTAAACATCTTTAGTTTCAAGTGTGTCGTTATAGCTATAATACATGCTGGAAGATTACTTTGTTCGATCTGCGCGTCTCGCTCTGTTTTGCTGCACACTTCTGAAATAGTACAAGGATTTTCTGATTATTTTAAAGCGTGTATTAATTCACTGAGTCTGGTTGGAGTCTTGTATTAATTCACTCTGTCTGGGTGGAGTCTTGTACATGTTATCTCCTCCACTTGAAGCTTTGCATTCACAGGCCTATTCATTGTTGATAACAAAACCTGAATCAATAAAAAAATAATAAACCAGTTAGTTAATTAATTAGTGGTAAATAAAAAAAAATCCTCTATAGAGAAAAGGGGATCAAAACCTTCTAGTATAGAGATATGGCATTAATTGTGCGGTTCTTTCCTTTCCATTATATAAACTTTGGTTTTCTTTTTATATTTTGCAGGTTTGGTCTTAAAATCAAAGTCAGAATCTGATTTCCATCTCTTGACTTTTTGGTTTTTAAGATCAGAGTCAGGGGATTATAATCTGCGTTAAATAATTAAAAAAAAACAACGAAATCTTATAATAAATCATACATTATAAAGCGAAATTATTGTATCTGTAGAGGTTTAGAAGTTTACAACAATCTACTGCACAGATTTGTTGGCATATTTGTTGAGGTACATGTACTTAGTTGATGTCAATTATTAATTTATCAAATGTTTTTGAAGTTGTTTTTGATTTTGAGATCCACTTCTTGTTGTTTTCGTTCCAGCCATGTCAATGTGGTCAGATTTCAATTGAGAGGAATATGACAAGAATCATTCACAACTCACTCATTATGAATACGGATTACTTTGGAAAACCTCATTGATCTTCATAATTTGTTTGCTTGAAACAAATATAAACACATCTTGAAACAAATATAAACACATCTTGAAACAAATATAAACACATCTTGAAACAAATATAAACACATCTTGAAACAAATATAAACACATCTTGAAACAAATATAAACACATCTTGAAACAAATATAAACACATCTTGAAACAAATATAAACACATCTTGAAACAAATATAAACACATCTTGAAACAAATATAAACACATCTTGAAACAAATATAAACACATCTTGAAACAAATATAAACACATCTTGAAACAAATATAAACACATCTTGAAACAAATATAAACACATCTTGAAACAAATATAAACACATCTTGAAACAAATATAAACACATCTTGAAACAAATATAAACACATCTTGAAACAAATATAAACACATCTTGAAACAAATATAAACACATCTTGAAACAAATATAAACACATCTTGAAACAAATATAAACACATCTTGAAACAAATATAAACACATCTTGAAACAAATATAAACACATCTTGAAACAAAACAAAAATCTAGGAAAAAGTAGAACACCACATTCACAACTATATATCTCACTATTGTAGGAGTTATTTCTCTTTCTCGATACGGATAGACATAATCAATTAACATATTTAATTTAGCTTATTAGTTAACTTTTGTAATCGATTCACATTTTGTCAGCCAAATAAATAATTGCTAAAAGTGTCAACTTGATTCGAGAATGGGTATGGGAGAAATAACGTGTACAATTATCTAGGGTGGATAAAATCCAACATATTTAGCCATATCTCCAAATACTGAAGGATTAATTTCCCTTGTTGGTATCAAACAAATTGGTTAATTTGTTTTATTGATTCATGTATTGTCTTAGACAATGAATAATTGTGCAAAGCTTCAACTTGATCCAAGAAAGGGAAGGGGAATAACTAGCATGTTCACAATTTTACCACACGGAATGAGTTGCTATAAGCTTTGTATAGAATATTGACTCATATAATTCTCTCTGATATTCTAACACATGCTTTGAACAGAAAACAATGGTATTTTGACAAATGTTTTTCAACTTCCTATCAGTTATAACTTCGTTTGGAGGTTTAAAAAATAACAACGCTGTAGTATTTTTTTTAGCAGCCCCCAATAGGGGAAATTCGGTTTTGTGTGGTCTGATCGCAACACAAATAAAAATCTTTTATAAAAAAAAAAAGACAAAGCTTATACTCAGTGTATTTGTATCTCAAAGTTTGGATCTGTCAAGCTATTACATTTGTAATACATCTCGACTAACAATGATAAATCTGTGAGATTAGAAATATTGTTATCGATTTTTTTTTTGTTTAGTGCAATTACATTTTTTTAGCATTGTAAATGTGCTATTAACCTATCACTAGTTTAGACCATTTGGGAAAGGGAGAGGGAGGAACGAAGGGGGTATCTGTGTGAAAGTTACAGCGATCGCTTTTTAAATGCTTTAAAAAGAATTGTTGAGTTACTGCAGTTCGAACGCTATGCTTAAGCCTCCTCAAAGGGACTAATTCAACTTATACCATCAC
The DNA here is from genome assembly GCF_947242115.1 of Biomphalaria glabrata. Lineage (NCBI taxonomy): Eukaryota > Metazoa > Mollusca > Gastropoda > Planorbidae > Biomphalaria > Biomphalaria glabrata. Next base: position 19,634,960 of record NC_074719.1, read on the forward strand.
GTCTGTCTAGTAGAATTTCTTTCCCTTGTTCGATGCCAAACAAAATAATTAATTACCAATAATTGATTAACTAACTGGTTATTATTTTAAATTGATTAAATTGTTTTATCAGGTACGAGAAATAATTGTACGAAATTTCCACTTGATCCGAGATTTGGTGTGAGAGCTATAACATGTGTACACACAATCTCTTTTTGTAGTCTTGTTTCTATTCAATGAAAACAAAATCCTAAAAACTGTTTTACAAAGGTTGTTAGATGAATTAAGTATTCTGTGGCGTATCTTATATTTCAGTGTATATATATCCATATTGTTGAAACAATAGACTTATATATACTATATCTAGACTGGACATGGAGATTTTGTAACACTACATAAGATGTCGTGAAAATTTGTTAGAAAGTTGGATCAAGGCGTTGTTTTGTAAGGAGGTTAAAAGAAGTAAAGTGTGTTTTTTTTTCAACCCTAACCTATGTAACACATAATTTAATTTTTAGATCTAGATCTAGTAATTGAACATCAAAAATAAGAATACTATCGTCTCATAATTATTATTTTGCAATTATTAGATACATAATCTAGAAAATTCTAGGTAATCAATGTATTTAAATGTACATAAGATGGTTTAAATCAACATGAATTATTTCCATCTAGGATTTTTGAAACATTATCTCAATGGAAACAAACAGGAAACGGCTTTGTTTCATAAATTTGCGTGAATATCCGAGAAATGATTTTGCATTATTTCTAAACTTTGAAACCTAAAGATCATTACTTTCTAAGACAGAAAAAATTGATTGGGGCGACTTCCCTTAGAGCTTGAAAAAAGAGTTTACGTACATAAAAATCTATATATGTATAGGTCTGTGAATCGATCAATCGCGGATAAGAATTTATTTCCGATTTCCAGTCTAGATATAATAAATAAGTCTATGGTTGTAACTCCGTTCCAGCCCCACTCTGATGGTGCGCATCAGAGCACCATTCAACACAAGTTGTACGAGACATGTTGATTCTACACGAAGAAGGACTGTTGTAGATCCGGCTGATGTGATCTGGAAGTTATTGGAGTCTGAGCTGTCTGGGATCAAGAGACGTCCTTTGAAGACCTGGGGCGGCACTGGGAAGTGTGTCGGTGGTCGGTACAAGTATTTAGATAGAAAAGGACTGGTGGAACTTAAGCCACTCTGGGACTTGATGGCTGATGTCCAAGCTTGTTTGTTTGTACTAGCTGTAAATAAATACATTGTCTATTACTAATTCCTTAGATTTACAACAGCCTGCCTTAGATTTACAACAATACTATGGACTTAGTCTTTAGATTTCCATATTAGAATCAGTGAACATTGGCTTGATTTCAATCAAATATTAAAACAAGCGTATTAACATAAAAACAACAACGACACGTAAATGCCTATACGTGATAAAATTGTAATGAAATAGAATTGTTGTATTTGTTCTAATAACCTCACCTGACCCTACCCTTGATACGTCGCCAATACGGAGAAAAAGCTTGCCATTATGATCACTTTCAAACATAGCACTTAGAGAAAGCACGCATGGAACATGACTCTAAGCTTGTCAAACATTTAACATCTGAAAGGGACATTTTAAATACTAAATCTGATTTATGTGCAGGCTAACACACAAGTAGCCATGTCAATAGACATCTCTATTGCAGGTCAGTGTGACCGGGCCAAATGTAAACGCTTTTTGGAAAGTGACTTAACCTTAAGGCAGCAGAGTTACAAGATGATCAGTCCAAGGGGACCTACTGTTACGTCACTCTCTTGTATCCTAGATTTCCTTTTTTTTTGAACTGGATCACTTCGAATCCATGTACTTTTAGATAACGAGATCAACGAGATAACGATGGAATAAATGCCTCCCGCCCCTCTAGGCGAGAGGATCTAGAACTTTTTGAGGAGGGGGGGTTGTGATTTAAAAATAAAAAAAACAAAAACTAAAATGGGTCTACTTTAACTTTCTTGTATCTTAGCGGTCCTGGAAACGCAGGTACGATTACTGCCCCTTCTCGTTTTTCCATTTACTAAACAACCCAAATATGTGTTTGTAGACCTGTTATACATCGTGAACTTTTACTAAAAATGAAAATTAGTGAAAGATATAGGAAATGCAGCTTCACCTATCGCAATGTATTTATTATTTGACCAGAATATTGTAATTTCTACACAATCAAATAGAAATGTATGTGCTAGAAAAATGTAGACTTCTCTTTTTGCCCACTTACGAGACCCTAACTTTAATAAAGGATAACAATATTTAAAAAAAAAAAGGTCGTTCGAGGATTACGAAAGTTTAGACTCTTGATACGCCAAAATATCTATACACCTCATTTTCCCTCCTTATATTCAGCCTAAATAAACAAACAAACCTTTTTTAAGATTTATACAGTTTTTTAATTTAACCTTGAAAAAAAGGACACCTACAATTTCCTGACCACAATTTGAGTTCATTACTTTGTGTTAGAAACGCATGATGTGAAGAGCAATGTCCTAGAAAACGTTCGTTAGTTCTGGAGTTGTTATTGTTTTAATACCAGTGTATATGTTTGGATACCTTAACCCTATCTATCTATCTATCTATCTATCTATCTATCTATCTATCTATCTATCTAATCTTATCTAAAATGTTACAAAACCATTAACCTCTTAGTGACAGTTTTCTCGCCCCGTAGACCGCGAGCCATTATTTCACCTACGCAATAAAACTCGATCTTGTAATGTTAAATCTGATTATGGAAATAAGGTGTTGGCGACTAGAGGGAGGTGGGGAAGAGAGGGGGCAATGGAGGAAGAGAGGGGAAGGAAATATGGGGGGGGGGGAAGGCGAACATCTTTCAATTCACGAGAAGTTAAATCCAGTGTTTCTGAGGAAGCCTCTCATCAATCATTAGCCGTTTTAACACAGTTACGTTACCAGGAATGGGGCAACGTGATCCGCGTTCTGTAATGGAAGCCCACGTTGTTGTTTTTTTTTTTTTAGGAGTGGGGTTGGGTAGACAAAGCTTTTACACTTATCCAGAGAATAGACTGAACAAACCATGAACTTAACTTTACATTGCAACGGAAATAAGATAGACCCGAATAGACCAGGACACAGAAGTAGGCTACACCACTGCCTAAATCTGTAGCGTTGGTTGTGTCGCAGTTTTCTTGTCTTTTGAGATTGCGACCTTGATAATGTCACAGAGTGTGTCCTCGATTGACTTTTAGATTGTGTCCTACATTGGCTTTATGTAGAGACACCGTGTCGACTCCAGATAGAGCTAAACAGTGACACCATGTCGACTCCAGATAGAGGTAAGCAGTGACACCATGTCGACTCCAGATAGAGATAAACAGTGACACCATGACGACTCCAGATAGAGCTAAACAGTGACACCGTGTCGACTCCAGATAGAGCTAAGCAGTGACACCATGACGACTCCAGATATGGCTAAACAATGACACTTACATGTGAAGGAAAAATTTTGACCAGCCATAATATCTAACATTTTATACAAAGTTTGAACGAATGCGTTGTCTGACGACTCGATTGATTTGTTCAAAGTTCGACACAATTTGTCTTTAAACTGGAATTCGAAACGCTCCTGTAGAACTTTAATTTGGAAAATTTATAAATAATTGTTTGCGAGGATTTTTAAATCGCAATTCAATAAAGCTGAAAGTCTTGTATTGTCTCAGAACTTCTAGTCCACTTTTTACAAAGCTTATATCAACTCACTCTGTCTGTCTGTCTAGATGTCTGTTTGCCTGCTAAAAAGTTGTTTTTTTCTCCCTTTTCCCATGGTCGGAACAAGTAAAACTTTGCACAATTATTCAATGTACCTGACAAGACATGAATCAATTCTAAAAAATTTAACGATTTATTATTGTTTGATATCTAAATAAGGGGAATAAATGCTACTTAATGAGAGATTTGGATGTATATTTGAATTTAATCCCCTAAATACGTTTTTACACGTTTTTTTCTCCCACTTCCTATTCTCGGCTCAAGTTGAGATATTGCACAATTATTCATAGTCGATGACAATACACGAATCAATCCAAAAATTAACCAATTTATGAATGAATTTGTTCTGATTAATTAAGTGTGTTTTATGCAGCAGAAAAAGAGTTAAATCCTGCCAATTTCAGATAGATGGCATTAATTAGCGGTTCTTTCCCTTATATAGTCTTTTTTAAATGTAATCTTTTTTTCTTTTGCTTTTTGCTTTACTTTCGTCATGGGTAGAAAGAGAGTTACTTTGTTTAGAACAGGTTCGGTGGCTGAGTGGTAATGCGCTCGGCTTCCAAACAGAGGGTTCACCGGCTCGAATCCTGGTGAAGACTGATTTTTAATTGTGTGATCTTTAGGGCGCATCACAGTCCAACCAGCTCAAATGGGTACCTGAAATTAGTTGGGGAAAAGTAAAGGCGGTTGGTCATTGTGCTGGCCACATGTCACCCTCGCTAACCTTAGGCCACAGAAACTAATGACCTTTACATCATCTGCCCTAGAGATCCAGATCCAAGGTCTGAAAGGGATACTGTGAAGGGATGAGAAATATTAATGTTCTTATAAAAGGCCACAGTGTCTTTGCAAATAACAAATAGTTATAATCCACTCATCTTTAAAATAAAACATTCTAAATAAATTTTACAGTTTTTAATTCCAGCTTTAGAGTTGACATTTTTGACGTCGTCAGCTGAAGCAATCGGTAATGAATCACGTAAGAATTATAATTAGCAAAACTGAAATTTTAATTTTTACATTGTGAGTGAAATTATTTTAAATAATTTTTACAAACTTTTGGACCTTGAATTGAACCTTTCTGTGGGCCAGAGTTGACCCGCGGGCCGTAGTTTGCTCATGACTCTTTTAGGAGTGGAAACTTGGCGGAGGTTAGGGAACATGATTTTAGATCTAGGGTGCGCGCTACGCCTCTGTACAACACTAAAACACTTCTGCTAAGACCTGCGTAAAGGACACACCCTTGGTTGTTGCAGGCCAAGCGTTCTAACCACACAGCCATAAGGCCCAATTTAGTCAAAGAATTAACATCCATCCGTGACAACGTTTCTCCTAAAGATTTGAGGATGTCAGAACCGGCGAGACATCGATCTGTTTATATTTTCTTTCACATCTAAACTTAATCCTTACGCAAATAGGTTGAGGTCGTAAATCAGGCCTCAGATATAAGCAGACGACATTAACACTTACATATAATACCTAGTAGGTAATCGGGTGACACGCCAGAGAAATACTAAGCCAAAATACTTTAAAACGTTTGTCTTTTCATTTTGGCCACAAGATTGTCTAAGTCTTCCTGGCAACAATAGGATCATAGTTTTGCGTAGTTTGACAAAACGCTTGGTGTCGAAAGTGCAAGGAGCTGTCGGTTTTGGAAGTGGTGGGGGGACTTCTTTTTTCCCGCAATTGTCGCCCCAGGATCACAGACGAAACAAACCGTGTCCAGCCATGAGTAATGGCTGAAACTGCAGACGTCAAGATTACCGGACGATAGTGTCACGTGATATCTGCGATGATGATCTCACGACCACGAGAGTCCCGAAATATTGGAAATAATTATAGGCCTATGTTTGCAGACGACAAGACTTTTCGCTATTATGAAAAAAAAATTAGGGGGGGTTGGGGGGAGGTTGTGTTTGGACGTTGAAAATTTAAAAAAAAAGTTCTAAATAAAATGGAAGAAATGGAGGGACTGAACTTAAACAGGAAGGTGTCTTGTAATACATGCCTGTTAGGATAGAGCTTGACTTTAGCTAATTAACTAAGTTCGTCAACTTGGGGCTTGTTTTAACTACACTTAATGTGTTACGTATGACTTGCCCTGTGCTACAGTCATCTACCTAATTGTGGTAGTCGCGCTAAACTGTCTTTCGGACTTGTCGATGGTCCCGGGTTCATACCCTGCTCGCGTCGATCTGGGAGAGGTTTGGACTAGGAAGTAAGTTATCTTTAACTCTGAAGGAACATCCGAACCATGTCAAACATTTTACAAACAAATCAATGAAACAAACTGGGGTTCTATGTTGACCACAATGTTTTTGTCACGTGACATTTTTATCTTATTACAAAGCTCTTATATCAACTCACTCTGTCTGACTATCTGTCTGGTAAAAGTTTGTACACGTTATTTATCCCACACCCAATCTCGAATTAAGCTGAAATTGTGCACAATTATTTCTTTTACTTGACATCACAAGAATCAATTAAAAAAAAAAAAAAAAAAAAATTAGTTAATTAACTATTGGTAAAAAATTACTTTGTTTGGTAAGTCAAACAAGGGAATGAAATAGTACTTGACCGAAGTGGTGGTATAAGCTGAATTAGTCCCCTTTAAATTAGGCTGCCGCCTCAGGCTTAGCGAACGCGAACACAAACATGAACTAGAAACAAGAGAGATAACTCTACAATTTTCCATGTTCATAGACTCTACGCTAGTAGAGTGGTTACCGCGTTGGCTTGACAAGGCTCACAAGTTCGAATTCAGTTCGTTCCCTCTTTTTTTAAATATTTATTTTTTAAATGCTTTTTTATTGTTAGTCTAGATCAGTGGTTCCCAAACTTTTTTGTCTCGTAGACCCATTGCTATGTTTTCTGGTTTTTGATAGACCCCCTGCTCAACTTTCAACTTGCTCAACTTGCACATTTTTGCAAATCCATTAACAAAAAAGTAATTTAAAACTACACAACTACGGATATTATGTTTCATATACGAATTTGTCGTTCTATGAAGTAGTCTTTCCAACTTTAAATATTAATTAATTAATTAATATGCATTAAGTATCATTGTAAAGGTTTCGCAATGAGCAGTTTTGAATCTGCGGAACTGTTTTCATTAACAGGAGAAAGGGCGAAGGCGAATAACTGTCTCCTAAACCAGTAAGCTTCGAGCAGGAAGGGCTCATTGCCTTGGCTTGCTACTCACCTAGCAGAAGGAAAACTGAATTCAAACCCCTGCTGCCTTGCTACTATACCCAAACATGGGAAAGGTCTCGTGGGTCAACCCTAAGGAAATATAAGGAGACGGTGACCATTAGCGCCATGTATTCCTGGGCCGTCCCCTCTTTCTCTTTCCTTGGGGGTTCCAAGTTAGGGCTTGCCTTGTTATGTTGGATGCAGGCTTGCGAAGGGTCTGTCCTATCCATCTTCAGCGTTTCTGAAGGATATCTACTTTAATGGGCTGCTGCTTTGTTCTTTGCCACAGTTCCTCATTCGAGATCTTGTCTGGTCAGCGGATTATAAGAATCTTCCTCAGGCAGGTTTTGATGAATACCTGGATTTTTTTTCATGGTGGTGATGATGGTTCTCCAGGTCTCCGCAATCTGGAAGCAGATGCCTAGCAGATGGGCAAGACGTGGGGACAGTTGGAGAGATTCGCCCAGAACCGAGATGCCTCGAGGAAGCTGGTTGGTGGCCTATACCCAGAAGGAACCACAGGCATAGATGAGATGAGATGGTGACCATTAGACAGTTTGTAGCACACAGCGCTACACCTTGTCAGACCAAACTGTATTTATGTCTTTTGCAAAAATTTACAAAAGAAGCTTTTAATTTTATAACTCATGCCACCGAAGCGACCTTGAACTGTATTGTTGCTTAACGAAATTCTTTTAATAATAACAGATGTAGGTTTGTGCAAAACGGCTGGTAGAATCAATGTTTGACCTTGGCTGTTTTCAGTATTTTGCTATAAGAAAAGAAATCTTGTAAGACTCTCACAAACCATCATCTTCTCTATATGATGTCGAACAGAAATTTTGTGGTTCTATTTTGAACTTTGAGTGTTCAAAGGTTTTTCTAATCTTAATTGTTATCAGGGTGACATTGTCTCAGATGATCTTCCAGCTTAACTGGTTCATATCGTCATAAAAAAGTCACTTAGGCAACTGCTTGTTTGACAAGGAAGGAAGGAATCCCAATTTTAAATAATTAATGATGTACTGTCTACATTTCTTTTCTTTTTCTAAATATTAGTTGCATGTAGACAAAATTAAGCTATTTAAATAAGTATTGAAATTGATTACAACAATTTTTCATTTGAATAGCAAGATAAAGAATTAACGAAGGTACAAATCATATATTAGTGAAGGAAATAATTACATTAATGAAATGTGAAAATAAAGTAACTCGACCTGCTTAAATGAAATCTAATGTCGTAGACCCCCGTGGACATCTCATAGACCCCCAATTTATTGTTTCACTTTCGTAGACCCCTTGGAGGTCTTCGTAGACCCCTGGGGGTCTATATAGACCACTTTGGGAATCACTGGTCTAGATCTATTACAAATTTAATAACATGACTGATCCAAACTAATTGATACAAGTAGGCCTACCCTTAATATAAGCTTTGTTGTTTTTTTTTAAAGTGTTTTGTATGTTTTACTTATATATATCTATACTTTGAAACGTGTAATGTAATGTGCAGACTTCTTTCAAAATCTAAATAAATCAATTAAAATTTTCTCTTTCATTGTTGCCTGCGTTCGAAATTATGTGACTTTTAACTTAGTGACTGTCCTTCCAGAGCACTCTTTGTATTTGTACTAACTAACTCTGACTAAGCACTGTTCAACACATAGAAATAGTTTCATGGTAGTCATGCTGTACTGTACACGAGCATCTTCCTAGTGGGTAAAATTGTATCTTGCTTACAAAACAATGTCGGATTTTACTTAGTGGAGACCTTGAACCGGATTTTTTTTTCTTTTTGTTGAGGAGGCCAAATTGAGTGCTTGAATAAGACACGCACTTAATTGATGTTGATAATTAAATCTAAACCCTCAAAATATTTTTGAATTAAGGAATAGAGTATTTGAAAAGATTTATCTCATTTTTTTTCTAAATCTTTTTTTTATATTTAATATGTTTTATATTTTTTAAAGTGTATAGTATTGTGTTTGTCATTCCTTCCCCCCGCCATTTTTTTTTAAAGGGTGAGTCCCTAGGCGACTTCATAGTCCTCACCGCCGTAAATCCGGCCCTGATGAAACAATTAAATGCTTACCTTTGAGTAGGCATATTGCATGTACACTTGCATACATGAAAACTATTTTTACAACACAAAATGGAATTCGAGTTATTAAATAACTGTATTAATTCATCCCAATCTCGATAAGATTGCGAAAAGGGACACAACTCTTCAACTATATGTCGTACACACTCTGTCTCTCATCATAATGGATTCATTCAAAGTGGCCGTTGTGAATGTGTGCTTGGTGTCAGTATGTAAATGTAATGTTGGAACTCAACGGACCCACTAGGTCTGCCTACACAGTTTTACACAAACTCCACTTGTCACCTGGTTTCCTGTGTTCAAGTAAATAATAAGAATAATAAAAATAGTAAAAAAAAAAAAAGTTCTCCTTTCAGACCTTGTGTTCTTTAGGGCAGATGATGTAAAGTTCATCTATATTATAAAGTAGAAAGTAAGGCGTATGTATGTATGTATGTATTTATGTATGTATGTATGTATGTATGTATGTATGTATGTATGTATGTATGTATGTTACGAATAGAAATCAAAACCGTTTGACCAATCTTGATAAAACTTGGCGTAAACGTTCCTTGGGTACTAACTTAGACCGTAGTGTATGTATTGTAGCCCTAAAACAAACTTAAGACTCTCAAACAAAAAGTTTTCCAACTCTATGAAAGCATTATAACTTCATCGATCTAGACTATGTTTACCATATTTGCATGAAAAGATCGAAAGGATCTTAGAAACTACAGTTTGCAACATCAACATTTTGTCTCTGCAACATCAACATTTTGTCTCTGCAACATCAACATTTTGTCTGACTAACTCCTTTTTGAGAACCGTTTAATATTGTCTAGACTTGAAAACGCGCTATCCTTTATCTATCTCTTCCTTTAGTTTAACTTTTTTTTTAAAAGAAAAAAAGAAAAAAAAAAAGGGGGGGGGTGAATTCATTGTATCTCAGAAATCAAAATCTCAGGGCTCATTAGCGGAAAGTATAAACCTCATAATCGACCTAAACACACACAAATAAAAGAAAGACAATTTTGTTCGCAGAGGCGACATTTTTTCTTATCGTCTGGATCAAAATTAACGCCTTTGTCACCATGATGGCGGGAAATAGAGAAGCTCTTGGGAACATTAGCTCCGCCTACTGTTTGGTTGCAAGGGTT